>NC_044349.1:744752-1058379 GCF_007364275.1 Archocentrus centrarchus
AAAACTATGACTATTCCAGTTAAATCATTTACGGGTATGAAGGACATAAAGCATGTCAGCCTACTTTTACACTCATTGCGCCACACAGTTTTGGCCATGGCTCCATCTTGTGGACAAAAGGTGTAAGTGATTAATATTTTTACTCACAAGCTAACAGGCTGTTTAAAAGTGCAATATTTCTCACGTCACCTTAGAAAAAATTAATTGAGCAAGTAAGTTACATATAAAAATATAGACACATGCCCTCCCCGACACACACTCATTTGGTACCCGTGCCAAGTAGTGCAAGTTCCTGCTGGCACCCAGTTTGCTTCATCTGCTTCCTATCAGCTCAAAGCAGTCTGCTCAGTCTCCTCTGGCCTCCAGCATCAAGAAGGTATTTTCTCACAGAGAACACTGCAAACCCCAGAGATGGGTGTGTGGAAATATCCCAGTAGATCAGCAGTCTCTGACCAGCCCGTCCAGCACCAACCACATCATGTTCAAAGTCACTTACACCTTTTTCCCCATTCTGATGCTCACTCTGAACTTCAGCAGGTCGTCTCGGCCACGTCTACAGGTAAATGCACTGAGTTGCTGTTGAACAGGTGCACAATTTAACAAAGTGGCTGGTGTGTGTGTGTGTGTGTGTGTGTGTGTGTGTGTGTGTGTGTGTGTGTGTGTGTGTGAGAGAGAGAGAGAGCGAGAGAGAGAGAGAGAGAGAGAGTTCAGATAATGATAATTAGTGATTATATGTCCACAGTAAGGGCTTTCAGTAAGAGCAATTAGATTTGTCCATGAGTAAACACTGAAAATGCTAAATGCTTTTTATTCACATGCTTTGAGATATTTAAAGAGGTACAAAAAAGAAAAAGAAAAAAGAGGAAAAAATAATTATTAATTCTCCGCGTTTCGTGTTTTATATTTGTTTGCTGTAAAATTGTTAACTGTAGCCTTAAATTTGAGTTGAAGTTGAGCTAAAACATCCACTAATAATAATAAACCCGGTCATATTAAGTACATGAGCCTAGATCATCATTTCCAGGAAGCAAAGTTGTGTCTGCTTCAAGTGATCCTCGTAAAAGTCAACTTCCTATCGAGCCCTCTGTTTTCTACTCTTTCACAGCCAAGCGAAGCCTTCAAACTTTTACTGTTGCTTGGAAATATATTGTCTCGTTGCATTTTCCAGAACAGAAGAACAGAAAATATATATATATATAAGCTGTGTTTATTTAAAGAAGAATGATTTGTGTTGTTTCTTCATAAATATATTTTTCTTTAACACAGAGACGGGGAAGAAAATCATGGTATAAATTAATGCACAACTAACGTGGAGCACGTTCGTGGCTGAGAACAGTTGATTTCTAGCGCTTACCTGTTCAGTGAGGCCATGTTTTCCGCTTCTAGGCTGAGCCCGTGAACTCACCGCTCCGCCCACTTCACGGTGATCCGCGCGTTTCCCTCCCAGTTACCGGCCACATGTCCGCAGCTCGCTGTCCCGGGCGCCCCAAAGCAGGCGAGTGGCGTTAAATCTGCAACTCATCGTTTACAAAGACAAACAGCGAAGCTCTTTGCAGGAGGCTGTGCGGTTTTAAGGCCATTTTATTTCAATCTTTGAGGCAGAAACACGTGTCGGTACAATTTAGACCAATCAAGTCCGGAGCTCTGAGCACAGGGGTATAAATTTGACTTGGTTGCCGTAGAAACGGCTGCCACCGAAGAGCTGAACGCAGGAGTCCGTGAAATCCCGTAAGGTAACGTTAGCACGTCGATGATTAAGTGAACAAACTTATGTTACTCCGGTTGGTGTACTTGTAGAGTACGTGAGACGCTTACAAACTGACAGAGAGGCTCATGACCCCCGGGTCTCAGCAGCTACGCTGGATAACGTTAGCTGGACGTTAGCTCGGTTAGCCGTGCTGAATGTCTGCTAAAGGTGACGCATTCTTTTTTTTTTAAGTATTGTAATTGTTGGGTTGGGGTGTAAGAGCAAAAATATACGAAGTAGTGACTGTTAACCGTGTTAGCTCTGCGGACCAAAGGCTCCCGGTAACAGCGGGTTCAGAACTGTTAGCGCAGACGGTATAAAATGCTGCAGCTCCCGGAGAAATGACTGCTGTTAGCATACCGGAGATACCAACGGCGGGATAACCAGCCGGTGACCGCAGCGTGGGTAACGCTAGCTGCCACACTAACGGGTGGGCGTGGCGGAGACTCCACGTGCTCCAGAGGACTGTCAACAAGGCAGTGCGCAGCCGCCCCGCTTTTTAAACGGTGCTTCCCAAATGGTGTGCCAACCAAACATTGCACAAAAAGTACTGAATACAGTTTAAATGTACCACGTGCTGTGCAAAAGTCTAGAGCCGCCCCGCATTTCCCCCATCACAGGAGCCAGACTTGTAATTTTTAAAGTGGTCTTGAGCAGTCGTTCTCCAGGCTTTCTGAAGGGCTTCCAGTTATTCTTCAGTCCAGTCCCAGTCCAGTTAAACCACTTAACACTGATGTATGCACACATAAAAAGGCATCTAACTCAAGGGTAAACCAGGGCTGTGTCAGCACATGAACTTGGCAAAGAATCAGTTTTAATTGTATCTGCTGGCACTTTGTTACCAGCAGATCATCACAAAAACACATGCACTGTGCCCATTTCATTATTTCAATTCCACAGGGAACAGGTTGACAGGCATAAAATGGTGTTTCCACTAACAAGGTGATTCCCAAAGAGCTGTTGGCTCAAACTTGGCATATCTCAGCTGTGGACAAGTGGAGGACAAATGAAGCGGTCGGCCTAAAAACCATCTGCAGCAGATGAACCGAATCTGAAAGTCATGTCGTTGGGAAATGGAGAAAAAAAATCAGCAGACCTGCGAGATCATCTGGACCTTCAGCTGATCCACCTGCTGCTCACTGAAGCCTCATTAGAAGTAATCTCAGTGGAAGGGCGTTGTTCAAATCATCATCATTATGTGCAGAGGAGGTCAGGAGAGTAATATTTGGCTTGGACATTTAACCCAAAATCCTGAATGCACCATTATATTCAATGCAGTTTTATTTATATAGCACCAAATCACAACAGTCACCTCAAAGTGCTTTATATTAGGTAAAGACCCTACAATAATACAGATGAAACCCAACAGTCAAAACGACCCCCTATGAGCAGCACTTGGTGACAGTGGGAAGGAAAAACTCTTTAACAGGAAGAAACCTCCAGCATTATGTGCCCTCTGAAGCTGTTTACCACATCACGCGTGTGCTGTACAGAGTAGCTTACAATACTGTACATGTAAACCATCACATTTGCTTCTGTGTGCAGTTTGCAACAGTGATGCTGCACATCATCATCATTATTAGTCACCACATTAGGTAATTAGTCTCCCACACAGAGTGAGGGCAAAAAGGTACTTATAGTTTGTACTGGTCGTAGAGATCATTATGACCCTCTTCTTAAGGTTAAATTCAGTGTTGAGCAGCCGCTGCAGGCAGCACGAAAAGGTGACAGAACCACTGAGTGATTAATAATGTTGCCATGATCCAGTATCCATGTTTGACTTTCTATAAAGATCATCCATGTACGAATGGGAAAGGATGGGCAGCAGTAACCACCCTGTCAGAGCCCAGATTAAAAAGGATGCAGATGCACTCCTTCCTGATCTGACTCACTTACGTGAATATCAGTGATGTGAGATCCTTATTAGATATGAGGGGACTCCGTATTCATGTAGCTTTGTATATCATTTACTGTGTCTGGTACAATCAGAAGCTTTTGGAAACCTGAATAAATGTCATGTTTTGTCTGTTGCACTTGGGGAAAACTCCTTCCAGTGCCTCTCTGAACAGAACTGTGGTTACTTCATAAACCAAAGTGATTATCAGTGATCATTATAAACTCTCCAAGGCTGTAAGTTTTCTATATCAAACACAGCCCTTTTTTTAATTTTAACCGCAGAAGTTAAACCTCTGCCTCCATCTTTCCTGTCGCTGAATCCTCTCGTAGATTCAGACTCGGGATTCTCTGAGCGCCACGTTTTTCCACTGAAGTGCTGATGCAGAGACGTTTTTGCCTTTGTGCCTCGGGGAGCCATCGCAGACTTGAACGTAGGTTAAATGAAGTCCATCAGAAGAAAGTCTGCAGGCTGTATTCAGTAGATGCCATGCCTTTGCCACTTTTTCCAGCTCTGGCACCTAATTTTATTTTGGTGGAAATGCACAGAGCCAGTTGCAGGTACGGCATCAGCAGCAGATCTGCAGCGATGTGCTCTGACATACAGACATAAGGTGCACTGGGCTCCAACTGGACCTGTTCTTGTACTGTTTTCCATGTGTTGTCTTTCAAAAATAAATCCCAATAAGATATGAATAGACTTTATTAGTGTTGGATGGAAGAATGGCACCTTTCGTCTTTGGTAGGGACCTTTATTGCTGTCATGGAGCTCAGTTCTTATTTTAACCTTAACTTTCAGGCTGTTTCTAATAGTAAAGTTACCACTTTAAACAATATGAGCATGCTCTATAGATTTTTGTTTTATGTAGCTTTTATATTGTCATATAGTTCATTTTGCAGTGAGTTGTCACACAGAAAAATCCTTCAGAGCTTTGTAACCTCTGACTGGATCTACCTCCATGCATAATGGATCCCAGTGTTTGGGGAGGGTCTGCGGTGCTTTAATACTGCTGAGCTAAAATGTGCACTGATGCAGTTCCTGGGAGATGCTGTTGGTGGCAGTATTACCTGTTTGTAGCATGAAGGAGCCTCTTCTTCAGCGTTAATACCTGACATGTATTGTAGACATGATGTCAGTGTTTTTCTGTGGCATGTTTGGCTTCATGCAGATTATTTATTTAGCCAACAAGATCAATATTTAAATAACTCAGACTGATATATAATGCTTATCATTGAAGTCTCTGTTGGAGTCTGATGTTGGTTTGGGTCAACGGGCTGCTTGTTTTTTAAATCTCCGCCTTTTCTGTTTGACTCTGCTGGAAATCTCAGAGATCCGTAGTTTCACAGCTGTGTTTGAATGGATGAGTAACTTCCTGAAACATTCGGGCGCTGAGAATTGTTGAAGATGTCACGGAAACAGGAGGAAATCGTGAATTTCCTGGAGACTAATTTCATATGTAGATCACTGCACGTATGCTGCTAAAGAGGTCAAGTCAAGTTTATTTATAAAGCACATTTAAAACAACGACGTTGACCAAAGTGCTATACAAGAACTATAACCCCAAGGACTATACTAAATAAAAAAAATAAATAAAAAATAAAAAAAATATATATATAATAATACATAAATAAATAAAAATAAATAAAATAAAGACATTAAAAGACAATAAATAACATAAAACAACTAAAAAACATTTAAAACAAATACCATAAAATACCATGAAGCAATTGTCTAAAAGGAGGTAGCACTGCAGTCAAATGCCAAGGAAAAAAAATGTGTTTTTAATAAAGATTTAAATGTGTGTATCGTCTGAGCTGTGCGGATATGGAGAGGTAGATCATTCCATAGCTTTGCTGCTGCTGCTGCTAAAGCTCCATCACCTCTCTGTTTTAGTCTGGTTTTAGGCCTCTGTAAGAGCAGCTGGGTAGATGACCTCAAAGCTCTTACAGGGGTGTGACAGTGAAGCAGCTCAGACAGATACAAAGGTGCCAGTCCGTTTAAGGCTTTAAAAGTAAGCAATAAAATCTTAAAATTGATTCTTAAATGGACAGGGAGCCAATGAAGGGATGACAGGACCGGGGTAATGTGTTCATGCTTTTTTATACCAGTTAAAAGACGAGCTGCCGCATTCTGGACTACCTGCAGGCGGCGCACAGATGATTGATCTATGCCAAAATACAGAGAATTACAGTAGGTGATAGTTGTTGATGGTATCATGTATTTGTTTCTTTTTTAATCCTGAGAAAAAAGATGAATCCTTAAAGTTTATATTCTCATGTTACATTTAAGGTTTCGTTCTTATATCGGGAATATGAACACCACAGCATTCCCACTAAACAAATGCTCCTTTGTATTTTTTAGGATTTAAGGTCTTGAGTAGTTTGCAGCGTTCTTGCAGTGAAGTGGTTTTGTTATATTGTGGTTCATTTTAACCTGCAGACACTGCTTCCCCTCCTCATTTAGGAAATCGTGCTATGAGCATCAAGTTTCTGCAAAGCAAACTCCAGGCAGCTTCCCCCCTTCGTGGTCTTTGGACATCACGATGTCTGATGTGAAAGTCTGTCCCCCTGTGAGTGGGAATCCCCCTCCGCCAGAAGTCGTAAATCCCAAGAAGCCTGGGCGCGTAACCAATCAGCTGCAGTATCTGGAGAAGGTGGTTCTCAAAGCTTTATGGAGGCATCAGTACTCGTGGCCTTTTCACCAGCCAGTAGATGCGGTGGGACTGTGTCTCCCAGTAAGTAGCAGAGTTGTAGCGCTGCAGTGTGACAGCTGCTGAGTCTTCAGTGTTTGAACCTTAAACTGGCTTCAGTGGATGTCTGTGTATTTGTCTGGCAGGATTATTATACAATCATTACAAATCCTATGGATCTTGGCACTATTAAGAAGCGGCTGAAGAACAGATACTACTGGCAAGCACTTGACTGTGTAAAAGACTTCAATGCTATGTTCACCAACTGCTACGTGTACAACCAGGTAAGACGATACTGTTTGTGTTGCTGCGTAACACCAGAGCTGATTTCGTACCTCCTCACAGAAGACCTAAAGTTCCACAAATGAACACCATTACAATCAGTTCAGGGCTAACACCGACACACAACCATTCACGCTCACACCTGTGGGCGATCAGTTCAGATCCACTGATTTAGAACAGCATCTCAGCACTTTAAATTGTCACGAGTACATTTTCCATTATTTTTATTTAATGCATTTTGTTCTCAGCCTGGGGACGATATCGTGTTTATGGCACAGAGCCTGGAAAGGCTTTTTCTGCAGAAACTTTCTAAAATGCCTAACGAAGAGTTTGTGGTAGTAGCCGCCACAAAGGACCAACAAAAAGGGAAGAAGTCAGCTGCAGGTATGTTGTGTGTCCTTTACCAGTGCAGCATGTTCATTTTGTCCTGTCTTCCAGTTTTTATAACGTTTTAAGCTTTAAAATGAGAGCACCGTGTTAGAGGGAAAATTGCACTTTGCTCACTCTTTAAAATTGTTTCATCGCCTGTGATGCAGGTGCGTTAAAGCCGAGATCGCTCATGTCAGAGGTTGTTCTTCAGCAGACCGTCACAGTCATTCCTCCACATGTCCCTCAGCTGGGCCCCCCCATCCAGCTCCCTGCACAGACTCATGCAGCCGTAAGCACTGAAATGGTTTGCAGGCAGCTTTCATAGTGTGCATACGAATTTAAGTAACAGGGAACATGAACGTCTTACGTACCAGTAATAACTCCTCATGTGGTGGTCTAACTGAAGACCTCAAATACTACATTCATTTAATATAGTGTGTGTGTGTGTGTGTGTTTGTGTGAGATCCCACACAGACAAATTCTGTTATGACATCACTGATACATAACCTGTGTTTGTGCCTGAAAACCAGCTTGTTAATTTTTCTTTCCAAATATCCAGAGCAAAAAAGGTGTCAAGAGGAAAGTAGAACCCTGCACCGCCTCAGCGGTCACGAGCAGTGAAGTCTCCCCTGAGGAACGCTCGCCTCCTTGTACGCTGCTGTCCCGCAGAGGGGTTGGGAGGCCCATCAAACCTCCTAAGAAAAACTTGTCTGCCTGTGAGGGCAAGAAGGTGAGACTGTCTGAGCAGCTCAGGTACTGCAGCGATATCCTGAAGGAGATGCTGTCAAAGAGGCACTCTGCGTACGCGTGGCCGTTTTATGTGCCGGTCGATGCCGCTGCTTTGGGTTTGCATGACTACCATGAAATCATCAAGCATCCCATGGATCTGAGCAGCATCAAGGTAAAATGACTGAGTTGATTAATTAAAGTCGTGCATATAGCGTATGGTCGATCGGTTTTCCCAACCAAAAATGTAATTTCCTCAGAAAAAGATGGATCAACGAGAGTATCCAAATGCAAAGGAGTTCGCTGCTGATGTCCGCCTGATGTTCTCCAACTGTTACAAATACAATCCACCTTCAAACGAGGTGGTGCACATGGCAAGAAAACTTCAGGTAGACTTTATTGATCAGTGAGACCAGATTTAAAGGCAAAAATGTCCTCAAAGCCCCATTCCCACCAGGAACCTTTGATCCTCAGACATCGGTTGGTTGCTGATTGTTGGTCACTAGTGGACATTCAAGGCTGTGGTTTCCTAGGTAACAGTCTAATGCATTTACTGCCCTGTCATAAGTCATGCGGTGGTATCCTGTGCACCAGTGTTAATTTTGACAGCAAATTTTGGTTTAGTTTTAGTCATAATTTAGTCATCTGACTAGTTTTAGTTTTAGTTGACGAAATTATGGTAAGTCAAGTCAAGTCAAGTCAAGTTTATTTATAAAGCACATTTAAAACAACGACGTTGACCAATGTGCTGTACAAGATCTGTAACCCCAAGGACTATACTAAATAAAAATATATAAATAAATAAATAAAATAATAAAATAAAAATAAATAAATAAAAACATTAAGAACAATAAATAACATAAGAAAATTAAAAATTAAAACGTTTAAAACAAGTACCATAAAATACCATAAAACAATCATCTAAAAGGAGGTAGCACTGCAGCCAAATGCCAAGGAAAAGAAATGTGTTTTTAATAGAGATTTAAATGTGTGTATCGTCTGAGCTGTGCGGATATGGAGAGGTAGATCGTTCCATAGCTTTGGTGCTGCTGCTGCAAAAGCTCGATCACCTCTCTGTTTTAGTCTAGTTTTAGGCCTCTGTAAGAGCAGCTGGTTCGATGACCTCAGAGCTCTTACAGGGGTGTGACAGTGAAGCAGCTCAGACAGATACAAAGGTGCCAGTCTGTTTAAGGCTTTAAAAGTAAGCAATAAAATCTTAAAATCGATTCTAAAACGGACAGGGAGCCAGTGAAGGGATGACAGGACTGGGGTAATGTGTTCATGCTTTTTTAAACCGGTTAAAAGACGAGCTGCCGCATTCTGGACTACCTGCAGGCGGCGCACAGATGATTGATCTATGCCAAAGTACAGAGAATTACAGTAGTCCAGGCGGGAAGTAATAAAAGCATGAATAACTTTTTCCAGGTCCTGCTGTGGGAGATAAGGTTTTACCTTGGCAATGACTCTGAGTTGGTAAAAACTGATTTTGGTAACAGCACTTACTTGCTTCTCCATTTTAAAACTACTATCTAAAATGACACCCAGATTTTTCACAGCATCACGACAGTGAGGAGCCAAATGACTCGGAGTGCCAGAGGAGTAGCTTGAGGGGTCAAATTTACCAAAGCATATGACCTCGGTTTTGCTTTCATTAAGATTTAGGAAATTGTTTCTCATCCAGGACTTGATGTCACTGAGACAGTTCAGCAGGGGTTCCCATGGATCTCTGCTGTTCAGTTTGATGGGCATATACACCTGGATGTCGTCAGCAAAACAGTGGAAACAAATATTATGTTTCCTAAAAATCGACCCTAGAGGCAACATATACAATGAGAAAAGAACTGGGCCCAGAATGGACCCCTGAGGCACTCCACAAGAAAGCTTTGCTGTGAACATAGTCGACTAAATCTACAGTCGATTCAGTCGACTAAAATATAAAGGGTGTAAAATGTAAATGCTTTTTCTTCAGTTCCCTTGAATTAGTCATTATACACACTTACACAAAATTAAACATTTATTAAAAGTTATGGAATATTATTAATAATATTAACATTAGTGTTTCACCTGCTTCCCACACACCTGATCATTAACACCATCTCACTGAGATAATCCGAGCGTTTTACAGCAGGACGCTCTGAAAGGTACAGGGCAGTGTTCAGGACTAAGATTATAAAGGCTAATCCACCGCGGTGTGGAGATTTTCTCTAAACACAAACTGGGAAAAACACTTTACCCTGCAGGACATTAAAATGCTGACCTTTGCATGGAGATCTGGGTGACTGGTTTGCAGATGTTTAAGATTTGTTGTGTTTTTACCCGAGATAGTCGCCCCACATGGTTTACACATCGTTTTGTTTGTCACAACGTCAAAGGACAAATGTGTCCATAATCGGCTCTTCTCTTTCTCCCTGCTGACATTGGTTACATCACTTAGTTCTATCGGAAGGAACGACCAATCACAGGCTAGTTTGGTCTTCCCGGGTTTAGAGCAAATTTGCGCAACTGTGCGTTTGATTGGATGTTTTCCTAACTTGTCCCACCCTGTCACAAAATTAATTCAGTTCTGATTGGATGTCGTCCCCACCAAGCATTTTTGTCTCATTTTCATTCATAGACGAAAGTGTCAATTAATTTGGTTATCGTTTTTATCCTTTTAGGTAGTTTTTATTTAGTTATCGTCTCGTTATCGTCATGAAAAAAAGGGCCGTTAACGAAAACTATGACGAAAATATTTCGTTAAAATTAACACTGCTGTGCACTCATTGATAATCACTTCAGTTACTCACCTGTTACTCTGGACCCGCCCACTTCACCTCGATGAAGATCATTGGCTCTCTGTGGTCTCAGTTTGCCACATTGCTGACAGTGACTTCCTGTGGGGAGGGGGCTTTGGACCTGCGAAAATATGTTTTATCTGCTCTTTGCTAATTTCTTAGAGCATTGCCACCAACAAGTGTTATAGAAACTGCATGACACCATCCACAGGACCGGATCATCGTTCACATGCATGAGATGCTAATCCAACAGGAACACCCCCACCAAAACTCCTCATCACACATTAAGATGTAGTCATGATCCTAAAATTCCCTTTTAAGGTGAAGCGTCTCTGCTGCTCTGTATATGCTGTGATTACAGAGATCACTGAGGAAATGTGGCCCCTGGTTTTCATTCAAAGGTCATTTTAGGGGTGGGTTCCAGTTTGTGTGTGTGTGTGTGTGTGTGTGTGTGTGTGTGTGTGCGCGCGCGCGCGCTGTGGAGCATTTTTACCACAACACCCCTAAAAAGCCTCTAATAAACAGTCCCCTTCGTGTACAGAGATGTATGTAGATGAGTTGCTTTGACATGTCCCTGTAGCAGTTGTGTAGTCTAAGCTAGGTCAGTTGAAGGCTTATAATTAGTGTAATCGCTAACAACGCTGCAAAAACACCTTTAACAGGAAGTGTTTGAGGCTCGTTATCTGAAGCTTCCCCAAGAAGCAGAGTGCTTCCATCGGCTGGAAAACGAGGAAAAAGGAAAGCGAACTGGAAGTCTGCCAACTTCAGGAAGTTCTGACAGCAGCAGCTCTTCAGAGGCCGAGCCATCAGAGGAGGTAGCCGTGCAGCTGGCCAGTCTAGAGGAGCAGGTTGGTATTGGACACGGCTGTAACAAGCAAGTGGTTCTGAGAAATGAATCACTTCGGTACTTTTTACTTCACTGTCTTATTAATGGCTGCTTTTCAGTTGAAAACTGTCAGCGATCAGCTGAAGAGGCTTTCCCAAGAGCCCACAAACAAATCCAAGAAGAGAGAAAAGTTGAAAAAGGAAAAAATGGCAAAAGAAAAGGATATCGCTCGACTAAAGAACAAATCCTCGAAATACAAATCTGCTGTAGGCAAAATCACAAACAGCAGGAGCTCTTCCATGTAAGTGAACCCCAGTGAATGTAGTCTGTGTCATACTTACACAAAATGTGCTAAGCATTAATATTTGTATAGGCATGGAACCAGACATCCTAACCTCTGTGAATCCATGAAGAGTGATGGTGAGGCATCATCAGTGCCAATGACTTACAAGGAGAAGAAACAGTTAAAAATGGACATCAGAAAGCTGCCTGGTGACAAACTGGGCAAGCTGGTGGAAATCATCCACAGCAGGGAGTCCTGTCTGCGAGATTCTGCTCTGGAGGAGATCGAAGTTGACTTTGACATGCTCAAGCCTTCCACACTGAGGGCGCTGCAGAGGTTTGTTGGAGAGTGTCTGAGTCGGTCCATCAAGACTGGAACCAGTAAGTACAGCGTGACCTTTGTCCTGCTCGACTTAAATACAATAAGTTAGCTTCTGTCTGCAGTGAAGCTCCATGCTGTTTGTCACGTCAGCCACAGTCGAGCAGCCAAAGCTATGCTTCACTGGAAAAAATGAGTATATGCTGGTGTTTGATTGTTTCTGCAGCTTTTTGTGAAATAGGGTGTAAAATGTTGAAGTATTCAGTTAATAAAAGAGAGATGTACCTGAAGGGAAGCGCTGAGTGTTCTTCCTGTGACAGGATGGTGGGCAGAATTAGCAGCCCTGTAAACTTCTTCTGGAAAATCATTTTTATATACAGATGAATGTCGAGCAGCAGTTTGGATATTATCGTGGGATACTGAAAAAGACGGTCATGTTTTCCAAAAGTCGATGGCTTCACACGTTAACCTGAAGAAAAATGATTACAGTCGAGCTATCGGGAGGAAACCCTTGGACCCACAGTCAGACCCCATGCTGGGTCCTGGGTTCCTCCTGGTGCCTCGTGTGGTGAGAGTATGCAGGCACTTCCTGGAGGATGAAGGCATTGATCCCATTGAGCATTGTGTCGCACAGATAAACCCAGTTTTGCTGTTTGATTTTGGCTGAGCTGTATGTTGTGTTTCTCAGAAAAAAGAGCGAAGCCCACCGGAGGAACGCAGACGGGAAAACTGACCAACGGTGGAACATCTCAGGCTGTCTGCAAAGAACAGCACTTAACTGGAAAAAAGAAGGCGTCAGGTAAGAAACAAATGAGGTGCAGTGATGGTTCCACGTGTGAGGCAGTGTAAAAACTTCACTCTTGTGTCAACAGCTCGAGTCGTGGCCTCTCCCGGCCTCAGCAGCAGCAGCAGCTCCTCATCCAGCTCTGGCAGCAGCAGCAGCTCCAGTAGTCACTCGAGCTCTTCTGATAGCAGTGACACTGAATCAGGTTAGCGGCTCTCTTCAGCTTCTCCCTCTCTGTTTCCCCCTCTTTCCCATACAGGGGCCTTTTTTCATTATAAAATTCTTTTGTTTGAATTTTACACACACTGTTTATGATCAGTCTACATGGAAGAGGCTGCAAGTTTGGGAGAGCTGTAGTGAAGTCTGCTGTTGTAGTACATGCAGAAGTATGCTGCACATGAGCGGAGGAATAACAAAGTCAAACAGCATCCCTGAGGGGTGATTGGTGCAGTCAGACGTGTGTGCTCTGTGATGACAGCATTTTATCATTTTAAGGAAATAATAAATGAGGTTATATCACAAACAACACCAAGATATCAGATATCCTGGTTTACGTGATGTTTGAACAAGAAACACTGATGTGTTTAAAACACTGTAGCCTACATTAAAGAAATCAAATTAGTCACACACCAGCCAATTTTTTAGCTACACCTGTTCAGCTGCTTGTTAATGCGATGATCTAATCAGCCAATCACGGGCAGCAGCATAATGTATGTAGTCATGCAGGTGGAGACAACCTGCTGCAGATCAAAGTGACCATCAGAATGGGGACAGAGGTGGTTTCAGTGACTTGAATGTGGCGTGGTCGTTGGTGCCAGGTGGGCCGTTCTGAGTACGTCCGAAACTTGTTACCTGCTGGGATTGTCCCACACAGAGACGGGTCTGCTCTAAAGAAGAGAAACTGTCCAGTGAGCGGCAGGTTTGTGGCTGAAAATGTCCTGCTGATATCAGCGGAGACAGGCACCAGTAACTCAAATAACCACTTGTTACAACAAGGTAGGCAGGAGAGCATCTCTGAGGCTTGAAGCATGAATGTGTGAATGCAGACGTGTTGTATAAAGTAGAAAAGCACTATATAAGAACCAGTCCATTTATGGTTACAGTGTGCCCATCTGTTGGTGGCTGCTTCCAGCCCAGCAGCTTTGCTCCATGTAGAGGTCAAGTCAAGTCAAGTTTATTTATAAAGCACATTTAAAACAACGACGTTGACCAAAGTGCTGTACAAGATCTGTAACCCCAAGGACTATACTAAATAAAAATAAAAATATATAAATAAATAAATAAAATAATAAAATAAAAATAAATAAATAAAAACATTAAGAACAATAAATAACATAAGAAAATTAAAAATTAAAACGTTTAAAACAAGTACCATAAAATACCATAAAACAATCATCTAAAACGAGGTAGCACTGCAGCCAAATGCCAAGGAAAAGAAATGTGTTTTTAATAGAGATTTAAATGTGTGTATCGTCTGAGCTGTGCGGATATGGAGAGGTAGATCGTTCCATAGCTTTGGTGCTGCTGCTGCAAAAGCTCCATCACCTCTCTGTTTTAGTCTAGTTTTAGGCCTCTGTAAGAGCAGCTGGTTCGATGACCTCAGAGCTCTTACAGGGGTGTGACAGTGAAGCAGCTCAGACAGATACAAAGGTGCCAGTCTGTTTAAGGCTTTAAAAGTAAGCAATAAAATCTTAAAATCGATTCTAAAACGGACAGGGAGCCAGTGAAGGGATGACAGGACTGGGGTAATGTGTTCATGCTTTTTTAAACCGGTTAAAAGACGAGCTGCCGCATTCTGGACTACCTGCAGGCGGCGCACAGATGATTGATCTATGCCAAAGTACAGAGAATTACAGTAGTCCAGGCGGGAAGTAATAAAAGCATGAATAACTTTTTCCAGGTCCTGCTGCGGGAGATAAGGTTTTACCTTGGCAATGACTCTGAGTTGGTAAAAACTGATTTTGGTAACAGCACTTACTTGCTTCTCCATTTTAAAACTACTATCTAAAATGACACCCAGATTTTTCACAGCATCACGACAGTGAGGAGCCAAATGACTCGGAGTGCCAGAGGAGTAGCTTGAGGGGTCAAATTTACCAAAGCATATGACCTCGGTTTTGCTTTCATTAAGATTTAGGAAATTGTTTCTCATCCAGGACTTGATGTCACTTAGACAGTTCAGCAGGGGTTCCCATGGATCTCTGCTGTTCAGTTTGATGGGCATATACACCTGGATGTCGTCAGCAAAACAGTGGAAACAAATATTATGTTTCCTAAAAATCGACCCTAGAGGCAACATATACAATGAGAAAAGAATTGGGCCCAGAATGGACCCCTGAGGCACTCCACAAGAAAGTTTTGCTGTGGTAGAAAAACAGTTTCCTAGATGGACAGAGAAACTTCTATCAGTAAGATAAGATCTGAACCAAGTCAGAACCGTGCCTTTAATGCCAATTTCATGTTCTAGGCGGGATAGAAGGATCTCGTGGTCCACAGTGTCAAAGGCAGCTGACAGATCTAGAAGTACTAAAACTGCAGGACTACCAGAGTCCACAGTTAAAAGCAGATCATTAAAAACTCTTAAAAGAGCCGTCTCTGTGCTGTGACGCATTCTAAAACCTGACTGAAACTTTTCCCACATTCCATGTTCACTTAAAAATGCTTGAAGTTGCTTAAAAACAACTTTTTCAAGAACCTTGGATAAAAATGGTAATTTAGAAATTGGTCTGTAATTTGAAAGAACATCAGGGTCAAGGTTCTTCTTCTTGATTAGAGGCTGTACAACTGCATGTTTAAAGGCAGCTGGAACACAACCAGATGCAAGCGCACTGTTAATCAGAGCGAGGATAGTTGGTCCCACTGAATCAAAAGCCTCTTTAAAAAGGCGAGAGGGAACCGAGTCTGTGGGAGAGTTTACAGATCTCATATTTTGAATCACCTCCTTTAGTGTGGAGAGTGTGACAGGCTCAAACTGCTCAAAGACAGCTCTGCTGGGAGGAGGTGCAGATGAGTCTGTTTCAGCCTGAGGTGATGAAGGCCTGAGGCCAGAAATTTTTTCCACAAAAAATTTCTTAAAGTTTTCGCACAGTGCAGGACAGACCTTGGCTTGGTTCACATTACAGCGAGGATCAGCGAGTGAATTAAAAACACTAAAAAGAAAATGAGGCCTGTGACTGTTACTTGAAACAATGTTAGAGAAATAAGCAGACTTTGCATATTTTACTGCTTTCTGGTATTTCAATAAACAGTTACGCAGGATCTCTAAGGTGATGGGATAAGATTGAGTGTGGATTAGGCCAAACGTCGTGAAAAATAATTTTATTTTGTTTTTGTTCAGCCTGGAAAAGCACAGAAAACAGCTTCTAATGTCTGCATGGAGGCAGGCTGTAGGCTTCAACCACCTAACACTGTGACGTGGGCTGCCTCAGGAAAGGACGGCCAAGAGTTACATTTACAAGCTCCAGAAGTTAACAGCATCTCAGCAGACCAATAAGAAGAAGTGAACGGCTCGGGCCAAGAAGTATAATAGAGATGTCTGTGTGGCTCCCACTGAGTAGCTTGAGGGGGACCGTTTGGATTTCAATAGACCAGTTAGACAAAACACGTCTTCAAGCACTGTGAGGACTTTTGGACCATTAAAGGAACGTGATGGAGTGCTGCAGCAGATAACATGAACCCAGCTGAGTGGGTTTGGGGGTGCAGTGCTGCTGAAGGAGCTCTGAGCTGAATGTTCACGTGAACGCTCCTGCTGAACGTCACTCACCAAAGAAACCTTCAAATACGTGAACCTGCTCTTTCAGTGGCACTAATTTACTGTCACTCCAAATACTCTGACTGTAATATGGATACCACAGAGAGAGAGTACTACGTAAACTATATCAAACTGCTCTTATTTGCACACAGGAGCGTGAAAGAAAGAAAAGCATTCGAAACTCTTGGTCTAAGGCAGTGTTTCTCAAACTGTGGGGTGCACCCCACTGGTGGGGCACAGGGTCCCGACAGGTGGGGCACGAATGACCTGGGAGAAAAATGTGGTTTTAATAGAAAATGGGTTCAAAAGTTCATGTAAAAAGTCTCAAATATTAATTGTTTGTTTTATTGAAAGTTTTAATCCTTACAAACCACACGGTGTCTTTTCTTCCTTTCCTGAGAGATGGTGCTAAACACTAAACATGGCTGTCTCATTAAAATGCTGTGTTTTTGCTTTGTGGAGAGAAGATGCTTGGCTCTAAGGACTGAGTTATTAATGTGGATGTTTTTCAGAGCTGAAGGCAAAGAAGCAGAAATCTAAAGACTGCTGCCAAAAGGTGAACAAAACGGTAAGCACATCCTTTGCTTGCTTTCTTCCAGCTGCTGCTTACAGTGAAACAAGTGTGGTTTGTGTGGAAGGTGATGCATGTTGCTGGTAAACAGATGCTGGGAGCAGAAGATTTGACCAAAGCATCATTTAAGACTGGTCAGCCTCCTGTTAGTGAGCAGTCTGTGAAGGACGCCAAGGGGAAAGGTCAGCGAGCGCACCATGATGCAGTCCCGGCCTGTGACGGGCTCACTCTGTCACCTCCAGGTAATCTTTATGCCTCCTTTTTTGTACTTCTAATAAAGCAAGACTGACGCAGTAACAGTTACAGTAACTAGCAGCTGTTTACTCCTGGTTTGGAGTCATGCTGCTTCATCTCGCCTTTATTTGGTTTCACTGTATAGTAGCACTTGTGTGTTTATGTAAATGCACAGACATTTCTTGGTTCTCATATAGTTGTAGTGAGTTGGTAATAAATGCCTGTAATTTACTGCTTGCCAGACTTGTCTGCCCTTCTGTCCCCGATGGCATCTCCTGGAGTTATGCTGAACTGGGCTGCTGCAAGATTTGAGGTACTTCTGATAAAACAGCAAAGCTTTAGTCCAGTGGTCCCCAACCTTTTTTGAGCCGCGGACCGGTTTAGTGTTAGAAAATATTTCCACGGACCGGCTTTTAAGGTGTGGCGAATAAATACGTCAAAATAAATTATACGACCATAACCAAGTGTGATATTTTCTACGTATAATAATAAAAAACGGGAATCCACTTTGTATTCGTATGCAACTCTATCAGCAGCGTTCTCATAACATCCCGCCTCAACATGAATAACAGGCTCTCTGCCCACAGCGCTCCCTGGTCAGCTGTTAGAGCCATGGTAAAACATGCCTTCAAAATAAGATACACCGCAAAAACAAATACAGTAGAAATCACCTGAGTCGGATTCAAATGGCCCAGTTTGGGGTCTATTATCGAATTTCGCTGCAATGGCTTCTGCTTCATCTATGAATTTGCTTCTGCAAATTTTATAATCTGAAATTTTACTCGTAAGTGCAAGTTTGTAGCTTACACTTGCCACGATTGTCCCCGGTGAAATGAACTGATATAAACACTAAAACAATTTCCAGGCGTTATTAGTGTGTGTGTAGTTGTGCACGAACGAGCCGATGCATGGAAGTGGGCGGACAGGAGCTGAGGAGGGTTTTAGCGCTAAACTCATCCAGTTTATGCGATCACATTTAACTGGAAATTTATTACAATGGGACCAGATTTTTCATCCGAGGTAGGTGAATATCCGACGGATTTATGTGATGATTTTATTGGAATTAATGTTAGGAAAAATCAGGACCTGCAGATGCCATCCAACTAGAGCGAAAACCCGATTTGTGCGACTTCGACTTAGGTGATTTTTACTGTATAAAGCGCATGAAAAATACAACTCACCATAACACTGAATCAGTGTAAGCCCCCTGAGCTTGTTTCTCTGATACTCATTTTTGCTGGCTTCTGGTTTGACTGGGTTCGGCCGATTTCACATGGAGCGTGGCTGCAGAGCCGCGGTGTCAAGCGCTGGAGAGTCAGTTTGATGGCTGGGTCTACCTCACTGCTATCCCCGGTGTTGATAAATAAAAATGGTAAATGGACTAGTTCTTACATAGCGCTTTTCTACTCTTGTTGAGCACTCAAAAATTTAAAGAACCGTTATGTAGGTCATCCAACCGATTTCGTTAGACAGGCCTGAAGCTTCTGGGTTTAATTTTAGCGGTGACGTATCATGTGAGCAGAAACGTCTTGACACGTCAAGAGGAAGTCATGGAGGGAAGTAACGGAGCGAATCCGCCCATTTTTCAAAATAAAATATAGTTTAGGCGCAGATAATAAGTAAAACGGAAATAATTTAAGTTATTTATTCTTTATGTGCGGCCCGGTACCAAATGTCCCACGGCCCGGTACCGGTCCACGGCCCGGGGGTTGGGGACCTCTGCTTTAGTCTATTTAATGAAAGCATGCAAAATCCTGCCTTCCTCCTGTGAACATGTTACACGCTCTCTAAGCAAGAAGGGGTAGGTTGAAGTTTTGTGCCTTTTTTTTTCATAATGTGAGGAGCTGGCCACATCAACACTTTCAGGCTGTTTAAAAACTGTACCCGCCCAGTCCCTGTGTCACAGTCGAAACCCCAAATCTCACTTTTGTTTAGGACAATTTTATTTGTTCTATAAGCAACTTTTAGTCCCAACATTTGATGTAAACCACTGCAGAAAACTTTAAAAAGTGCATTTTGGTTCAACTCTGACGGGTCAGATCACCATGTGGGACAGGTGGCTGCTCAAAACAGATACCAGCCTCATGTTCTACCCATGGGTCTGTTATACAAGGTGAATATGTATCTCCCTCACTGCTGCTGATGCAGCATAATGGAAGCAGAGCAGAAGTGAATTGAACAGACTGGCCCCTATAAATCTGCCCGTGGTTACTAACACCCAGTCCAGCTGTTTGCATCAGATCAGTGTGTGTCTGCTCAGTGATGTCTCTGAAGGCCTTAGCTGGTTATACTCAGAGCAACACAGACCTCTACATTAGGTGTATCATAGCAGTCACATAAATGTAAGCAGACTGAATTAGAAAATCAATGTTCTGTTTCATTTACCTGGTTCCTCCAAGAGCGTCTGTTTGCTTTGGTTTTCAAACTAAATCTCCCCTTGCAGCAGGGTCCAGTGCTGTCCCCTCTCAGAGACAGCCCACTGCAGTCCAAACCCAGTAAGTCACTTTAAACCACTGCCTTTGTAGTGTCATTAGTGCTTTCTTCATATTAGCACATTTTAAAGTGATGATGCCAGTTTTCAGATATGCTGGAGATTTTCCTGACAGCCAGGTGACTAATGTGCCTTACATCGATGCTGCAAGTAGATCTGCTGAGGAGGAAAAACCCCAAATCCCCAAAAAGGTTGGTTTAATATTTCACAACACCGTCATGATCGCTTACATTTGAATAAATTATTCATGATTTTAGGATGCAGAGGATCAAAGTACCAACAAGAGAAAAAATATATGCAGTATGCGCTCGGGTCGTCTGCCAGAGGCCTGGGAGCTTCAGGGTCCTGCACAGTATCTGAGCTGTTCCCAGGACTGCGCTCTTCTGCACAGAGATGTTGTTCCTGGAATCTGCTGGAATGATGTGTTTTTGTTCCGTTTTTAAATGTGTATTATTTCACTAGAACGTGGTTTAGATTTTGGGCATTTAAATGTGCATTAAATTAATAACACCTTTTGGAGTGTTTAGCCTTCCAGTAGCCAAATCCTTAAAGTGACTGCAGGTAATCCTGGTGATGTCTCATGCTTAGGACATTGTGCTGAAAAACACAGAGTCTTGGGCGATGCTGGTGAGACAGTCGGTCACACCAACTGCAATCAAGTCCTCGAAAGAGAGCTTCCAGCACTTCCGTAAGGCTGCCATAGAAAAGGAGGAACGTGAGCGAGCCCTGAAAAAGAAGCTGATGGAGGAAAACAAGGAGAGGGAGGCTGCTGAAAAGAGCAGGTGTCCACACAGAAACAGTAAATGCATTCAATGTGAATTTAAATGGATCATCTGTAATTCATTGTTTTCTAGCATAACATTGTGGCATTTTGGTTTTAAAGATGCCAAAACTAAATGAGTGCCCATACCTCAGTTTTTGGTTGCTGCTCAGCCAAAATATTTTACTCTCAAAGCGTGATCATCGATTCAAAGAGAGTAACGTCCAAATAATTAGAACGTTCTCCTTCTAGCCTGCAAGTGTCCTGTAAAGCAGAACAAAATCCACAGCCTGTTAAAGAGGATTCCGATTTTCCTGAAAGTATTTGCACAGAAGCTCCCCGCGATGCTCTCGAGCACGTCGAGGAGCAAAAGGAAGCGCGACCTCTGACCCCACAGCCCTCTGTCGATAGAGAGAGAGAGCTGGCCCGCAAAAGAGAGCAGGAGCGACGCAGGCGAGAGGCGGTGAGTGTGATTTGTGTCTGTTTCAATGATCCGTTTGTATCATTTCTTTCTTCAGTCCATGTTATAAACTTGCTGTTTCTCTTCTGTACAGATGTCGGCTATCGACATGACCATGCAGCGGGACATCATGACTACATTTGAGCTTAACCTGGACTGAGATTTACCTGCAAAGGGACTTTTGTTCAATAATCAGATCTTTCCTTCAGATGCCTTATGTGTCCTCAAACCTAATAAAATAAAGGCTTCATTGTGTGGTGGGGGGGTCAGAGATGGGATGTGTAACATTGCTGGTTTCATCAGCCTGTTTAAAGTGATGTTCTGTTATTCAGACATGGCTCCGCTGCGTTCATGTTCACAGATTTCAGTCAGACATGCGTATGGCAGCGATGGAGAGAGCCGCTGTATACACACAATATTTGCACTTAAGCCAACGAGCATATTGAGTGAAGTGTTTGCAAACCTTTAAACGTTTGAGTCTCCTCTGCTGTACGGAGCTGCTGAGGGGAAACGAGGAACCTTTTCATCGTGTTGCACGTTATTGCAAAGATGCAGGAACGCTCTGATCGTGTTCATGGCTCGATGTTGGGACGCAGTGAGATCGCTGTCGTAACCGTGGCAGAAAACTGAGCAGGTGCTCCGAGACGTGAAAGGACGTCTGAACGGGGCTTTAAGGACAGCGGGGTCGAGTCCTGAATTTCATTGATGAGCGTCTGCGCTGGTCCACTCTGGGGTTAAAGTGCCTTCATAAAAACCAACGTTTCAGTTTCTCTGCACTGTTCACACACGCACCCATCCGCTGCAGCACAGCGCCACCTCACTGTTGTCTGCTGCAGTGTTGAGTTCTTGTTACATGCTGTCCTGTAAGTGTGCCTTTACCGTGTTTCTGTTAATACTTGAAATGCAAACTGGTTCATGTGTGAGAGCAGCATGAACCAGTGTTTTTCATCAAACATTCTTGGATTTAAAAAAATGGATATTTTGAACAAAAAAACAATAACCTGACCAAAGTTTCCTTTGTGGGAGTGACTTCATCTCCGTTCCTAATTCTCTTGAAGACTTGAAAATATTGTGTTGACTGTACATGCACTGCACTTTGTTGTTCATACAGTTTTGGCTGTTCCAAAGTTAATTTTGGGCATTACCAGCATATTCTGTGTGTTACAGTTTATAAGTTATATTGATAAATCCTTTTTTTATTACTCAATAAAGCTTTTTTCACTAAGTCTGTATCACTTTATCCAAGTATGAAGTAGAAATGCATCATCATGCAGCTTCATCCCCACACGGTCATGTCAGAGCTGAACGCTGGTTTCCAGTATACAGCTGAGTTCTTTCATTCTCAGTTCTGCAGCTTGTAAAAGAAACCGTGACTCCTGATGTGCTTTCACTGAGCTGCAGCTGAGCGGCTGCTCAGGCTCAAACCGGGAGTCTGACTGCAGGTTTACCTGTTTGCTGCTTTTTAACATGATGTGCATGACACAATGTAACTTGAAGGATACCAGTTTGATGCAACTTCTACTGTTTCATAGCTCAGACTGATTTTTTTTTTGGTGCATGCACATTATTTATTTAAACATGTTTCTTTCCACGCTTACAATATCTCCTCACTAATGATTTATTTAACTTGCTGAAATATGAAGGAGCAACAGAGCATGAACTGGATGAACCTGCACAGGTGATGAGGATGAGCTGAGAATAATCAGACTGATTCTTCGTTTGGGACTTGACGTTTCTTCAGTCACTGATAACATGAAGGGATCACACACTTTCCCACTGCCAGCACAGAATATACACCTTGCAGTCTGTTTCTAGAATCACGTCTTCCAATTGAACCGCTTTCTTCGTTAAAGTTGACCAAAGCTAGTTGGAAATATCCAGCATGCCTTTTAGAGCTATGAAAAATGATTGGTATTTCAAATAGCTACAAGCTGGTGCACAGCATTGTTACACTGCATCCACTTTGGGGGCTGGCATTCTTTTTTAAGGCTCCTTTGGATCCCAAAGGATCTGCTACCAATAGGACAGCCGCAGCCCCGTGTCCTGCCTCACAGAGCCAGAGCAGTTTAGCTGCTGTGAGGAGTAAAGCTACACAGTACCAGGCCGGTCATTTTAGTGTCTCAGCTGTGTGTACTGTATGTGTTAACGTGTATGTTGGTATTTGTTCCACTATAAGACAATATGTGACATCAGCAGGAGGCTCGTTATCAGTTACTAAACACAGGGTTCAATATTGCACAAATATAAATAAAATAGTATGTATACATTGAAGAAATGTAAACTTGTATCCAGTATTGGTAACACTCTCTGTGGAACCACTTTTTACCTCATCCTGATTGGTCTTAATTCATGGTAATAATTCAGCAATAGAGATTTATATATTAATTATGTGTGAATACATTTTGGGCTACAATCTCTGGCTTTGGTTTCTTCTATTTGATATGCATTCATGAATATTGATGAGCCATCAATAAATGATTAATGACTTTTTAATAAATCCATTGGATTTAATAATACATGAAGGTACTGAATGCATTAAAATTATAATTGAAATCTGTGTTACAGTAAATATTTTTGATATAAATGAATCTAACTGTAAATATGTTGTAGTGTTCACAAGTGAAACTGCTATAAAAAGACTTGTTTCGAGGATCACGTGATGCTTCGGGCACGTTCAAACAAATATATTCAGTTTATTATGAATCCTGGGTGAGATGGATCAGTTGAATTAATATTTATAAAGTCTTAATCTATTGAGTTAAACAAATAAATGACAGCTTACCATAGTTTAGTCTCCTCGAGTACAAATGTTTACAGAATATTTATTTTTAAATGTATTTTTGAAATATAAATTGTGTTATTTTCCTAGTGTCCCGAGGGGAAGGCATAAAAATGTGCCAAAGAGCAGCCCGCGGTGTGAATAACGCAGCAGCCGAAGGTGTTGTTGCCACGGCCGGGCCTCCATACTCTGGTGTGAGCGTTCAAAGGTCTTAATCAGCCCCACATATCCAGCCACGTGACGGGTTAAGCTGATCCAGAGTCGGTAAACTGGCCTGTGATGTGCGTTATCTTGTCTCCAGTTGGGTTTCTAACAGAATAATTGTCCTGCTCGTGTCTGTGTGTGATTTCCAAGACTTGCCAGTCACACACCTGTGACACCGCATCTCATTAACATATCAATGCGCAGCCACAGTCTACCTGCTAATTACGCCGTGAAGGCGCCACTTACTGTTCATGAACTGCTCGGTGAGATAATTTGAAATAACTGTAATTATTTCACTGATGAACTGAAGTCACGCGGACTGTGTTTTTATCGCAGCCTTGTTGCCATAACAGCGGCGTGAAGCCGTGCTGCTTTGCAGTGATTTTTTTTTTTCCGGGGGGGTTTTGGCCGCCTAACAGCGCCTCTTAGCTGCGCTGAAATCAGCGTAAAGCTCCGCACCGAGCGGCTGGTTTTGCTCGGTTTCGGACCTGCCTTGTATAGTCAACAGCTCGGTCTCCTGCCAAACAGCCACGGCTGTCACACGCACGCGTGAAATCTGACGTGATGCTCTTGCCACCGTCCCATTCAGCCGCTTGCTGGGATCCTCCCTTCAGACAGTCGTGCGTATGCGCTGGTAACGAAGCCTCGGCATTGTCGGAGCAGCGCTTAAACAGAAGCGGCCAGTTAACAGAAAGAAATCGATAGGGGACGCGATCCGGACTGATTTCCTGCGGCAATGTAAAGATGGCGAGAGTGCTCCACAACTTGCTGATGTTTTTAATCAGTGTTGCGCTGAAAATCAGAGTTTTGGGGTACTGGTCATTGATATACGGTTATTGTGCTGTTTGCGCCATCGTAGCCCTGCTGAAACTTTGGTGGAACATCGTCTTAAGGCCGACAACAACCTTCCGATGGCTGATTCGTGAAACTCCCCCGGCTTGTCTGAATGACACGTCCTTGGGAACCCACTGTTATGTTAGGATCAAGGTAAGACACACACACACGCACTTGGACATGAAAGGTGTCTGTAAGGGGAACAGCCGTGTGTGTGTGTGTGTGTGTGTGTGTGTGTGTGTGTGTGTGTGTGTGTGTATGTGTGTGTGCGCGCGCGCGCGCGCGCGCGCGCACGGCGGGGTGTTTAAACGCCTCGACACCTTTCCGCCGTGTCGCGTCGTGAAAAGCCAAACGGGGCCCGATGTTTGAGGCGTCTGTTTATTTCGGTGGAGTCGCGGCTCGCTGGCTGGAGCTCAGGTGGTGCTGAAAGAACAGCTCCTCCGCCTCACGTCTCTGCATGCAGCGAGCTGCCAGCCTCGAACTACCAACCTACAGGACGTGCTCAGGATTATGTAATTAAAATACCAAAGCGTGTCAGCTTCAGAAATCTCCCTCAGCCAAAGTCCCGATGCGTGTGTGAGTGAGTGTGTGTGTGTGTGTGTGTGTGTGTGGGGGGGGGGGGGGGGGGGGGCACATCCTTCACTTTAGAATAAGTAGCAACACTTAGAATATGCAAAAAGTCTCAGAAGTGCAGCAGGATGGTACCTGCCATTGTTAGACTGAGAGATTACTGATGCATTCATATAAGAGGCATTCTGATCAGCTACTTCATAATCTGGTGGACAGTAACAATGTGTTTAAAAATCATAGTTTTTTTTCTGAATGGAAAACCTTAATTCAGACATGATAAATGCACTGCGGTCAAAAATATTTTCACATAAACATGCAGTGAAGTAATGAGGAGAAAAGCAGCTTGATTTGAATACATGTGCACTGTATGCTTCTTAGTCATAAAGCAAAGTTTTTCCATGAGCAAATGAATCTGATCTGCAGCAAACATGATGCATGACGGCAAAAGTTCTCTTGGGTTCGGCTGAAAATGGTAAATGGTAAATGGACTAGTTCTTATATAGCGCTTTTCTACTCAGTATGAGCACTCAAAGCGCTTATACAACCTGTTTGCATTCACCCATGCACTCCCATTCATACAAGCACTTCCATTTTTACGAAGCTAAGTGCTTTTAATTACCTAACATTCACACGCATTCATACTCCGACAGAACGGTCGGAGAGCAACTTGGGGTTAAGTATCTTGCCCAAGGATACATTGGCATGTAGCCCGGAGTAGCCAGGATTCGAACCGCTGACCTTCCGATCAGTAGGTGACCTGCTCTACCTACTGAGCTACAGCACCACATGGTGCAAGAAAAATAAAGTGAACCGAATAAATCTCACAGGAAACAAAGTGTACTGCAAGTACGAGTCCATGGAAGCAGAAGATTACTTCCTAGAACCATAAAATGGTCTTACATCAAAAATGACATCATACAGACCAGATATTACAGTGTATAAAAAAACACATTGAAACCAACTCCATCCAGCCATCCATTTTCCCCCACTTATCTGATTCATGGTCCCAGTTGGGGGTGGAGCCTATCCTAGCTGTCAGAGGGCAGGAAGCAGGGTACACCTGTACAGGTCACCAGTCTGTCACAGGGCTAACACAGAGAGACAGACAACCATACACACTCACATTCACACCTGTGGCTGATTTGGACTCACCAGGTAACCTAACATGTATGTATCATGCAGTTCTGCTCTGTCTATCCAGCTCACTGATGACTTCAACAGACAAATTAATATTTATAACTGTTAGGCATACACAAAGGAAACTTATACGCATACTTTAAACACATTGAAAGATCAGCACAAATCCTGCTGACCTTCCAAACAGCATACTGCTCAGAAATCTGTGCCAATACATGTTAAATCTGCAGAGACTGTAGTTTTCTGATATATTCACAGAAAGAACCTCGAATCCATCCAAACAAAGACAGCTTTCCTATCTGACACCTCCAGGTGGGGACTGGGGGGATTTTCGTTCTCTTCAAATAACCCAATAATATCATCTTCACTGTATTTGATCTGTTTTAGAATAGCTCACCAAAGCACTCCAGTCCCAGCGATAGCATTTTGAAGTGAGATAACAGCCATTTCAACACGACATCAAATTCAACAACACAACTGTGAAACTATTAGAACCAAATCATTCTCTAATAATCCATCCCCTTATCCATCAGTACGCTGTGGCCTGAGCTCTCACACTCTTGGCTTTATGCTGACTGAGAGGCTGTTTATTCCATAGAACAGCAGCAGTATGGACCAGCATTAATATTCAAGAGCATGTTACACATATGATGCAGCTTCTGCTGTTCCCCCCCGAGCCTTATACAAGCAGCTGTCCCACACTTCTGTTTCCTTAATGTAATGTATGTGATGTATGTGATGTATTCATTACTGCAGAGGTGAAGTTTAGCTGCAAAGCCTCTAAATCAAATGAACGCCTAGTTTTGCAAAACAGGAACTTAATGCACTCTCTGCCGCCCCCTGAAAAACAAAAAAAAACCCTCACAGCTTCTTCTTATCTTACTTGAACTTCATCATGTAGCATCGATTCCTTAAGCTTAACTTAAATCTCTCGGGGACTCGTTTGTCCAAGCAGGATTTTTGTGACATCACATCAGTGGAACCACAGTCCAGTATGTAGCTCACACAAATGTAACGTGGGACCTCAAAGCCTCGAGGACTTTACAGTGAAGTCTTTTAATGTGCCCTGAATGTGCAGCTTGCCCCTTTGTTTCTGCTTAACCACATGAACTCTAAACCCCCACAGCTACTTTACCAATTCAGTGCTGGAGCCGATCCCAGCTGCCACAGGGAGAGAGGCAGATTACACCCGGAGCAGGTCAGCAGTCTCTCACGGAGAGGGCAAAGTCACTTTTCCATTTTCTGATGCACCCGGTCGCCTTGTGCAGAGATGCTTCTATAATCTCAGCCCTGTAACTCACTCTGAAACTGTTCACGTCTCTCGTTTTTCAGTGACATTTTTGGCTTTTACACCAAGTCTTTGTAATCATGAGAAAAGAAACACTGTAACACAATTCAACAACTATTTTACTCCTCATTAACAGTCACTTAGAGGTCCTATAAGGCTGTTTGCCATTAATTTTGCTATCAATATGCGAAGCATTAAAAAAGCTGAAGGAGACGTTTCAGTCCACCGGCAAAACATTTAGTGAGCAGTGATGTATGAGAATGAAAAGCAACAAATCGTCATGTTTCAGAGTTTTAATGTGTTTGCTAAAAATCAATCAATGTGAAATCTGTATAAGCTGAAACTATTCAAACACCTTTATATGAACTCAGTCTGCTTTTCTACTTTCTCCATCAGGAACTCACACTGTCTGTATTTACTGTGCCATCATATGGAAATATTCTAGGTGTCTTGTGCATAATTTTATGTATTTTTCACCAGCCTTCATCCTGACATATTGGGGGCATGGCTCCTCTCGCTGTTAAACTTTCAAAATGAAACATTTAGACATTCGTGCCTTCTCCAGAATGATTGCACATAAGTGTGAGATGCAAACATTTGCTGGAGGGCTCTTTAAATGTGCTCGAGCTTTTAGTTAGTATTCTGCAGAAACAGATTCACGAGAGAGTTTCAGGTCCAGCAAGCGTGATATTACAAGCTTGTCATACACCGATTCTTATTTAATGACTCAAAAGAAAATGAGCTGTTCCTGTCTTGCTTCCCTGTAATAATTTTCCCTGCAGCTCCGCATAGTAACAGTCACTCAGGAGCGCTGACTTGTCCCATTGTGATCACTAAGTGGCTTTGGATGGGACTGACAGCTCAGTGTTTATGTGTAACTGTGTTTTTGTGTGTCTTCTTTGTGTGCAGGAGTCTGGCCTCAGGTTCCACTATGTTGCTGCTGGTGAGAGAGGAAAGCCCCTCATGCTGTTTCTGCACGGCTTCCCTGAGTTCTGGTAGGTCAGAGGGAAATCAGAGTCACAGTAAAAGCTCTTCTGCACTCATCCACAAACCACACTGGAAGATGTTGTTTTGTGCAGTTGTAGCTGGTGTTTGTTGCATCAGTCATCGCGCTACTATTTCCATTGACTGTGAGGATCGTACCGTTTCAGCAGCACCGCTAAATCTCTGCGATCTGGGCCTGCAAAAACACGCCAGCAGAGGAGTCCGCATTCACAGGCATGATTTGCCATCGGGGGAAATGGGTCCAAAGCATTCACGATCTCTTCCTCCTGATATGAAATGAAAAATGATGTTGAGTGTTGCGCCTGGATCAGGGCCAAAGAGCTTGTCACAAACTGTAAGCCTGCCCATATCTCTAACATACTATCTAAGCTGTGGACAGGACAGGGATTAATTAACAGTAGACGGGAGCACTTTCTGCTTCACTTGATGGATCCTTCACAGGAATGATGAACCACACTGAGGTGCTTGGAAAAGGCACTTTTTAAAATGTGCTAATTCCCTTTCAGAAATAAGAAAGATGAGAGTTTGTGTTCAGGAGGGAGAGGGAGGGCTGCGAGGGGCTTACTTTGCTTCAAACCTCTTCTATATTCAACGATCTGAGGGTTCAGAGCCGGGATCTTATCCTGACTCATCAGAATCACAGGCAGGGCTCTGCCTTTTGCTTTACCCCATTACTTGGCTGAGGAGGAAGAGGACAAGGAGGAGGAGGGGGCTGACAAGATCTTCAATTAGGAAGTCATCCCAGTCCACATCATCAGAGGGCGGATTTGAATCTAAAACAGCTTCTATTATCCAGAGGTGACCTTCACTCAGCTGGAAAGAAAGCTGAGTGCTAGTTTCTAAAAAAAGAGTTTGGGAAGTTAGTTTGTAACTATCTCAAAATTGGTCAGGCTTTAAAAGGGCACTAATAAGCACTCCACCAATTTTACACATCAGATTCAGGATAGTCGTCACAGGCAGCACCACTCGCTCTGTGAACACACTTTCATAACATGCTGTTTGGACTCAGATCTCCAAATGTTCAACAGAAAGCCTGAGTCACAGACTCTGGGCCTGGAGAGAGAAGACAGACGGGCTCTTCATTATGCTAGCTTATGCTTCCTGGCCTGGAAGTCATTTTCCTTCCGCCATCAGTTCCTTAATTGGACCCGGAGGAGAAAGAAAGCTCGTAGAGGAGCTGAGAGTGAGGAAGCACAGGTGTGTGCTACCCAAAAGTGTTTCATCGAGAGGCGTGATGGATAAATGTCACACGTGAGCATACACGACACACACAGGGTTTACTTTGTGGTGTCGTGTATTCATCTCTTCCATCTCTGTCACATCAACACTGGGAAGAGCCAAGATCCAAGGAAGAGGTGTGAGTGCAGGAAGCCGAGCAACCTGCTAGCATCATGAAAAATCCATCAATCCATCCATCCATCCATCCATCCATCCATCCATCAATCCATCCATCCATCCATCCATCCATCCATCCATCCATCCATCCATCCTGAAGACATAATCTCTCTGTTCTGGAGTCACACCATATTGAATGTTAGAGCAAAAGTAAGATTGTAGAAAGAGTTCATACAGTGTTTTGGGCATAAATTACATACTGCCTGCTGAGCTGTGTAAATGATACAATATCTCCTCCTTAAATACAGATTTTTTTGAAGGTTTGAAGTCTGGCTATTAGATTAATTTTGAAAGCTTTTGATAATTTGATACATAACTATCAATTTTAAATTTAAAACTGAAGATACATGTAATGTAAATTTCAACAAGCTCATTTAAATCTTAAAAATCCCTACTTTATGGAGAAACAGGCATGAACCTGCTTTGTGTTGTAAATAATTTATCTCGTGTGTGTGTGTGTGTGTGTGTGTGTGTGTGTGTGTGTGTGTGTGTGCCTCAGGTTTTCCTGGCGTTACCAGCTGCGTGAGTTTAAGAGTGAATTTCGTGTGGTGGCCATCGACATGCGGGGCTACGGGGAGTCCGACCTGCCGCTCTCCACTGACAGTTACTGCTTTGAATACCTGGTCACTGACGTCAAAGACATTGTGGAGTACTTAGGTGAGGAAACTGCGTGGCTGTGATCTGAGAATCAGTGCAGTGGTCAGTGTGTCTGACAGCTGCACGGGTCAGAAATAAACTTGTTTATCAGTGTTGTGATGTGGACAGGCTTCAGGCCTGCAGCACGGCATGACAAACTTCCTGTGACTCATTCTAAGTGAACACGGGACACTGCAGATACAGAGCCCACAGCCTGCTGACTGTGTGCTAACACTGGCAGGGAGCTTGCCTGAGGCGCTGTGCACCTACCAGCTAATGATTATCTGGCCACAGTGACATTTTTTTGCTCCTTTCCTGGACAACATATCTCAGTTATTTTAGCACGGCTCGCACACTGTATCATTCAGCTAATCTGTCTTAGCCCCAAAATGTCACTGAAGATGCTGTTCAGTAGACGCGAGCTCTTTCTTTCCCCTTCACACCTGTCACCTCCCATCTAAACGTGTTAACACGGCTGTTTCAGAGTCATTACAAGAAAGCTGAAAAGGTCATGTTTTGATTTTTCTGCACAGTCTCTGAGGTGCTTTCTTCACCCTGTCAGCATTAAAGACATTATCTATTGTACTGTAGGTGTTCTGTAGATCTGGAAACACAGAATAAACTCCAACGTGGGCATGAAACCCGAGCAGTCAGTCAGTTGCACACCTCCATGTTAGCCAAACGCTATGAAGCAAGAACAAAGGCAGAGGACCTGTCATCAGCATTTTAGTTTTAAATAACGTGCTTCAACGACATGCTGCTTTCCTCCTCTCTGTTTCTGTTTCTTGTCCTCTTAAACCTTCTTGTAGCCATGTTGAAACTCCCAGGACTCAGGAAGTAATTGGTGATTAAAAGATGAATCAGTTAACTGAAACAAGCATTAATATTGTCACACTGCTCTTTGTTTGATGGAAACACATGAGGTGTGATCATAAAATTCTGCAACCCATGAAAATCAGGAATCATGCATGATTTTAAATTTGCCCGATGTCTCCTTCAAGCCCGTCTCCTCGGGCAGTGACGCGGCTCTACCAGCTCCGCCGTCATTTTCAGATCACGCTGCATAAGCCCCGTTCTGACCACTCACAGGTTTGTCTGCAGCGCAGCTCTTCAGCACCCGTTTGATTTAGGCGAGAGGATGAAACTGATGTGATGAGAGAAGCAAATGTTGAAGCGTCTGACTCTGGGGGATAAATGTGCAGTGCACCACCCTGTGATGCTGGGGACAGTGACCTGCTGCACTGCCTTCATGCTTCAACATCTAGGAAGTGATCTAAAAATAGCAGCCGCACTGGTGCACAAGGAGAGGCCCTTGAAGGGCAGCTAAGGTAAATATGCAGTTTTCAGTTTTTAGTGGGTGGAGTTGGTGAACTTTGTGACCACACCATGCATTATATGCTCGTTTTCATTATAAGAAATCAAAGTGATAGGAACTATCTGCCTCTTTGGCAGTTTATTGCTCTGCTACTCTTAGCACGTAGTTTCAAACTTGGCTTTTTTCTGCAGGCAGAGACAGGAAGAGCAGGACAGGCAAACAGCAGTTTAAACAAAGCTTTCTCCGCCTGCCTGTTGCAGCTGGAAACTGAATCAATGAGAGCGGTGAAACCGAACCACAACAGTAAAGATGTGGCTGGTAACATCAGGACATTAAGCTGAAAGGTTCAGCATCTTCACAGGGCTGGGGGGAACGCTCTAATCTCTGTCATGTTGCACAAATTAAATTAGACCCTTGATGTTTTTTTTTTTAATGTTGAGTAGTATAGCTTTTAAAAAAGCCACAACTGTTCTAACATTTTCCGTTTGTCCATCCCAGCGGCAGCGTAATGGTCTCGAAGCCTTTCCTTATAAAACATTAACATTCGCGTGTTGAAAAGTGCTTTTTAAAATGGTTTAGAGAGGCTGTTTGGCAGCTCGTTACACTGTTCTGGCTGTCCCGGTCAGTTAGCTGACAGGTTTTTGGGAGCTAAGTGCTCAATAATGCATATTACTGCAATGATTCGCTCAATGGTCGATTCAGAGGATGGAGGATTGGACCGACTGTATGATAACTGCTGTTCTCTAATCTGTGATCACCTCTTAGAGCCACTGAGATCCACCGTCTGCATTCTCTCCTCACTCCCATGTTGGTGACACATTTCAGTGTTTTCAGTGGAGGGCTAACACACCAAAGGGCAGGCTGTTGTTTTCCTGATGTAGCTATCAGATAAAGGCTGTGACTGCTCCTCTGTAGGCACGTGTAATGACGATGCCTGCTGGGGTTTCATATTAGCAGGTGTAAATGGTGCTAACTCAGGTGAGGGCATCAGTCTGTGGCAACTGCAGCAGTAATGTGATCAGACTGAAGCCCTGACCTTGGTCAGCGTTTGTCATGAAACCCTTTCGATTAGAGAGAACGCCGGCTGCGACTTCAGGCAGTGGTGGACACGCCCACCATGGGTCACCCCCTGTGGGTCACCCACTATGACCATAAATGAACCACAGGCCTAAGGGTTAAAATAGTAGCTAACACTAGTAAGCTTTCCTCAGCAGGCTGCTTCTGTAGATGGTTGCATCACTCAGATCCCTGCTAGTTAAACATATGAACAGGTAGCTGCTCAACGCTGCCATTTACAAATAAAATACCGAATTTCACTCATTAATCTGGAGCTCAAACTCCCTGAACCGGCTGTACTGCACAGTAAAACACACTGTGTCAAATTACTGCATTAAAATGCTCAAAAAGGCATCAATACCACAGACAGGCTTGAATTAGCTGTGGTGATGCCTATCAGGCAGCCTGCAGATGCAGCCTGCAGATGCAGCCTGCTGTGTTTAAGTCACAGTGTAGTTAAACAGGTGAGTTCAATCAAAATTCAACCTGGTGCAGCTGCTGTGAGGATAAAGTTATAATGACCAAAACTGTGTGTGTACCTGGCCGTGTTTCTGCGTTAAAGTTGAACATTTGAACATATCTGTGGATGTTCTCTAGCAGCCATCAGAGGAGCTGCAGATCAGTCTGAGCCACAGAGACTGCTGCTTGGCTCTGACATCTTTCCTTCATGTTTGATTTCACTGTTTGATTTCTTCCAAGGGTACAACAGATGTTGCCTCGTTGGCCATGACTGGGGTGGGACCGTAGCGTGGCTGTTCGCGATTCATTATCCCGAGATGGTGACAAAACTCATAGTTCTGAACTGCCCACATCCGTCTGTGTTCACAGGTATGATTCCGGTGCGCCGTGCTGGAAAACCCGTTTTCTACTTTCTACACAGAAGCTCTGGTTTGACTCTTGGGTCATTACTGTAATTATTAACATTAATTAGGAAGTGATATTACTCCAATTGCATGTTTGCCTCCATCTGGTAAATCCTCCTTCACTTTAAGAGCAAGATGATGACAGGCTAATTAGAGGAGGCTAATATGCAGCTGGAACAGCTGGTTTAAATGGTGCAGACAGAGATGAACTGAGTTATCATGTTATCCAAAAACCTGCCCTTTAATTATGTCGAGGAACTAAATGTCTCCTCCTCTCTTCCTCTCCTCTCCTGTCCACTCCTCTCCTCTGTTCTCCTCCTCTCCTCTCCTCTCCTCTCCTCGCTTCCTCTCCTCTCCTCTCCTCTCTTCTCCTCTCCTCTCCTCTCCTCTCCTCTCCTCTCCTCTCCTCTCCTCTCCTCTCCTCTCTTCCTCTCCTCTCCTCTCCTCTCCTCTCCTCTCCTCTCCTCTCCTCTCCTCTCCTCTCTTCCTCTCCTCTCCTCTCCTCTCCTCTCCTCTCCTCTCCTCTCTTCCTCTCCTCTCCTCTCCTCTCCTCTCCTCCAGATTATGCTCTGCGTCACCCGAGCCAGCTGCTGAAATCCAGTCATTACTTTTTCTTCCAGCTGCCCCGCTTCCCGGAGCTCATGCTCTCCATCAATGATTTCAAGGTGGTCTGTTGTGTGTGTGGCCTTTCAAGGTCGCGTGTGTGTCTGTGTGTGTGTTTGTGCATGCAAGTGCATTAGTGTACGTTGCACTCACAGGCAGTATCAGTCTATTTTTGGTGTTTGTATCAGTCCAAACTGCAGGAAATGTGTAGATTATAGATTATTGTAAAATCATAGTGAGCTGACCTGCAAATATTGTCAGAAATTAGATGTTGGATTTCTTATTTTCTCAGCTTTATTGTCTCATTCTTCTCAGTTATTTTATTTAATTGTAGTTGCACTAATTGTTTATGTTGTCATCATGCACAGTATGTATATAAACTTATCTGCAGTGCTTATTTTCCATAGTTAGTCAGGCTGCCACTCTTTTCATATCTGTTTATAAAATATGAAGCAACAGCCAGTAGCTTATCTTAGCTTAGCTTATCTTAGCTTAGCATGCAGGCTGGATATTAAGACTAGCCTGACTGTTCATTAGCAGCTAATTAGCACTTTCTGCTGCTCCTCAAGTTCTTTCTTGTAGCTACAATTTACAGATCCGCTCCCAAACGCCTCATATGCAGCCAATCAGTCACACACACACACACACACACACACACACACGGAGATAATGTTGATGTTGAAATGAGGACAGTCAGCTGTGTGTGTGTGTGTGTGTGTGTGTGTGTGTGTTGCTGCTGCTGCTGCTGCTGCTGCTAAAAACAACAACAATCATGCGTGTTGTGGTGATGCTCATTCTTTCTCTAACTGCTCAGATTTCCCTGCAGAGTTTAACTCTCTGCTTATTGTGAGTCCCCAGCAGCACCTGCTGAGCTTGAAGTGGACCTACGTGGATTTATCAATAAGATATTAATCCAAACCTTCAGCATCACAGGCTGCTGGCTGTGGTTTCACTTCAGTATTTTGACTTTTGCTGTAATAGCAAAAACAATTTTCTGTTAAAATTTCTTCCTTTTGAATGATTTAAGCATTTGTAAAACATCAGTGTGTCAGATGTTTGCTAATTAAATGAAAGAATGCTGCCATATGCCGGCGTTGGAGCACAGCGGGGAGTCAGGGAGCCCGAGCTGCGCCTGAAGGTCATCAGAGCCGATCTCTCCACCGTTTCTGACTCGTGTCGCAGCGACACGGATGTCCTTCAGTAAATGCTGTAAACTCACTCTGTGTTTGCTGCTGTGTCTCTGCTGCAGGCTCTGAAGGCTTTGTTCACCAGCCGCAGCACAGGGATCGGCAGGAAGGGCCGGTGGCTCGCCGCAGAGGACCTGGAAGCGTACCTGTACGCGCTCTCGCAGCCAGGAGCTCTGACAGGAGCCCTCAACTATTACAGGAATGTCTTCAGGTGGGGACTCACACACAGACGGATCGTGTAAAAAAGTCTGCATGCAGCAGTAACACAGTACCAGTCAAAGGTTTGGACACACTATAAAAATCTGGATGATTAAAAACAATCTCAAAGTTTAGAAAAATGTTCCAAAACTGTGGCAGAAGAAAGCTGCTGAATTAAGACACACGTGTGCTCTTTGAGTTTTACACGGTGAACTGATCTCTGTAAAAATGGGACTAAAATCCTGAAACTCTGATTTCTATGGAAGCTTGTTTCTGCCACTAAAAGAAAATTGCCACCCGTAACTCGAAACTTCGAGTTCGCTCTGCCAATCAGGAGGCTCCGTGAAGGTACGTCATTTCCTTGTTACCTGGAAGCAGGAGGCTGAAGGCGTCAGCTGTCCAACAGACCAACATGGAAACACTGATTCCTTTTATGCAGCTGTTTTTCACCAGAAGGCAAAAATCTGACGACAGTTTGTTCACGTTTGCTAAACACAGCCAGCTCACTGATACTGTCGCTATCCGACTTTGACTGTGTGTGCGCTGGCGTCATCTGCTTCCAGGTAACAGCGAAATGACCTCTTTCAAGGAGCTTCCTGATCGGCAGTAATAACTGGAAATTTCACATTATTAACGCAAAATTTTGAGATACATAAGTTGAAATTTCAAGTTACGGTGGTGATTTTTTATTTTTAGTGGCACAAACAAGCTTCCATAGATTTATCCAGCATAAAAAAAGTCTCTGTAATGCAGCACATATCAATCTTATATTCTGCTGTGTTGCACTGAAGTAGCAATACTGAAGCTCAGTAATACGCAGGCCTCAGTTCAAAAGGTCAGAGCTCCATGAAGCACTGTAAAAACTCTCACAAATACACAGGCAATAAGATGATATCTAAAATCCATGCTAGATGGGTCACCGTATACTGATACTGACAATAACTTCATGGCTTCATTAAACATATTAAAGTTAGATAAAAAAACAGCTGATTTGGAGGAGGTCAGGTGGGAGGCACTGATTGATTTTTCCTGCTTTTGGCTCTCAGTATTTCTAACACACAATATTATCAACACACACTGAAGTAAAAATATGAAATTGCTGCAAAGACGCTGCTGCACCTGCACAGTTTCTTAACCCCCCAACAAAGGGAGTCACGCTGCTCCAGCCCGGCCCCACGCCGCTCTTATTAAGTCCTTTTCAGTGGTTTCATTTTCAGAAACTTTATGCTCTCCACTCTGTTTTGTGTCCAAACATAAAGAAGGTTTTAATTTCAAATGTATTCAGCAGCACCATCTGCTGTCAGAGCTCTGCGGGGCAGAAGGCGAGCCTCCACCTCTGCCAGCGCTGTCAGGGATTCACCTTCATTCCTGCATTCGTACCGGCAAACAGTGATGGGCATAAACCAGATCAAAGGAAATCTCGGTGCATGCATTTTTGACATGTGACCTGTACATGCATGGCTGAGCGTGCCATCTGCTCCCTTCTCAAGCAATGAGTTATCTCAGAATAGCTTTTGCATGCTTACGTAAAAGGAATCTCACTGCCCCGTGCCCACTTAGTCTCACTCCTCGTGCATGCTGTACCTAAATGCAGAAGGTGCAGGAATAGACGAACACACAGACGACGTCCGGCCTCCTTTTTCATGTATGTCTGCTTTCTTTAGACAGGATGGAGACCAGAGCACATCAGCACGAGCATTTCTGCTCTGCATGTGATTTTACCTCTGATAACAGAACACGATGTGGAAATTAGACCCAGGTGGTGCATCTGAAATTCAGTGTAAAACTTTCCATGCTCAGCTGAGTGAGAAAAGCTGGGAAATGACAAAAACAAGAATGTGCAGTATAAGTACAGTTAGAGCGTGATGTTGCAGCATGTTATTGTTGCTTCCTGCTCATGCTGGAAAGAAGGCTTGTCTGCTCATTTCTATGCAGGTTTCAGTCTTGAAAATAATCCTTATTTGTCTTATACTGCACCTTGCTGCAGTCTTCACGTCCCCCTTTGGTCTGAAACAAGTACTTTTAACTCCCTCCTTCCTCACTTTAAGCCAGCTTTCTCCTGATTGGCTGCCCCTCGCAAACCAAAGGTATGTCAGAGAGAGGTCTTCTGTTAGGATAATGTGGTACTATGAGGTCTTTAAGGCATGATGGGGCCTGTTTGGTCTTTGCATGTGAGGAGGACACAGGAGGAATGTGATGTTCTTCAGGTCCCTGTCAGGAGTGTTTTGGATCAGCTGAAGGCTTCTCAGGACAGCCTGATAATAATGAATTACAATAGTCACAAATGCAGCAGCTGATACTACTTTGCCCCTTTCTCTCCGTAGCTCCCTCCCCCTGAGCCATAACCACGTCAGGTCGCCGGTGCTGCTGCTGTGGGGGGAGCGGGACGCCTTCTTGGAGCAGGAAATGGCCGAGGCTTGCCGCCTCTACATCAGGAATCATTTCCGTCTCAACATCATTTCCGGAGCCAGCCACTGGCTGCAGCAGGACCAGCCCGACATCGTGAACACGCTCATATGGACCTTCCTCAAGGAGAGCGAGGGACGTAAAAGCTACAGGAACTAAACCCACAGCGAGCCCCCCCCCCTCACTCCCTGGAAGCCTGGAACGTGCCTGTGACACCCAGCGACATAGTGATGATGCAATCATTCTTTAAACCTTTCACATGTTTCTGATATTTTTTACAGAAGTCAGCCGTAAAGGAAGCAATCAAAGCACACTTCACCGGAGCGGACGCTGAGCGATACACCTGACTCATTTTTTTGCACATGACATCCGCCTTAAAGTTTGTCGGTTTCAGCATCACGGGTGTGTGGCAGAATCTCCTTCGTGACTTGTATTGTGTGGTGCCTTTTTAACTTTCAAGCTGTCGCAGTGTAACGATGTCCTGCGGGACTGGGGACGTGGCGTCGCCTGCTTACTTGTGCGTTTCACCGGGTCGCTCCACTCCACTTTGGGCACCGTCCTTCGGGAGGCGTAGCCCCCCCCCCCTTCGATCAGGTCGTGTTGCTGAAAGGAGTTTTTTTTCTTTTGTATCTTCTCCACAAAGAGAAATGCTCAAAGGTAGAGAATGTTGTTATCTTCCTGTATAGAAATGTCAGTGATGGTTGACTGTTGTACGATTTTGTATCTCTTCCTACACTGCATTTTGAAATTCACTGAGCCAGGTCTGCACCATTGGATTTTATAAATAAACTGAGTGTCAAACTGTCAGATTTCAGTGCTCTTTGAAAAAGGTAATAATGGGTTTGAACCTGCGGATGCCCCTCAGCGTGCCCGACATGTCTCAGATTAAAAGCAGCAGAAATAGTAACAGATGCTCTGGTAAATATAGCACCGCGCTGAGTGACACGGCACATTATAAATACAGCGAGGCGTATTCATCGCTCACACGTTTGCTGTGCAAAATATTTGATTCACAACAGAACTGAGAAAACACATTAAATATTTAAACCGAGATGTTTGACGAATTCATGAAAAATATCAGTTCAACGTGGAACAGCTGGAAAAGCAAACTGAGCAGGAACAGCTGGAGGAACATCGGGATACAAAGAGCAGCTCCGAGAGGCAGAGTTCCTCAGGAGGATGGGCAGAAGTTCACTCATCATCTACAGACCATAATATGATCAAAAGATTTAGATGAGGCTGAAAATCAGCGCTGGATGGCCGTGAACTTTGACCTTCAGGCAGCACTACACTGAGAACAGGTCTGAAGAAGAGATTTCTTTAATTGCAACAACACACAAAGTGCTGAAATACAGTATAGAAAACATAAGTGGCCATGCACCTGTTACACTAACTGCAGATCTGGGTTATGAACCACTTCTGAAACACTGGAGAATGAACACGTCAGTTCTGTCCAGCAGTAAAAGAAATCTGACAACATTTAAAAATATTTTTTAAAAATAAATAATAATGGTGAAGGGTCAGGGTTACCTGTGGGTGGGAGGGAGGGAGGGATGGCGGTGATACGAAGGAAAATAATAGAAACATCATCAGACCTGAGAGGGAACCGGAGGGGGAAGCTGAAGGTTCTCCGTGCTTCACAAACCGGAGACGGGTAAAAGGACTGGCCCGTTATTAGCATTTCATCTCAGGAAGGCCCAAACAGACAGAATAATTCAACTGTGCTGGCGTAAAGAAGGAAGGATCCAGACAGATGAGCTTTAAATATAAGCATAAAAGAGAATGCAGACTTATATTAATAAATTAATCCAAACAGACCATTCAGGCAGGGAGCAAAAGATATCAGGAGGATATTAAATATAATATCAGGTGCAAAACACAGTTCTCAGTCTTCAGTGTTGTTTAGTTTAGATGCTCAGAAGGTTTTTGATGGAGGTTTTTCTACCAGACACTGAGATCATGTTGCTGTTCGGATTTCTTCCACAGCAGAAAAGGGGCAGGTGAGCTCCTTGCTGTTTCCTCTAAATATTGAACCAGTGCAGGTTCAATAAGAACTAATAATGAGGTCGTGGGTCTAAGGGATGATGGAGGGCTGGGACATAATGTTTCACTGTTTTGGAGCGATGCATTATTATCAGTACCTGCTTTGTGGGGGAACCTTGAAGAATATGGAAGAATCTCAGGATATGATGGTTTCAGGTAAATGTCCAGCTGAAAGAGAAAGTTGATTTCAAATGAACTGATGAATCGTAGGGTGGGGGGGTGACCTCACTCATGTATTTTGGGACTGCACAAAGCTTGTAGATCTTTGGAAAAGTGTGCAAAAGGAAATAAGGGCAGCTTTGGGGATTGGGCTGCATCTGGACCTTCTTCTGTGGTCTCACAAATTGAAATTTGAAACTCTTTTTGGAGAAGATCGAGGCTCCATCAGAGCTGAAAGATGCATGCAGGTTTCAGAGCTCCCATCCAGAAGATGTCTCCTTCAGGGAAGGCCTTCATCTTTCAGCAGGATGATGCTAAACTGCATACTGCATCTATTCCAACAGCACGGCTTCATTGTTGCTGTATTTTTTAGTTCATGATGCTGCAGCTGAAAGCTCTGGACTGCAGGCAGGTCAGCTCCAGAGCTTTCAGCTGCAGCATCATGAACTAAAAAACACAGCAAAGCAGCCCCAGGACTGCTGAGCAGCTAGAATCCTCTATCACACAGAACAGGACAGCATTCCTCTCCCAAAGTCCAGCATCTGCTCTCCTCAGATCCCAGAGGTTTGCAGACTGCTGTTAGAGGAAGATGGGATGCTGGCCCTGCCTCAGGAGGCATGACTGCATCTGTTTCACACCAAGCTTTGTATTATTTTTTATATTTATTCATATAGAAGTTTGAGTAATTGTATAAACTTGCCAGATGGAGCTGCCATTTTTTTTTACATCCTGGATACCCAAATGTTGTCCTCATGAATGATTTGTTTATAGAATTCAATAAACATTATTTATTCACATATAACAAAAACATATGTAGATATCAGAAGGGTTACAGTTTACATTTATTGTCACATATATATATATATATATATATATATATATATATATACCGTTTATACCCAGTCTATGCCCAGAACTACAGTATTCATTTTTCATGTACAGTACTATACAGTGACATCATGAGCTAGGACTTTAAAATGCGGGATGGGACAATGACGTCAGTGCTAGGCAGGTACGCTATTTCCTTTGCTGCCTTCAATGACCGTCAGAAATATAAGAATGAAACGTGATAAAGGAATTTAAGTAACTCCAGCAGAAAACAGGCACATGTTTTTCATCGGATGTTTTAATATTTGAAATAAATAGTTAGCTGTTAAATATTGTTCGGCACTATGAACACAATGAAATATCACCCTTTCTCCTGCCATACGTCCGCGCCACACGTCCGTGGGTTTACTTGTTTGATAGAGTTTTTCAGCATGTGTCCGTTCTCTGTGATGGACTCATCATTACTACTGTATAATACGAATACGAATACCTTTATTAGTCCCACAATGGGGAAATTACAGTTAACAGAACATATATGCTTTAAAATGAAAAACACGCAAGATGTACTCTGCTAACAGCATGAGCCCTGATCCAGCAGTGCAGCAGAGTTATTCGGAGTCTCTCACCCAAACAGACCAAACGGGTTCATATTTATCTGTTTAGAGGACGCCGCACCTGAAGGCATCACACCCTGGATAGCCTGGTAGCTTTGTAGTTGTACTGCGCATGTGTGAAAGCGTCCGTCCTTGTCCGCTCCTTCTTCGTTTGTCAAACCGCGTCACAGAGGGCGGCGAGCAGCGTGCAGCAGTGATGTCAACAACAGCGCTCGGCGGGTCAGCCTCTTCCTTTATTTTATACTTTAGGAGCAGTTACCGAGCCTCGCGCTCACCGTCAGTTAACGGGAGGAGTTAATGTGTGCAGGTTTATTTATTTTACGTGCAGGTAGTTAAAGGTTAAAGAAGGTAACTGACTGTTAACGGCAGCGCATCTTAGCTAGCATGCTAGCTGCGAGAGGAAAATGAGATTGATTTGCTTACAGTGCAGCCTGGAGCCACACCTGAGCCAGAGCAGCAGGGCAGGTGTGACTGTACTCCGTGTGTTTAATTTTAGAGGACTGCTTTATTAAATACTGAACTTCACACAGACAGAGACTGGTTGTGTGGTGCTGTCAGGGGTGTTTTATGCTGGAAACACATGACAGCAGGTCTTTTATTGCGGATGCCGTCATCGTCCTTTTAATGATGAAGCTAAATTGATGTTGAATTTGTCTCGTCGCCGTCACCTTTCCGGGTTTCACTGATTTCGTTAAACTCGGACAACAGCGCCTCTTTGGGTTGAAACGGAAAGTAAACCGACGTTAATGAGTGTGGTGAAAGATGGTATTGCAGCTTATGTTTAGGTAGATATGTCACAGTTTGTGATGACCTGCTTCACTTCCTCATAGTGTTCACACAGCAGGCCCCCGGAAGTTTGGCCGTCATGAACCCACTAGCTGAAGCGTGTCTGCCTTCTTGTCTCTTTTTTAGGGAACATAACAAGCCATGATCACAGGTGAGGCAGCCAGACTCGAAGCCCAGGCCAGAGAGCGCAAATTCAAGGATCAGCTGAAGAGATGTTTATCGTCTGCTTTGTCTGCAGACCTGAACAGGTGAGGCATCTTCACAGTGACCTGCAAAGCTCGAGGTTAAAGGTCGGTCTTTGACGTGTCAGTAAGAAAGCCCTGTATCTTTAAGTTTTCGTACAGCTGTCCAAAACAGTTCATCACGGTGCACCTCTCAGCCATTTACAGTGCTGATGTGATGGAGCCTTAATAATGACATAAGCCGAGCCCAAAAACCTATGATAACTTTAAACATGTTTTTCATGAGTTAATTTTCAGTAAATATTTATTTCTTATTACTTTTGTCAGTTTGGAGTTATTTCAGTGACCACTGAAGGTTTTTCCTTCTTTAAGCGAAGGGCACAAACAGTTTTGTCCACATCTGACATGTTGTTGGTCTTTCCTCGTATGTCCTGTTGGATGAAGGCACCTGGCATTTGTTTTATTTTTAAGAAGCTGCATTATTTTATAAGTTACCTACATTTACTCATCAAACGTTTCGACACAGTCTAACAAATGATCTTGGATCACATCCGGAGCCCTTCTGAAGGTTTCCTCAGAGGAAAAAAAAAGATTGACTTCCAAATATCTCGGAAGCTGGTTTGGCACCGTGGTAGGATCAGCACAGACATGACTGCAGCTGAAACCTGGTGCTTAGCTGTGGTTTGCTCCGGATGACAGAGTGATCTCCTGGCACATTTGGGAGCTGCTGGTATAGACACTAAGGTACACTCTGACTAAACCAACAGCAGGTTCTTGCCTGTTTTTGAAAACCATAATTATTCATGATCTGCTAAAAGAACACAAAGAAGCAGAGGAGATGTGGTGGAGTAAACATAAAATTCTACTCTAGAATTTAGTTTTAGTAAATTTAGTTTCACATGTGGGTGGAGTTTTCCCTCAGATCGCAGGATGTGGTGCAGCAGAGTCACGTTAGGTTTCATGGATGAACGGAAGCTCGGGGATGTGGATCTCCTCGTTACACGAGTGGCACGAATGGACACAGCCCCACAGCTTGAACTCAGTGTCCAGTTGGCCATCAGCTGACTGGTTTCTGGGTCACCAGTTATTGAGACGACACGATATAACGAGACCGCCTCAGGACTCTGCTTGTGCTATTGTGAAGTGGAAAAATGGGCCATCAGATGAGCCTTTAAGGCCTCGAGCCGTTCTTCTTTGTATGAAACAATTTCCCAACCACAGTGGATTTAGTTGTTTGGTTTGGGTTTTGATAACCGTGTCCAGTGAAGTGCTGTGGTGTGTTTCTCCAGGTTACTGCAGGAGGAGCTGGAGGCCGATGTGTCTCTGTACGCTGGCTCGGGCTCGGTCCGAGCGCACAGAGCTGTGCTGTTGGCCAGAGCTCCTCATGTCCTTCAGGGACAGACGCACAAAGATCCCATCATCATCCATCTGCCCGGCTATGAGCTGTCCGGGCTCAAAGATTTCCTTAGGTAGGTCACTTCCTTTCAGCGGGGCATGTTAAGAGACAGCAGCTGTTCCCATGTGTTATCTTTGCAGCTGACAGGGGGCGCCAAATGCTCCATTTGTATTGCATATTTACTCTGAAGGGTTTGCATGTGTCTGTGATTTAGTGAGCTCTGCCAGTGCTGCAGTTATTGAATAATAAATTGCACTGCTCATTTTCAGGTTCGTGCTGAGACGCACAAATACCAGTTTTAACCAAAGCCTCACAGCGCAGTCTTTGATCCACTGAGTGGAGTCTCATTAGCAAATTAAAATTAGAACACGAAGTCATCATCTTATAAATACAGAAACGAGAGCTCAGCTTAAAACTTCTGTCACCACAACACTTCAATGATACAAGCGTGACTAAAACAGGAAACAAAGAAACAAGCAGAGAAAAATAATTGTTAGATTTGAGGAACGCAGACTGAAGCCTCGTTCCTTCCACTGACGAACGCTGTGGATATTTAACGTGAGTGAAACCTGTTAATGTACAGTACCAGTCAAAAGTTTGGACACTGGGTGAGTGCATCCAAACCTTTGACTGTTAATATGCTTGTGAGTAAAAATGTGCATTTAGCTGGAAACACCTGAGCATGGTTATGATGGTTAAAACTAAAATGAGTGTCAAAAACATTAAAACTGGAGCTAACTGAAACAATATTTTAGTCACTGAAACAAAAATGTAGAGGATTGAAACAGTTTGTTCAGATTTGTCGTCGCTGATGAGGCTTCAGCGCTGCGTCCGTATTCTTTCTGAGCTTTAGAGAAGCACGACCCCGACAAATATCCTTTATTCTAATAATTTAGAAAACCAGAACTAAGACGGTAACTATCTAAACCAAAATGAGCAGACCTTCTGGAAACTAACTGAGGCTGAATTGAAAAGTAAAAAGAAAGAAACTGAAAATCCAGAACAGCAACTCTGTTCCTAAAGCCGCTTTTCCACCGCCGGGGTTCCGGTGCCCGTGCTGTTCCCAAAAGAACCAGCGAAAAGCTTAGGAACAGGCCCGCGTTTCCACCGCGCTTGCAAACCGCTCCTTTACGTATGAGCGTGGGCGGGTCCTCGTCTGGACACGAAGCCGAAGCGCACAAACGTGGGAGAACACGCTCCCCTTTCTGTGCTGCAAATATGTTTTAGGGTCCAAACCAAACTACTGCAGCATCTGTGTGCAGCACAGAGGGAAACACAGACAGAGATTAGAGCAAGACGACAAGTACGCACTTTGTGTCCTTTTATCTGTGATATGAACTGATACAAAGCAGCAAGTTCAGCCTTAGAGCCCAACCTAATTCACAGCCGTGAACATCGCTTCGCTTTTCTCATGTAATACACATGTAATATGGTAGAAAACTTGATGTTGAGACGGCAGAGTCACGCCCCTCTGCCGCTTTTGTCACGTGTTCGTGGTTCGAGACCAGCTAGTTTGCGGGGCTGGAGTTGAACCTGTTTTTCGGCTGAGCACTGAGTGCGTTTGTGGTGGAAAAAACGCTGAACGGTTCGAATGCTGGCACCAGCACCGGAACCCTGCAGCTTAAGTCACCAAGGCGGCCTATCATTAATCTCAGTTCAGTTCAGTTTTATTTATAAAGCACCAAATCACAACAACAGTCACCTCAAGGTGCTTTATATTGTAGGTAAAGACCCTACAATAATACAGAGGAAACCCAACAGTCAAAACGACCCCCCTATGAGCAGCACTTGGTGACAGTGGGAAGGAAACACTCCAGCAGAACCAGGCTCAGGGAGGGGCAGCCTATCATTAAACAGGAACGTCACTGATGACGCCTTCAAGTCTTTCCACAGGTGTCGGGTAGACTGCTGCACAGTAAACAAAAGCAGAGGCAGCATTACAAAAATCAGTGATCGGTAATCAATAACTTGCCTCAGACCACAGCACCGGCTGAGCCTGAAAGGCTGTGAGGTTGAAAATGGAAAGAAAAGTAGATCTCAGTTCTTTTTGAGAGCAGCAGACTGAGGTTAAACATAATGGAGGACATGATCAGCACTTCCCTCTCACAGGCCTCAAACACACGCCCTAATCTGCCAGTGGTTCAGTTGCATTGTGGGTAATGCAAAATTAAGATTTTGTATGATATCTCTGGTTCTTCTGCATTTAGTTTTTTTGAACAGTGTAGATCACACTGCTGAAGGTGCACCACGCTGAATCGGTGGAGTACCCTTTTAATGTTAAGACTTCACAGAAATGTTGCACAGACATCAGATTCAACAGCAAAGCTTTGATTTACATTAGGAAACGACTCATCCAAGAATGACACTGACAGTATGTCGAGTTATTCGATGGCAGAGTTCAGTTTTTCCGGCCTGGATTCCACAGAAACGTTTGGGTCGGTGCTCGGAGAGCTGCGGTACGGCAGATTTCTGAAGGTGTCCTTTCTCATCTGGAGCTGATGGTCTGCTTCAGTCTGCGGTCGAGGTGACCGAGGTGTCCGCAGGAGGACTGATGACGCTCGCTCTGTGTCGCTCTCTGGTCTGCACACAGACTCTGAAGACCATTTAATGTCCACTCTGAGTCAGACATTTGTGTTCTTGCATCGACCACCATCAGGAAAGCCTAGAAAAGGTCAGGGCTGCAGTGCGTGAGTGAAAAGGGCTTAAGCTGCAGTTATTATTGTTTTTTGTCTATTTGTCTCACATGCCGTCCTTCAAAAGGCCAACAAGATGTCGCCTGACGCCGATGACGGTTCTTTCATCGTCTCTTACTCTGATTTTCACTTCACCACCAGTGAGATGTTTTCCTGTTAAACCTTTATCTGGTTAGAGCTCAGCCTAAAGACTTTACAGCAGGACAAACATAAACTACCAGGTCTTCCCCTTATTTCTGGCTCTGCCTCCACGTGGCAGCGCACACTGCAGCCTGGAGACGTGAGTCTGCAACGCTCCGTGTGGCATCAGGCAAGAAGCCAACACGAAGTGCCGGAGGTTGCAGTTCCCAGTTGAGTCCCCATAGAGTCCCACGTTAAAACTTCAGAGTATTAAAAAGCACAGTTTTGGCCTCCAGAGATAAATTAGCTCTTTATAACCACTCTAACACGTATCCCGACACCTGTAGCTGATCAGTGCTCGTCACCTTTGCTGATTCCAGTCACCGACCTCGCTCTCTCAACCATGTTTGTGGTTTCATGAAGTTTGTGCTTCAGTATTCTAGTGTTTTACTTGTTACTTGACATGAACTAGCTGATATATGTGTGTCTGTGTGTTGCACCCGTACAGTCTATGGATGCAGCTAGCTGATCAGACTTGCTAGCCTTGGCTTATAACTTAGCACTCCACCCTCTGGGCTCCAAAGACCTGATGCAGTGGCAGCTAAAACACAGACTCTGAGGCCAAAAGCAGTGGGTGATAGCACTGTGGAGTTTCTTGGTTTGGCTGGTTTTGCTCTCCTGCTGTTTTGACTGTGAACATGGTTCAGATTGAGATCCAGGACGGAGCAAACACCAAGCAGCTGGGGCAGAGGTCTGGCCCGCTGGCCTCCTTATTAAATGCTCCACCGAGCAGGAACAGCAAATCCCTCACTCTTTAGATTGTGTGGCTGCATCAGATGAGACTGATATTTAAATATGTATGAAAGATTCCTAATTAAATTTAGTCTGCCCCCCCCCTGCAGGCACGTGTACACCGCAGACCAGAGTATGCGCTCAGCTGCAATAATCCCAGATGTCGAGGGCTCCGTGCCAGAAAGTGCTCTGCCTGTTCCTGACCCAGCAGACCTTTATAGATCCACTGAATCAGGTAAACACATCCACACTCTTTTTCCATGAAGGGTTTATTTCAGGTTATGTGACCACAGCTGCTCAGCAACTCTCCCGCCTCCACTTTCTTCCCATCATGTTATCTCAGCCATAATCCACTTAAGAGCTAATCGCACTGAGATCCCCGTTGTTGGTAATTACGGGATTGGCACGCTGTGGGTAGTTCATGATTTTACTCTGCTCTATATTTAACAGTATTTTTCATAAGGTGGTTTACTGAGAGCTGCCTCTGATACACACTTTCTGTGGCCTGCACAGATTAATATAAGCCTGAAGCTTTCCTCTTTTTCACTCTCCACTTCCTGCCCCTCCTCATTATCCTTCCCAACCCGTGTGCAGACGCTGTTGTTCTCGAGCCGGCCTCTGGCCTCGGAGCTGACCTGCTGGATCTGTACCAAAGGGGAGAGCAGTGTGACATCACCATCCAAGTAGCAGATCAGCTGTTCTCCTGCCACAGGTAGAGCAGCTCGTGGTCACATTTCAGCCGTCTGTATCCACACGTTTGGAATAAAAAGTCTTTATTGTTTAGTTCAATTTATAATTATTATATGCTTAAACAATCAAATACGCAGCTGACATGTTTCCCTATTAAACTGTTAAAATTAAAAATTCAGGTCATTTCACTGAATTAGGCAAACAGCGCTCCAATATTTGGATCATTGGTGCGACTCTGATCTGAGATCAGGCTTCTGTGTTCACTGCAGCACGCCTCAGCAGCAGTGTGAGCTAACATAGCGTGGAGGAAGCTAATGCAATTAGCAGCTCGGCTTCACGTGTTTGCAGCAGTTTGTGGCTGAACTGCAAACTTCAGCCAAGAGACTGAAAAGCTGTGACGGTTCTCAGTCAGCGTCTCTCTTCTTATGTTCGGTTTATCGTATTGGGAAGCTTTTATTCCACTTACAGTAACACGAGCAATATTATTACACATCACCTGTCTCATATCAGCTGCCCTCCGCAGGTAAGGCACGTGCACACTTGCAGGGAGGACAGGAAAAGAAGAAACTGGCGTGACCATAGAGTAGCATGCAGTAAAGACTCTCCCACTGAGCTCAAATAAGACTTGTGCAAATATCTTTGGTGTTTTATTAATAATAACCAATTCAGTACTCTTGTCTGTATTTATTGGTTACATTTTATTTTACTGTGATGTTTAAAAAGTCAGGCCTGATGTTTCCTCACACATAAAGGAATGATTTCTCTTCATCAGAGTGAGGAGCACAACCTCTGAACCCAGTACAGCTGTTAGACTATCAGCAGCGTCCAGCACCAAAGTATTGGGATTAGAACTGGAAGAAGTTGGCTTGATACATCTTTTTATTGACAGCTTATTATTTTCTTTCTTCCCTCTGATATATTTGAAATAACTTCTCCACATATTAAATGTTGATGGGATCGAGTTTAAATCCTAGAAGACAGTTTAGCCCCCCCCCCCCACCCACCTCACAGATTATTTTTAGTTTATAACATGAAACAAGAATATTTTGCTCTGGTTACCAATATGTGTGCCACATTTTCCAACACTTATTGGACTGTTGTTTTAGAGGCTCTTTGACCTTCAGTTGGACTGGAGTTCGTTTTTAGGGGGGCTTCAGTACATACTTTGTGGGTATGGCAGTATTTCACTTTCCCGTCTGGTTTTTGTCTGTAATGTGTTATTGGAGAGCATTTGGTAAAGATGACTTGTTTCCTGTTTCCATCAGTTTTCTGTTGTAACGTCACAGCAGCCTCCTTCGCCTCACACGGCCACATTTACCAGATGTTAAACAAAGCAGAGCTCGCTCGAATGCTGTTGACTCGTGTGACTGTGAAGCGGCGGCGGTGGGCGGTCATTCAGCAGTGCAGAGGTTGCAGCTGCAGATGGTAGCCATGGAGACAGGGTTCTCCCGACTCCTGCTCGGGGGGAAGCATCATCATCGGAGGAGGAGGAGGAGCTGGCCTTTTTTTGGCTCTGCAGATTACCTCTAATCTGAATTCATGTATTAAACTCTCTGAGATTTATTATCCCTTTGCAGAAGAGACAAATAAAGCTGTAACTTATTCATAATCACAAAAACCCAACAACTTTTCTGTGTCATGAGTTGAGCTCCTGCCTTCGCATCAGCCGGCTCTCTGGATACTCCAGCTTCCACTCACGCATCCACAGACCAGCTGGTGATTTTAAACTGGCTGAAGGTGTCTGTTTAAAAGTGGGTGTCTCTGTGTTTGCCCTGTGATGGCGACCCTGCCTCTTTCCTAATGAACACCTGGGACAGGCCCCCCCAAACCCTGGGTTGGATAAGTGGTTAAGAAACTGGATGGATGGGCAGAGCTGAGCTGTACTCTTGCAGTCTGTGACCAGTGGACTGCCACAACACTGCCTTCTAACCACTCATGGACTTTATGGCCCACAGATCTGTGGGAAACGCTGTCATGAGATGTGGCCTCAACAGGAGTTTACAGTAAAATATGTATTGTTTATAATTTACAGAAAATTCTCTCGTCTTGAATGCAGCTCTTCTAGTATTGCATGTTTTACAGTACACCGAGGTTAGAGAATAAAAATAACCTCCAAAGATTCAAGAAAACTATTTTTTGTTCTTCTGTCCCTTCAAAGCCTCTTAACTGCAAACAATTCCAGTTACAAATGACATGAAAAATTCAATGGTAGGTGGATCTCTGACATGCGGCCGTCTGCTTTATTGGGTTTCTAGGGCAATCCTGTGTGCGCGGTCCCAGTACTTCCGAGCAATGCTTAGCGGGAGCTGGATGGAGAGTTCCAGACAGTGCATCACTCTGCAAGGGTAAGACTGGTGCAGCAGCACCACACAGGGATCAATAATCCGCCTCCGCTTCAGGTCTGACATAATAACATCATTTCTGAACAATGTAGCTGCATACACTGCATTAATTATACATGCAGTGCCACAGAGGTTGCTCTGCACTGTATGTGGTTTCACTCATAATGTCATGTTTGACTTCACACACACACACACACACACACACACACACACACACACACACACACAGTGTGCTGTCAGTGAAATCTCTTGTAGCTCGCTCAGATTTCAACCAAGCGAGGCTGGAATGGCTCCTCTGCGCGGTGCATAAATGTCTTATCCTTTTCCTCCACCCGCAGTCTCCCCCTTTCAGACTAACACAGGTAAATGAAGCCCGTTTTTCCCTCCATGAGAGACGTGTCAAAGCTTCAGCGTCACTGATCTGAGGCTGACGGGGAGACGCGGCTGTCAGAACAGGGAGCAGCTGCACTGACGTGTGGGGGGAAACCTGTGAAGTGGCCCCCGTGCTGCACATGGATTGAGCGTTGCATGATGAATGGATTTTGTTTACAGCATTCAGCTTCGTGTCCAAAGAATATGCAGAGATTGAGAATATTGGGGTGAGATCTGGGACAGTTTAGTTTGCTAACCTGATTCACGGCTTGTAAACGCTTTGTTTTAATCTTTGTAGCTTAGGGCCGGATGAGATGGAAATCTTGCTTCAGTTCATGTACGGAGCCATTGTGGATCTGCCCAGCGGAGCCAGCGCCAGGTACTGTATGTGAACAAAACCGGCTGTGCCAAATGAACAGCAGCAGAAGCTGACCTGGATGTGGTGTCTGTTGTCCCGCAGTCAGGTGGTGCTGGCTGCAGACATGTTGGGTTTGGAGGGGCTGAAAGATGTAGTGGAGATGGTTCTGACCCGAGACTACTGCCGCTTCTTCCCCAAGGTCAGCTGTTCACAAGCACAGACTCATGAATGAGGTTCAAGTTTGATTTTTCAAACACACAGAAAAAATATTCCCAGCCTTCACTTATTTTCAGGAGTAGTTTCCCATGTTAGCACAGCGAGGAAAAGTTAAGCTCTGATTATTGATACACGATCAAACGGTCTCCAGCGTCCTGATCAGAGTCCTCGGTCTCACTTCCTGCCTGTTTGCTGCTTAATGTGTTTGTTTCTCTCATTTTACAAACCAATGGAGTTAAAAAGGACCCAAAACAAATGTTAAGAAAAGAAACTGAAATCTGCTTCAAATTTACACATTTTTAAATCAAAAAAAGACAAATTATTAAGCCAGTTTAAAACGATGCGTAAATACAACTGGACCTGAAGCTACCATGTAGCTGCCATGGCCTGTGTGCCTGGGCTTTATACAGATGCAGGGGTTTTGTTGCTTAAGCTAAAGGAGTAGATTTTGTACATGTAGTACATATAGTACTACATTTTTATTGGGGTTGTGGTTACTGTCTCCATACATCTGCATGTCCTCAGCATGCAGCAAAGCTCCTGGACTGCATCTCTGTCTCATAGGTGCAGTTCAAATGTGGGAATTCAGAGCCAGAAAATAAAGAGTGTGATCTAAAAACATCTTTGGTGCTTCGAATAAATGCTTGTGCTTAACACTGTTTGGGTTTGCCGGCGTGCTCAGTGTGCAGCTTTTTGTTAGCCTGTGTCTGTCCTGTGTGCTTGTGTGTGAAAACATTACATGTCCTCTTATTGGTTGTTTTCTTGTGTGCTTGCAGCCGGCCGATGGGGTTCAGAGAACAGTCCTTGAGTGCCTCTCCATCACGCACGCCTTAGGCCTTCAAAACCTCCACATGCAGTGTAAGCGGTAAGTTTCTGCACTCAGTGCTGTTTGGGCAGTTCAACAAGACTCCCACACCTTTGGAAGCTGTCTTGCAAAGACGTATAACATACTCATAAAGATGCAGAAAACGGCACTGCATTTTATTCACGTGGCCTCGAGGTAGAATTTTTGTCAGATTCACTTAAAAATGCCACAAAGAAAAAGTGCAGCACACTCACTGCCTGACAGCATGCAGCCTCCTCGATTCAGGAAGCTCCGCCTCTCGCTGCTCCATAAGCAGCGTGTGGTTCATACTCAGGTGTTAGTAAGTGGGCGTGGCTCGTAATGGAAGCGGCTTTAATTAGAAACAGGTCTTTGAGCATATTGGGATCAGAAAAGGCCAAACGAGAATAAAAGTAATATATGAGTTTATATATTTGATTGATTGCATTCTGCTTCTGTTCAGCATTTATTTAACATTTATTGCACATTTCCATCCGTGATCAGACTGCCATAAAAACATCTTAGAAAAACGACAGCCTGATCGCATCGCTCTAAAAAATGGAGCGCTGCTTCTTCTCGGCCTCGTCTGGGTGTCTAAGTCCAGAGCAGTAAAACACCCGTTTACACTGTGGTCTCATTCCCACTCCTGTTCCTTTTATACAGCCTCTGTTACTGCCCAAACTCTCAAACTTGGACTTTTTTCCATCCACTGTGAAATGCTGCCTCAGCTCAGCACAAGCCTTTAGCTTTGTGCTTTCTCCTGAGACGCTGCTCTGCTGGTTTGAGACGTCTAAATAAAGTCATTCTTTATTTAGCACGTTCTTCTTCTGTGATGTTTATTTTCTGTTTCGATCACCTGATGCCATCTTCACTTTTGGTGTTTCTGACTGAGCTGTGGCTACGACTCATCCAGCTCCTATAATGTCTTTTAGAGCTCCGCCCTCTTCGAACCTTCGCCCAGCCTGATGCTGAGAAAGGCCTTCTTTGCTCAGTGCAGCAGTTTGACATGTTTACAGATGTTATAATTGCTAATGCAGTATTCATCACTCTGCCTTTAGACCTGCAGGATGAGTATTACCTGGGGTAATTTGTAATTATTGTGAGCACCACCTACCATATTTCATCACAGGTATTTTTGATATTAGTGCTGTGTGAACTGACATATGAGGATTTACATTTCTTGTGCCGATGCCGTGTTTCCCGTGTCGGAGCTTCTCGTGCTCGCTCATTCGTTCTTTTCCGATGCCACGGTAAATACGTTTACTCTAACAACCCTCGGATGAGGCGGTCGCATCATCATGAGACCCGAGCGCTGCTGCAGTGGAAGGATGCAGCTCAAAGAGCGTTAGCACAGTCAGGAGCGCTAATTAGTTTGGTTTGACTGCTGACCTACAAACAGTGCAGTCCAAAGTATTTCTTCTTTATCTTGCGTGCCATAGCTTCTTCTGTCATTCACATTTGTGTAAAAATTGCAGCGTTACAGGACAGTGTTACAGATTTATATCCTCCACATGCAAACCTCATCTAAGGCTTCTTTCAGTTTCCTTTTCGGTTCATTTGCATGCACACGACCTCATTTTTCCCCACTTTGAGTTGTCTTGTCGCAGCTGATGCTACTGCACACTGTGGTGCTGCACTCTGCAGTGAGTGGGCAAGAAGTGTGTGAATGTAGGTCAGGGGAATCGGATGTGTTGAGGAAGGCTGTGAGCTGGCTGTGATGGTTCTTATTTGAAGTGGTGAGTGGGTGTGGGTGTGTAGATGTAGGTTGCGGGGAGGGGGGGTGCCCTTGCCCTGTGCTCTCTCCTGAGTCTGATGAGTCACGAGACTGTGATGGTGCAGCGAGCAGCGCCGTTCTGTGCAGCGGTGCATTGCCAAGCTTCTCACGCTCGCTCATTCATTTCTTTGTTACCTCAAGCAAAGTTGTGCCGGCTGATACTCAGAGCCTCGGGGCTTTTTAGTGGGAATAAATGACAAAATTGCTGAACTGAACATTAACCATCCTCTTAATGTCTAATATATATTTTCAGATGGGTTTCAGAGCATTTCGTGAAAGCGTGGTGTGAGAGAAACTTCTCCCTGTTGCCTCCTGAGCTCCACAGAGCCTGCCTAACAGCTGTAACTGAAACAATGGTGAGTCTGTCCCTACCAGAGTCATCAGCTGTAATTATTCATATAATAGCACAAATATCATGAAGATGTTCAACAGTGTTTTTCCACAGGAAGGAAATTTGAGCATGATCTAATTAAAGATGACCTTAATTAAATTCTCAGTTACTAATGGTGGGCTGATTGAGAAATATGATGCAGATGCAGACAGATGGGGAGTGATCCAGCCTTTTTATTGACAGTTGAGTCATGAGCCTGTCTTGCATCGCCCCAAAGGAGGTGGTGTGCATCCTGTGAGAGAAGAAAAACAGTCCAACTATTGCTCACGCTTGCCAAGTACTGAGATTCTGTGCTGGCCAAGAGCGGTTGTACAACGTGGGGGAATCCCTCCATTGATCAATAGGTCCTGGGCAGGAGGAAAAGAGTGGTTTTATATGGAGTTGTACTCATTTGACTTCAATTTGTGTTCTCACGTAGAGAGAGTTTCTTTAGCTGACAGTCGTTTCCATGCAGACTGTGCAGAACGCAGTAACCACGCTCTGTGGCACCGAGCAGCTGATCGGGAGTCTCCCTGAGGTCAAGTGGGCCCAGCAGGTGAGGAGCCTTGCCACAGAGCTGCAGGACGAGAGTCTGCGGGTCATTGTGCAGCACTTTCCCAAAGTCACCCGCACTCAGGCTTTCAAGGACCTTCGCATAGTGAGTCGGTGAAGTCGCCGTGCAAATGCAGTTTGATTTATTGTGATGACCTGGAAATATAATAAGCAGCAGTCCCCATGTTTATCCATGTGTCTGTGTTACAGAGGGAAGAGTTTACTAGAGAGCCCACACTGCTGAGGAAGCTTTGTTCAGCCATCAGGGAAGGTGTGACGGTGGATAACTGCTGTGACCTTTTCACTGCTGTGCACTTCCTGTGTGGAGATGACTTTGAGGAGGATTTTTGCACCGAGCGGCGAGGGCAACAACCAGAGGAGGTGAAATGAAGCAGAATCCTATTATGTCATCATTGTGTGACATCTGTGTAGTGCACTTAAGTTAAACCAGCAACATTATAGGAGGAATTTAGTTCAGCTGAATATTCTAATGTACTCGACTGTTGCTTCTAGTATGTTTCCTAGCCACTCTAGTGGCAGGTAACAGCAACCCTCGTAAGCTAACAAGGTGGAAACTGAGACAGTGAGATGGATCGCAGCCCCACGAGCCCTCGTGTTACTCCAGGATGCTAACGGGAAGTAAACGCACTCAATCAGAGCAGTACTTAAACGCTTTCTGGATGCTAATCTGCAGGTGAAGAAGGCTGCTGTTGATAACACTGCTAATGTTTGCTAACGTGCTGTTATTGGTTGAGTGGTTATCGATGAACGTGATTTATGATTTCAAATAGCTCTTTATTACACCCCCGTCATCAAACTGAGCCGTCTTTTTTCTCCTCTGTTTAATTGGGGATGAAATCAGTTGTCAGAAACATCCCCAGTGTTCACTGTCAGAGAGTCAGTGCTTCAGTCACTAACACCCGCGACCTTTCCTGCTTGGTGAGTGCTGGTGCACGTGCGTGTGCTCCCAGTAGCTCTTGAAGCTGAATTCTGGAGGCCTCTCAGTTGGGGGATAGAAACTGAGGGAGAGACCGGCCTTCTTAGGATTGGTCACTTTGACCCTGATTGACAGCTTCGGTTTAAATCTGGTAACATTTTTATTTTTTTGAAAGCTCCATATCTCTCATTCAGTAGAGAGTATGGACAAACATACAGGCTTATTATCACAGGAACTCTGTCTTTAGCTCTGTCCACACAGGACCGGTATCATCCAGGGACCTGGAAGCAATAATTGACCAAAGACTGACCTCTGCTAATCTTCATCCTATGTGGGGTTTTTTTTTTGCCTTTGCACAGTTTTTGTGTTCTGCACATTTTCTTCTTCTTTTCCCCTGCAGGGTTATATACTACAGCTAAACTATAGGAGCTGCACTGGTGATAACACATGAAACTTTAGTGTTCAAGGAGGACTCATGTTACTACACAGCAGGGAATACAGATGAAATATCTTGAAGCGTGATCAGAGGGAACCTGGAATATTTGGATGTCTTTAAACAGTTATTAAAATTAGCCCAAAGTCTGTGGATAGAGACCACAGATGTCAGTGAGTGTGAGCTAAGCACAGACCTTTGTAGACAGTCTTAATCCTGTGACTCTTGGGCTTTTGGTGAAAAAAAAATGGTACTTTTTACTTACTTTTTAATTATAGACATAACAAATATTCATGGGATTTAGATGCAGATGACCTTCACATCTATTACAAATTACTATAGAGGTCCCCTCGTAATACGGTTTCTCTGCAAAGAGGGCTTAAATGGAAAAAGGTGCTCTGTGATTCTGATAAATATATATGGTGATATGCGATGTGTCGCTATGTTGTTAAACAGACTAATGAAACCGTGCGAGCGGGAAAGTTAAGCCTGTGAGATGACTTTCAGGAGAAAGTGACCTGGCTGCACAAGTTAAAGCACATAACCCCTCTAAATACTGTACAGTATGGCACAATGGATTAAGCCGGGGGAGACTGTGACGTGTAGCCTTCGCTAATCTGCCCGTGTGTCTGCCAGAGAAGGGTGTGTGTTGTGGGTAAGGCGGAAGAGGTGGAGATCGCTCCTCCCTACTTTTCCAGCCTTGTTTTTGAGAATCAGGCGAGGAAACGGGAGTGTCCGCATCAGCCCGTGACATCACAGCTTTCACTCAAGTAGACTCTGCAACAGAGACGGGGGGGGGAAGAGAGAGGGGCAGATACAGCGAGCAAAGGGAGGAGGGAGGGGTATTTGTTGCCATGGAAAAGGGTTCTTGAAGCAGCTGCTGATTCGCTTGTGCTTTAGCGCACCCCTTCCATTCTTCTCCTCCCTCTCCTCTGTATTACCGCCAGCCGTTCAGGCGAGAGATCTGTGCGCTTCGCGGGCGGCTCTGGACCTTCCTGCTTCAGTCCTTTTACGCAGTTCGCCACACGCAGGGATGGGAGGCTCTGTCATCCAAACACAGAGAGAGGATACTGGCAGGTAAAGATTTATGTTCTGTTTATGAGGCCTTTTATTTCCAGTCCCACAGAAGGTATACTGCGGTGTGTGCTTTTTCTCCCCTCTCTCCCTCACCCAGCCGAGTGGTTCTGCATCATTACAGAGGAACCAAAGCCCCGAGGCATATGCTGTTGGCTGGTTTAACACTTCTTTCTGCAGCTGACTTATTTATTGTCTAGCTGGAGCTTTTTTCTACACATTAAGCTGGATTTTAACAGTGTTTGGCAGATGTGTGCACACCAATGTAGTAAAGGCAGCAGATGCGCCATGCTTGTTTTTTAATGGGTGTGAATGAAAGGCTGGATTCCTGTTTTTTTTTTTTCTTTCTCAGTCTGCACTGCTTTGCATGCACTAATAATTCACTGCTTCCTTAGTGTTGCACTGGAAACGTGTTGAAATGCACTGCATGAATAATGTATTTGGCTGCTATCGCTGTGCGCTTATTACCGCTACAGTTCTTGCCAGTGTAATCAGAATCCAGGTCTCTCATGCAAATATAACAAATGCACTTTTAGTTTTAAGTAAATTTCACTGCTTTAACATTTATTATTATTAGAGATGACTATTTTATTGTAAGAAGTAGAGAAATGGCCATGCTGTGTCTGAAAGGGTGCTGACCCATCAGCCCACTGCTTTAATGTGATTCCTTGGTGGTAAACACGGGCTGGAAACAGGAATTTATGAATGAAAAGGACGGCTCTGCTCAGCTAATGAAGGAGACAGCAGCACATAAAATAAAATGAAATCGTTTCCTCTTTTTTCATCTGTTACACTCAGATTTCAGTCATCATGCTGATTGTCTTATTGAAATGATCTCGATTTCATCCTGTTTTGATAGATGCGATTGATAAAGGGGACAGTCGAAGACTTGGAAAAAAGCCTGTGTTCACTAGCTCACAGGTAATATTATTAAACAGTGTTTCCTCATTATTGTTGATTGTATCTGTTATTAATTCAGTTGTGACCTCCGTCAGTCTGTGTCAGATCTCATGAAGACGTTACTGGAAACGAGCACAGGGTGAAATGAGCGCAGAGGTGTAGATGAGATGAGCCTGGGTGAGGGTCGTGATTTTAGGCACGACTGGTTAGAAGTAGTAGAGCTCATTAAGATTATTCAGGAGGTGGTTTGAAGCAGAGGGAACAGCCACTGGGATAAACAGGTTTCACAGGTTAGCTCTGACTGCAGAGTGCTCAGCAGGTTTATAGATCTCAGAGATGATAGATGGCATCATATCTGATGGTATGCTCCAATGGTCTGTAGGAAACTCGTCTAATATGATTCACTTTCTTAAGGCACTGCTCTATTTTGTGGCTTATTATTTCGCTTCAGTAATACTGTTATGTAAGTAATGTGCTTATTTTTTTCCTACAGTCAAGGGCTATAAAATGCCCTTCATCTGCACCTGAGAGTCCCTCTTTTCATAGGACCCAGCGGGTGTCTGCAAGCAGAAATCCTTCCTCTCGTAGCGCTGCATCAGCCATGAAGTCTGATGGACTAGGGGCAGCTAGCAAACCAGGGGATGGTCAAACATCCAAGGTAAAGAATGTGAAGAAACCAGCAGACAGGAGTGTAGCAGCAAAAGCAAAGACCGCATCAGCTGTGGCGCCGGTCGTCAATGGCACGGGAGCTGCAGCCAGACGTGATATATCCAGTGCCAATGGCCCCAGAAGCTCTGCTGGGGCTAAAGAGCACGAAAAGAAGCCAAATCCAGGTGCAAGGCCTAAAAGCTCTCCCCCGAGCGGCTCATCTGCGAGCCAAACGGCAGCAACGAAGCCTCAGAAGAGCTCAGCAGGAAAGGCCGACAACACAGCTGGCACCAGCCAAGCCCAGCCCAACGCTTCATCCACATCAGGCAGCGCCTCGCCGGAGAACGGTGCCAGCAGCCCTCGCAATGACTCCCACTCTGTTCCAGGTTCACACTTTATTACTATGTAGTACACCACGGCAGCCAGGCTGAGGTCTCAGCGAGCCAGCTCCAGGGAAAAAACTGTAGCTGAATTATGAAAGGACCTGGAGACTATTTAGTATGATCAATGTGATGTTGAGGTCAGGAGGGATTTGGTGGAAGACAAGGGCAGTGTCATGTATGAATGTTGATTGGCCAGGAAACAAAGTGCACGTCCTTGGCAACAAAACAGCAGAGGTCAAAGCCCTTTGCAGCTGTCACTCAGGGTGGTGTGACTGATTACTCTGAGCTTTTGTACCGACTGTAGCTTTAGAGACGTGCTGCAAATCCCACATGATATCAGTGTTCACAGCTCAGCTGGTACAAGAGCAGCATGTGTCCCTGTGCTCCACCCTGAAAGCAACTGTCTGTAACGTGAGCTCAAACACTAAGAGGGCAGCACACTAGGCCTCCGTACGATTAATTAACTTGCTCCATTTAAACACATCGATAGAGGGATGAATATGTGGAAATCAGTGTTGTTAAAACTGTCTCAGAAACTTGTTTGCAGCCGTTCTGCATGTGATCCATGTTCTTTGTTTCAGGTGCAAAGCCCAAACATCAGGCCAAGGCAGTGACCAAGTCCCCAGTGACAAAAGCTCCTCAGAAATCAGATGCAACAAAGACCAGCAGGTGGGTTTAACCCTGAGCATCGCAGCACTTACATATTAGTGTATTCAATCAAATCTACCCCTCAGAGTTTCCCATTGGTGGGCTCAGTTTCAAATGAGGTTTTAAAGTGGTTAATGGGCTGCAACTTGTATTTGGCTTTTCTACTATAACTGAGCACTCAGAGCACTTTTTACTACAAGCTTCTTTCACACAGTCACACACATGCATACAACACTTTAATGTGTCTTTACATGCACGTATGGAGCGATTTGGTCCCAAGGACATGTAGGCACGCACACCTAAGAGCTGGGGATTGAACCACCAACCTTACAGCAGATGACCCACTCTACCCCCCTAGCCACAGCCGCCCTTTCTTTCCTTTTGCCTTTTGGTTGCTATTAACAAAAAAGTGTAATAAACAAAACTGTGTAGCTTTAATTTAGAATTGAATAAAAAAACAATTAATAGTGTAATAATAACAAAAATGATTGCTTTAATCTTTAACTAGTATTTCTGGTGCCAGGCAGCACATCAAGGTATAAACGTCTACTCCCTCCACGTCCCCGATTACTAACAATAACGAGTCTGCCGCTGGCAAAGTATCGGAAATATATCAGGAGGACAGAAACAGCCCAAATCCAGAGTGTTGGAATTTTGTGTTTATGAATAATAAAGACAGTAAAATCAAAAATACATCCAGCAGACACTGTTTCATGTTACACTGCAGCAGATTGGAGCTCACTGGTTTAAAGCAGTCAGTGTGTAGGAACCAACATGCGTGAAATGCTTAGTAATGTAAATGTAGGGCAATTAAGACGTGCTGCAGCACACCATCCCCCGATTTATTCTTTTTTTAGGTCACATGTTTCTGTGAGCGGGATAAAAGCAGCTGTGTACTTTATTCTGACAGGCTTATTATGTGTCCTTCAAAGGTGTTAAAAATATCCGTTTCACAGTCAGCATCATCCAAAGTCTGCATCTCAAGGGAGCGCATTAATATTTCACTGTCTCCCCAGAAAGCAACCAATAAATCTTTTTTCTCTTTGCAGCCAGTGAACGTCTGATCAATATCTTTGTTGCATTATCGGGTCAGCTTTTAGAATAGAATAGAATAAAATGCCTTTATTGTCATTATACAGGATGTACAATGAGATTGGAGGGCCACTCCTGTTCAGTGCCATGTAACAGAAAATCAAACTCTCTAAAATAAAAATATTATAAAAATATAATCTAGTATAATCAATATAATCAAGAGATATACAGAAATAAACAATGTGTAAAATATACAAAAAATAGAATGTATAAAAATATATACATACATTGGTGAATCTGTACATTGTAAGAAAAGTAAATATGTGTATACATATAATAATGAAGATGATGAATATTGCACTTGGTGAATTTGTAGTAATTTTGTGTCTGGGTGTGGGGTATGGATAACACTCAGTTCTCCTCTAACATTCATTTTTATGGGAAAACTGATCATTTGTTAATTGTATATATGTTTTATGCTGTCAGCAGTCCTGACCATTGAAAGCAGCTCCTCTAAACCTCTGAGGTGTCAGAAATGTTTGGGCCTGAGTGCGCAGCAGGTCTTAGACTGTGACTGTGTTTGTGTTCCTCTGATTGTAATCCAGGAGAAACGTCCTTCACAACGACACAACTAACCAGTTAATGTTCCTCATATTTATAGTCGGCTCATGTCTCAGAAGCTCGGATCAAATCAGAGAAACAACATTGCTGCCCCCTGCTGGTGTTAAATATGAATTCAGGATTCTCTTCAACCCTTCTTGTAATGTTTTTATGTTTGTCAGAAGTGTTAATTAAAATCATTTGTTGTTTTTATTGCTTTCATCAGTCCATCCAAAAAGGCAAGTGTGAGAGAAACGAGCAAAGTAAAGACCGGTGCCGAAGAGAAAGTGACCACTGCAGTGACAGCAGCCAGAGCAGACACCAAGGGAAGGAGCACACCGGACCGCCACGGTGAAGCTTCAAAAATCCTCTTTATTTGTCTGTCTTACAATAAACTTTGCAGAGCATTAATGTCCTTTTTTTTTTTTTTTTTTTTTACTTTAAGTCTCCAAACATGGATCCTCCATGAAAAAAACTGCTTCTCCCAGGAAAGAAGATAGCAAAGATGCACCAAAACCATCAACATCGGATAAAACAGTTAGTGAAGCTCCTAAAAAGAAGATCGTGAAACCCGTTTCAGCCACTGGAGTCTCGGCTAAATCCAGTGTGAAACCAGCAAAAGCCTCCTCAGCTCCTTCCAGGCAATCCTCAGCAGTAGCTGCCAAGTCTGGATCAAAGCCAAAAAGTAGTACAGAGCTATCTACAGAGAAATCTTCATCAAAAGCTGCAGGAACCTCTAAAACCTCCACCGCTGCTGCTGCTGCTGCCTCCAAGCCATCAGAACCTAAAGGAAAGGAGGCAGTGGATGGTAAAAAGCCAGACTGCGAAACAGAGCTGGGCTCAAACGAGGGCTCTGGAGATGCTGTTGAACAAAAAGGTCTTTCTCGGTTAGTGCCCTGTGTTCAGCCTGCAGCACACAGTCAACAGCCAACAAGCCAGGATGGAGGAGAGCCACTTCATCTAGAATCGAGCCCTAAGCAGAGTCTCCAGAAGACTGAAGTACAGCTGGAAAACACTGCTGGTGCACGAGACAAGACCAGAGATGGACCAGCAGCTAAAAACAGCCCCCATGTCAGTTCTCCTAAAGCAGATGTTTGCAAACAAACTGAAGGGAATAAAGCGAAACAGCCTCAAAGCAATGTCATCCCAGCTCACATCAGCGGGGAAGTTCATGAGGTCAGCTCGCCAAATTCCCCACGAGACACTGAACGCCCCATAGATACCCCCTGCAGCGCGGGAAGCACCGAAACTCCAGTAGAGGATTCTTGGAGCGGCATCCACCATCAGGTCAGCCCAGAATCCGAGACCGGCAGCACGCACACCACTTCTTCTGACGACATCAAGCCCCGCTCGGAGGACTACGATGCGGGGGGGTCACAGGACGATGACTGCTCCAACGATAGAGGCGTGTCCAAGTGCGGCACCATGCGCTGCCATGACTTCTTAGGTCGCAGCAGCAGTGACACCAGCACGCCAGAAGAGTTGAAGATGTATGAAGGTGGGGCGGGGCTGAGAGTGGAGGTCCGCCTGCGTGGGAGAGAAGCTGAGACCACCAGTGAGGAGGAGGGAGTAAGGCAGCGCCCTCGTTCCTGGTTGCAAAGAGATGAGGCGCCAGTGGAGGAGGAGCACTCAGAAGTTGAGGCCACTGTGACTGTAAAAAGCGTCCATGACCACCAGCTCTTCTCCTCTGAGGAGGAAGAGGAAGATGATGACGAAGAGGAAACAGAAGACGAGCGGTCAGAAGTCGAAGTGATTCCGGGTCAGGGTTCGGTGCCGCCGACCGAACCTTCACCACACTTTCAGGGCATCGTCAACTTGGCTTTCGACGATGAAGGTGTGGAGCAGGAGAACGACCAGCCCGACTACCCGTCCACTTCCAACTTCCGCCGGTCGGTGCTGCTTTCTGTCGACGAGTGCGAGGAGTTGGGCTCAGAGGAGGGCGGCCTCCAAACGCCGCCCCAGCATCCAGATGATACGGCGACTCCTTGTGATGTTTTTGAGAATGACACTTCAGCTCCTCAGTTCAGTTGCGCCCCTTCGAGTGACCAACAGAACCACCTGCCACATCGTGGTGAACACACAGGTACGAAGCACAAAAGCCCCGAGGAGGAACGGGAAGAAAAATCTGTATTCCTTACAGAGATCCAGGACACCACGCAGGAGGAGGAAAATCACATCCAGGTGGACAGAGTGAAGTCCAGCGGTCCTCCCCTGGACTCTGACTGCAGAGACATGCCTCCCCAGGAGCGCCCATGCCACCTGGATCTGCGCCACACTGAACAGTACAATGGAGGGATGAGCAAAAATTACACCAATCCTTCAGAAAGCAAGAAAGCTGATTTACATCTAGACTTAAATGAGTCTCAGTTGACAGGGGACTCTCCTGTACATGCTGCACAATCTCCAGCAGGTAATGTATGATCTTTGGACCCTTCCTAGACCCCAAATCCAAACCCATCTTATCCCCCCAATCTCCATCAGTGAAGGTATGTTTTACCCCCACAAGTTTCACTCTTATACTTTGATTTCTTGAGCTTACCTACTTCCAGTATGTACCTTACCCTACCTTCAGAAAAAAAGCATATTACTAGTTTAGTAACTAGTAACAAATAAAAGTTCAAATAAAATCTGTAGTCATAATTCTTCAATAGTTAAAAACTCTCATCTCATCTCAGCCTATTGATTGTACAGCTGTTGTAAATTTGAATTTGCAGCATCAGCATCCTTTTACAGATGGAAATTGGTCTCATCACAACTGTACATCTTTAAACAACTGAACTACCTTTTAGTCTGAGGCGCGTCGGCCCAAACTCAGTTTACACGTCAAAGGGAAAAACAGTGTACATTTCATTTAGATCACAAAATTGTATTTGTCTAAAAAAATCTGCCTTGTTTCTGACGAGGCTTGTGACATAGTTTTATCAATGCACTTTTATGTACATAAAAAAAGATTTTTGATAATTTTTGTCATTTCTTTTATGCAGTGGACGAGTCTTTGGCCATTTTAAGCCATAGATCATTTGAAATAGGTGAAGGTGCTATATACAGCATTTTAATATCAGTGTCTCAGTTCATTTTAGTTTGTTGGTTACTTCTACACTAAAAGCATTGATTTGATCATGCTAGTAATCCAGATTTTTCTCATGAAGCCACTGCCTGAGAGCACAGATACAGGATATAGAAAACATGTGCTGCCACCGTACATGTTTTCCTGTCTTGGTTTTTCTGGCGATGTGTTCTTAGGATAAAGTATGTTTGGCTCTCGAAGCATTTTTGAGAAACACAAATTGCACTGTAGCATGACAGCACACTGCTCAGCTTTGTTTACATGGAGCCTATTCTATATATTTCTATTCTAATATTTTGGCATTTCTCACTCATTTTGGTTCAGCTGGGGAAAAAAACCTTTTCAGAAATCCATCAGAAGAAGAACTGGACCATGTAAACGATTTAACTCCATTACTGTCTTTACGTAAATGTGTGTGAGCCTCCAGGGCTGAAATTTTAAGCCAGTGTGGAAGTGTGTAGTTCCTCTGATAATACCCACCTGAGGCTGGCTCCGAGGTCGGCTCCATCAGCTCCCGTGTGTCACTGCCCGACCTCAGCCATGAAAAGAACACGTTTACAGCCTAGTTTCTATCAGCAGTTTCTGTGTGAGTCCGGTTTCTGTTACTCAGCACTACCAGCAGGTGTCTCTGACTCTGAGCACCTGTACAGCTGCTAACCAAGCTAACTAGCATTAGCTGCTAACTTGGTGCTCCGACTTCTTGTCTAAATATGGTTACATGTGGCTCCAGAAACAATCAACCACAATGCTAATGCTGAGCCTTCAAAATGCAGTAAGTCCATTAACCAACAGGTGGCGTCACAGTGGCTGCAGCCATCTTTTATTACAGTCTATGCTTCCGAGCTCAGCTGTCCCCCTGCAGGGTCATTTTTATATACAATACAAACACTTAGACTCTGTTATTATGTTGCACTAACGAACAGCCAGATTTCCATCTTCAGCGTCAGGATCACGTTTGGAAAGATTCACGTGTTGATTCACGTTTGTGGGTGTCACAAGGTTACCACATGTAAACATCAGACTGTAATAAAACATGCTCCATGTCTTATTACATCTAAACAGATTACCCCCAACCTGCAGGAAAACGTGTGCATGTAACTGCTTTTGTTCACAGTATTTATACTAATAGATGATTTTTTTTGTTGTTGTTGGTGTTAAAATGCTGCATGTAGCACCTTTACAAAACTGTAATCAGGTAAATTACTTGTTTTGTTTTTGTTTTGTTTTTCCTTCCAAATATCTGGAAAGTGACTACCTGACATAAAAAGTCCAAATATAGAAAATGTTTGTACAAAGTAGACGACACCAAACCACCACTGCTGCTCCGAGACGATTGTTATACCGGGAGGCGTTCTCCTCGCTTCTCTGTTTCTCTTGATTTGTATCCAAGATTGTACCACAGTTTGGTTTTTTTTGTTTAATTTTTTTTCATTTTGCACTGCGCACATGCATGCTGTTAAACTTACTTTGTCATTCCCTGACACCATCCTTTATTTATGTGTATGTTTTTATTTTTCCCATTCCCTTCCATCTTGCCCAGTAGACCTGTGTGTAGATGCGTAGGGTCCATCTTTTAAGGGAGCAGTTTTGTTGTCTGTATGCTTCTGTTCAGCAGGTTTTGTGTAGTGTCAGTAGCCTCCTCTGTAACGTATGTGACGTGTGTCTAGAGCAGCCTTCGTGGTTCTGCCATGTCTCTCTTTTTTCACTATCGCAGTCAGAAAACGAAGTCCTGCTGCACCTCTTCACAGGGTCTGTCCTTATGCACACGTGGAATCTTTTGTGATTATTCATCTTTTGCCATTTTGTAATTTGTTAAAAATACAGAAGACAAAGAATGTCTAAAGAAACACGGTGGTGTGCCATCTTTTGTGCTACTAAGTAAAAGCGTTGTTGCTCGCATTTCGGTTTCTGTGACAGTATTTAGGTCTGTTTATTACGTCTGCCTGCACGTGAATCTCAAAGCATATCACTGTTACTTTGTGGCAAACGCACAGCTCACTGGTGCTGGCAGTGCATGGCTTACTTTGTTTGAGCAGGTGGATAAAGAGATGCATCCAGCAAAGCAAACCTCTGTACATTACCTTTAAAGCAGCTGTCTGCCCTGTGACATGCATATCTAACGTGATGTTTTGAACTTAACATCTGCTGATAATCTTATGTGATCATCAGTATCACAGCTTTCCCGCTGTGTTGTCCTCTCCTGACGTCATTATAGACTTTTTTTTCTTTAAAGGGAGCAGTTGCATTAAGGGTAAACCTTCCGTCATGTTTTTTATTTTAGTCTCTGAAATGAGTAAAAAATTGTGCAGGAGTGATTCAGTTTGTCACTGTGCAGTATTGTCAATTGTTTTTAGGGGACATTGGTTGTGACAGATTGGATCAAAGCTGCAAACATGACCGCCGGCCATCCAAAGCCCTCTCTCCCATTTACGAGATGGATGTAGGGGAAGCCTTTGAGCACTTTTCGGACAAGGATAGGAATGTTAAACGGCAAGCAGAGGAAGAAAAGCGAACAGGGGATAAAAGCAGTGATTTTGCCGAGCGGGACTGGAGCCTGCTCAGGCAGCTCCTGTCGGACCACGCGTCTAATCTGGGCGTTATAAACCCCGTACCTGAGGAGCTCAACCTGGCCCAGTATCTTATCAAGCAGACTCTGTCTCTGTCATGTGACTGTCTGGACTCGCAGGCCTTTCTGTCCCCAGAAAAAGAGACCTTCAAACGGTGGGCGGAGCTCATCTCGCCAATGGAGGACTCCTCCACTAGCATCACTGTGACCAGCTTCTCCCCAGAAGATGCTGCTTCTCCACAGGGAGAGTGGACCATCGTGGAACTGGAGACACATCACTGACTTCAGAGGAGACGCTGCCAGATTCGACGCCTTCTGTTTGAGCTGAAAGTCGTTGATTTTGTCTTATTATAATTTATCATCTCGTTCTGTCTCTTTTGTTGCATTCCCCATTATGCCCTCACTGGGCTGACACAAACGGGCCGTTATGCATGCGGACATTTTTGTATGTTTGACTGTTTCATTGGTGTTGCTTCAGAAAATCTAGAAAAGAATAAGGGTCAGAAAAATATTTCCTTTTCAGAAATATCCTTTGTTGACAGTCGTCTATATGGACTGCATTTCTTAAAGAATAATATTAGCCTCCAGGCTTGCATTTAGTGTCATGTTAACAATAAAAGTTTGGGTTTCTGAAAAGATGTGCAGATGATGTCATTTGTTTTGATGTTAAGACCATGTTAACTCGTTTCTGGGGGTTTTCCTCATACCAAAGTCATGAGTGCTTGCACACAACAAACTTTACATTTTATTATTATACACGGTCATGATTTAGGTTTACTCAGGGGTTTATTGACTTTTTCTGATTTATGGAGTGAAACTAAGAGGAAGTGGCCTCTATACAAACATTTATGTATGTCAGCACAATAAAACATTTTGAACTTAAATTTATCAAATTTTAATATTTAAGTTATGGAAATATGTGCAAAATAATGCATATTCTTTAAACTTTAAAAAAGTATGTTAATGCGTGTAATCTGAGAGATTTTAGTGGTAATATGAAGTAGTTTTACCCAAGTCACAAGTACTGATTCACCGGTGAGTCAAACCTTTTGTATAATGGCTTCATACAGATAATTGACAAGCTGATAATACACAGCAAAATACAATACGCAGCTAAAAATACATTTACAAGACAAAACAGTATTTAAAATAGTGTATAATTACACTAACACTATAGCAGAACAAAATGCAGTAATGCTGGTTAGAAAAAATGAAATGTAATTAAAGTTGATTCCAGAAGTTTACCTGAATTTTTGTGTTATTTTGGAAATGTTTTTATGGATTTATATGTAAAAAGGGAGCGTTAGGTTTGCCCGCAGCGCCCTCTGGCGGCGGCTCAATCCTGCAGGAACAGTTTGGCGCCAAAAAGTGTCTCATCGGAAACGCTTCATCCACCTGTCCTAGCAGGTAGGTAATGGCGACGGGCGGAGGAGCAGCTGCTCAGTGGAAAACAACGATTATCGTCAGCGCTTCGCTGCAGGTAACGTTAAACTAACGTTAAACCGTCGAAACGTTTTCCCTGCTCGGCTTCCGGGCAGTTACAAGAATAAAGGCTTTAGCTATGTAGCTAAGGCTCCACCACGATAACAGTAAATATTAGGTATTCACACCTGTCTGACTTTCAGCAAAGGACTGTGACAGCTGTCTTATCTTTTGATTCAACAGAGTCATGAATTAATCAGGATGCTAAACGCTCAGCAGCACCGGATCCGGTTTTCAGACCGTGTTGAGTCCGGAGTCTTTATTTTCCCCCTGTCAGGTAAGCCTGAGTCCTCCAGCACACCTGCCTGCTGTTTAGCTCACTATGAGAGATTAAGCTGCCTTGTTTAATCCCGTTCAGTTTAGTGTTTATTTTGATGGTTTGGCACAAAGAAGACCAGCAACAATAATGAGAAATAGAAATAATTTTTTGCAGGTACTGCATTCCTGTTGGTTGACTCTGAGGACCTCTCAGGGCCCTCTGAGGACTCAGCACTCACTGAGAGAATAGAGAAGTTTGTGCAAGTCCACCGCAACTGCTTTTTACTCCTTCATGCTCCGTTTGACGGGAAAAAGGAGCTGGAGACGTTGGCTGGGATTCAAACCAGGTAGAGACTCTGGTTACATCCAGACTTTAGGCAGGTCAGCTTTGGAACAGCTGAGGAGATGATGATGGAGTACCTCAAAGTTCAACTTTGGGTCCTCTACTGTTTGTATATGAATTATCTGAAATGTGTCCACCTGCTGTAACGTCTACCTGATTATACATTTGTTTACCTACATGCTAAAACCAAGAAGCAGGCTGAAGAAGAATAAATGAAAGACTAAAACATTGCAAAACTATAAATCATATATTGGTAAATTTAAGAGGTGCTGTAGCAGTTGGACACAGACAGGCTGGACCACATGCAGTCAATAGACTGTACGCAGCCTCTGAAAACCTTAGATAAAAGGTCAGGTTCATATCATCCCTTTAACTAAATATTTCTCAGTGAGAAAACAGGATTTAATTTGCAGATATTTAACTCTGTAAAATGTTTCCAGTTGTGTTTTTGATTGTTTTTATTGCTTTTATTGGTGTCTTTCATGTTTTACCTCCCTTAACTTTACCTTTACTTACTCGTACGCATTGATGTTCTGTTTATGTTTATGTTCTGCTTTTTCTTGTCAGAATGATAATGTATTTTCCTGAGTATGTCTTTGTCTCTTTCAGGTTCTTTGGCAGCAGTCTGAGGATCTTGCCTGTGCGAAACGGTGCTGAAATTGTTAAAGGGATGTTGACAATCGCCAAGGTAAAGATGGAGGCAGCAGGTATTTGGTATATTTGGAATATTAATTAGATATATTGATGTGTCCTTGTTGAAGTAAATCAAGGCTCACTTTCCTGCAGGCCACCAGTAAGCCCCATGTAGACACGATCCGGGACCGGATGTCTCTGGCTCGGGCTCACATCATTGAAAGCAGTCCTGTGTGGGAGATGCTAAGAGACGTACTGCAGAGCTCAGCAGGTGATGCGGCAGGTTTTATTTGATGCTAGCACAAGAGCAGAGGCTTCAGCGTGCAGTATCAGGAGCGTACTCGCTTTATTCAGCCACACACAGCAAACCAAATAAAAGCATCAGAAAGAACACTGAGTGGTCAGTTTAGTTTGTTCAGCTTTTCCTCTGTGATCTCTTCGATTCGGACTATGAGACTCTCCATGAGGTCAAATGTCACCAAAGCACTCTGCAGCACCTGAAAAACATGACAGAAGTGCCCTTTCTAAGTCCCAGAGTCCAAAACTGAAATGAGAGTGAAAAGAAAAGTTTTCTTTACCTGCTGCTGGACCTCCGGGGACATGCTGGACACTTTCTCGTGCTTCAGGCTTAAACCTTTGACTGAAGCGAGGGATCGGGCAGCATCTCTGGCTTCTGGGTGAGGACGTAGGAAGAGGTGATGTATGAAATCAGTCTATTAAACCGTTTGTGTGACGGGTATTTCAGTGGAATTTTGTCACACAGATTAGCAGCTAATTCCTACCTCTTGCTTTTAGCTTTTGATCCTCCCTCAGTGCTTTCAGTTCAGATGAATAATACGCTCTTGATATGCCGATGCACACACGCAACATTTTTATGTATTCGTCTTTGAGCCTGCACAGCTCTTCCCACACATCTGCCTGCAGGTAGGCAGAATAGATTGTCAGCTTCCTGCACTAACCAGGCATTAACTGGCAGACGAGCAGTGAAAGCTGTGAACTGAGCTCACTTACGCTGGTTCTCAGCTCTTTGTCTCTGATGAGGACGTATCGTAGGAGATTTAGGGTCTCCATCACCCTGCATACACAGAGAGTGGATGAAGCCTCCCAGCTCACACACTGACAGACCTTTGTCTCTGAATGTCTGCAGGGTAGTCTTTAATAAAGTACTTTAATTTCATAAAATGAAGCTTTGTTTTAGTTGCAGCTATGGTTTCCTGGATATCTTAGAGAGGCCAGACTATCCACGGGTTTCTGTGAGAGCATACGTAGGCTGCCATGACAGACTGCTACTTCCACTGTTCGGTTTTATACTTCCGGTTACCCAAAGTCAGAGCCAGAGTTAATGACAAAATTCGGTTACTTTGTGCTGTAACAGGCGGCTTTATTAGTTGGAACATGAGCTCGGATTAACTTGTGCTGTTGTCAGTTGTCACTACATCAGTCTGTACATTCTTTCAAATTATTTTATTCTGTAAATTTGTTCTTTTTCCCCCAAATTATACTACCCAGTTGCACATCCTATTACTGTATTTTTTCCTTATATTTTAAGTTTTCCTTTAATGTACAGCCTCTTATTTTTTTACGTTATTTTATTTATAGTGTGACACTACAGCATACAGCCTACACAAAGCTTAAACAATGCCTGCCTTCATGTAAACACATAGCAGGATGACAGCTGCGTGTCTCCTCGATCACAGCCTTCAGCCAGTCCAGTGTTTCTGTTTCAGTGATCTGAACACTCTGATATCCAGATCAGTGATTTACCTTCCACAGAATAGCTGCAGCATCACTGCATGATTTCCCTGATCAGCCATACAGGAACAGCTGACTGTCTCCATCGGTCCACTTTCCCTTAATGTTTGTTCAGCATTACTTTATTGATTTTATTGCTTTGAAGGTAATCTGGTGCTCTTATAATTACGTGATTCCTCGCCATCAACACCTTTGGAAAAAACAAGGTAACTGATAATGTGGATGTAGCGACTTCAGGCCATAATTTCATGTCATTTACACAAGTGACGGGTGAGGCACTGTTACCTCGCTGCTTTTTAAAACAGCCTTGCTATGTATCCACCTCTGATGTGGTACCATTTAGGCAGGTAGAAGAAACTGCAGTGTCAAAATGTTTCAATGAACGGCAGGTGTGTAAGCCCGCAACCGTGAACAACAGCGCAAACGGAAGTAAAGTACCGGCTTCCGCTATGAATTATGGGTAATGGCGCGAAGTCAGGAATACTGTGGATAGTTTTATATTTGTGTGTCAACTTTGACCCAGGGCTGTGCACTGACTCTAATTTCAAGGACAATTTTGTCTTCCAAGAGATAATAAATCCAGATCATTTAGATAATTTTGTCTCGATTTGAAGTCCAGATTCACCGTTTTTTTATTGCATTATGACAGTTGAAGGAAATTCACTTAATTAGCCAGACAGGTTTTTGCTTTTTAAATATAAAGCTGCTGTTTGCCCAGAGTCTGAGTAATCGTGTTAACCTAAGATTGATTGTAATTTACTATAATTGAGGAGCCCAGCTTTGGCCAAATTGAAGCTGCGTCTGTGAAGAATTCACTCCAGTTACTTTGTGCCTCAGATTGACAGCATCTCCTCCACCCTGCTGTTATAATGCTAGTTAATGCATCATATGTATGCGCAGGGTCGTGTGTCCTTTAAACTCACCTGTCCATACTGCTGAGCAGGTCTGTGTCAGCACCTTGGGGCAAACACAGCACCAGTCTGAGCAGTGAGATCAGCTCCGCTCCCAAGAACCACTCAGTGTCGTTACCCTGATGCACAAGAGTTACAATACATTTAATAAGAAGCTCAGAAAGGCAGGCCAGAGTAAGGCCACGCCCATCTTTTTCTCACCTTTGTTGAAAATTCAAATTGATTCCTGATGTTCTTGATTATGTAACTTTCTACTCCTGCATGATTGCTGGTTTTTAACATGCACCTGTAACAACAAACAATGATTTAACCAAAAGTGTTAAAGTATTCCACATGAAGCCGTATAACAGACACTAATTTTACACCTGAAACTAAACAGACTCTTTGCTCTCACCTGAAGAATTTGTGCTTGGCTTCTGCTTCTAATTTATTGATGAGTAGCTGGAAAAGCTGCAGTCCCGATTCTCTCTGGAGGAGCACATTCAACAGATTCATAACTTGGGGCAGATGTCGAACACGTTCCTGTAATCGAGCATCGATGGTTCACTCACCAAACGCTGGATGGGACAGTCCGTAAGAACTCGCCGCAGGTTCTGAGAAATGAAGCACAAACGGCTCATTGAGTGCTCGTGGTTGTAGTTATGGTTCAGTTTGTGGCTTTGCTCAAAGATCAGACCCTCTGCTCATTTTGTAGTTTGGAATAACATTTTTGTGGCCACTGGATGGCAGCAGAGAGCTGTGAGCTGCTGATCATCTAGCAGTTTGGGGTTCAGCACAAGCTTCATGTGGACTTTTATTTTGTTATTGAGCCTTTTATGGAAGCAGCTGCTGAGGGAGAAAACAGTGCAGACGGCCAAACAACGAGCTGCTCTCATTCAGCTCAGTCCTCTGTATGTTCTTCACGTCACAACGTCGGCATGTTAGTATCATAAATGTATTAACAGTAGCTGCTTATGGTGCTGCTTTTTATACTGTAAAGCAGAGATTTGGCCCAATGAATATCTTTGCAACATGTAAAAATTGCAATGAAATAGTTTTTTTTTCATTATGTAGCAAAATGTAATGACAGCAGTCTCAATGAATGTGGAAAAACTGACATATTTAAACCTCTCACGTTGTTCATCATCTGCTCTGTAAATGCATCTGTAATTTTTAAGAATTAAAAATAATACCTTCTTTATCTGGGAGTGGGACGAGAGGGCGCTCACTTATGGTTTTAGCTTTTTAAAAATTTCCTTTATGGTCAAGGTGAGTCTATTTATACTTAAAGAAATATATATTTAAAATTATTTTTTTAAATATAGGTTATTATACATTGGCTCTGCTGGTCTGGCCCATTTGACGTCATTCTCCTGCCTGTCTCACCTGTGAGGCTCTACAGAAGCTCCTCAGGTCCAGTAGACTCACTGGGAGGCTGCTGTCCTGCACACGCTTCAAGCTTGTGGTGAAGAGTGCCTGAGTAATCATAGATAAATATGACCATGTGAGCTCTGTTCTCCGCTTTCAGAGATTTTTGCACTGATGGGGTCTTACCAGGCCTTTGAGCACATGTGATTCCTTCGTGCTGCCACAGAAACAAAAGTATGATTGTCTTTGTAACAGAAAACATGCTCGTAGTATTTTGTGTCAGCAGCATACCTACTGAGCAGCTGATTGATGTATTCCATGTTGCACTGCAGAATAAACACATGACTGGAAAAGCAGGAAGAGTTCAGTATTAAAGGTTTTTGGTAAACATGTGTTTACGAATAGATTATGGCTGCTCGTGTCACCTGAACACTGCTGGAAAGCTGTCTATGGTTATGAGCTGGACAAACAGCAGATAAGCCAGACATGCTCTCGCCTCCTTGAACTGGCTGCTGTCCATCGGGGTGTTTTTCCTCAGGGAGCTGAAGAACAGGAGCCCCGAGAGAGGCTCTCTGATTGCAGGTAGTGTGACCTGCAGTGCACACATATATATGACTGAGAGCTAAACAACTGAAACATGTTTTATGAAAAAGGAAGACTTTGGTCTCACCATTATCTCGACTGCAAAGAGCCACAGTGGTGATTTCCTGTCTGGGTTGAGCTCAGCCTCAAGCAAAGGCTCTCTCAGGCTCCTCATGCAGCTGATCACAGAAAGTAATCAGTAAGTTGTTTGAATGCTGTACATGATTTGGCTAAAATATCATCTGCATTTTTAGCTTGAAAGTTTCAGTAACCCTGAAGTTCTCTAAATACACATTCAGGCCTTTTGTATCCACCATTATTAATAATAACTTTTGGATATAAATAAACTTGCAGACAGAAACCTACAACTTCAGAAGCTCAGTCCTCAGCTCCTCATCTTCAGCTGTAGTGTTTCCATCCTTCCTCTTCAGCTCCTCCACGAAAGGCTTTGTGAACGCAGTCAAGGCGGCGCAGCAGCGGCACAGCCCGTGCTCGTCGGCCTCTTCCTGCTGCTCGGTGTAAGGCACGGGCAGGCGGGACAGCTGCTCCTGCAGGGCCCGCAGAGCCGAGCCCACGCAGGCTGCCCTCCCCTCGTCCAGCCGGAGAAGCGCTGTTTAAGAAACACCGTTTGTTAGTTTACATTAGATGCACAGCAGTGGGAGACTTTTTTTAAAGCGTGTTCACCATAAACAGTCCACAGATGCATGCAGAAGCAGGACCTGCAAACACTGCTGCCATGAAGCTTTAAGGTGTTCAGTGTTTGTGGAAGCTGCTGCTGAACTCTGCTGGACTCTAATGTGATTCTAATGTGTTGGTTTTCTGGCCGCTGAGTTTTACTGACAGTGTGTCTTATCTTTGTCACTGCATCAGCCTAAGCAACAGAAGTAACTCTAAACTCATCTGATGTACTAGCAAGCTCACTGACCACTGCATGATTGATGATATAGGAATAATGGGGATTTTTAGTTGTAGGTTTAAAGCACTTGTGTTATATTTTATGTGTCGCCTGTTTCCAAAATGACGGTTGAAGTGAATTTTGACTGTGGCTTTTACCAAACTGACCTCCATAGACTTCAACACTCACACAAAATGAATTATTAGTCATGGCTGTGCAATAAAAACAACTCTGCCATAAATACATTTTTACTCTTGCAAATCTTCAAATGTCAAAAACAGTTGTTAATTGGAGTTAATGAGTTGTGGGCGGCGGCACATCAGGCTGAATTTACAACTTTATACTGTTAAAGTAGAGTTTGTGTGTTTCACTGGTATGCCTAATTAAGTGGCCAGGCTCGTCAACTCATTTTGTTCAATATGCGAGGTCTGTAGATGTAATGGGAAGTGTGGGTGCAGTTTGTGTCTGCAAGTGGACGATGTATGACTCTGTAATGCTATTGATTGATTGGTTCTGTTACCTGTTTGAAGATGGGGAAGCAGGGCTAGGATCGTCTCAGAAATGGCGCCTGGATCGGTGCCTTCAACGAGTTTGAGCATGCTGTGCAGGAGTTCATTTGGCCTGCAAGTCTTAAGGAACAGATGAGACATTTCAGCTGAAGTGCGGGGCGGGGAGCATCGTGTCGTTACTGGAACGAGTTGCTTGCACCTACTTTGGCCAGATGTGTAACGGCAGCCTGGCAGTGATCCAGACTCGCTGTTTTTTTGACTACTTCATTTAGAAGAGGCGCCAAGAGGACACAAGCCAGAGATTTCACCATGGTCTGCAAGTGCAACAATAAACAGTCCATACACATCATCATCAGAAACCATAAAAGCGACCCTGCCGATATATGAAATTGACAGCCCCTTCCTTTCCTTTTGCATGCATCACTGCATAAACTGATGCATGCAAAAGAAGTGTAGTTTCATCTTCACAACTGCTGGTTAAGGTGTGATTACCAGAATAAAGGGCGTGGCAGGAGTTGCAGGTTTGGCCCTCTGAAAATTTGGTTCTTAAATGGAAAAAATATGAATGATATGAAAGGAAAAACAAGGATGTTTCTTGAAAGACGCGCTTTAGAAAACAGGTTTAGACTTTAAAGCTAATCTGTGGAAAAGATTGTCACAAAAAGCCTTTTTGCTGCAGAGCTGCAATCCCACGACTGCCAGCTCATCTAACTCTGTCCTCTGCGATGGCTCTGAAAGTTAAAATCTTTGGATTTCTTGTTTGATAATCAATCATTTGCACCCCTTGAGATTGTTTCAGCCTCAGAAAGCGGAAGGAGCAAAGATGACACATGCTTAAAATGTAGGCTACAAATAACTGCACGAAGCGTGGAGAGATGGGACAACCAAGGGCACTTAGAGGAGCACCGCACTGAAGAGGGTTATCAGTGGAGCGAGAAATCTGACTGAATATCTGCTTGTTTTCCCAGCACACCTCCAGGTCAGGAGGCCAGGAGGCACAGAGTAGTGGCTGCATGCTAATGTTTAGCATAGCTGTGCAGCAGGGCAGAGGCTGCTCGCTTCAGTAGGTGTGATTGTGCTTTTAGTGCCATACGACAGATCAGCACAGCCAATCTGCTCTCACGTCATATCTGAGGTGTAACTGCTGCCCCGTTGTCGGCGGTGGAGGAGGATTACCTGGTGTTTCTCATCTTGTATGAATTTCAGGAGCTGCTCGCTTTCACCCTCAGCGAGGCAGGCAGAGCCCAAGTTCTCAAACTGCTGGTAGTCCTCAGGCTTCAGATCCTGCTCTTCAGTATTTCTCTAAATACAGGATGTAACATATCATGTCACAATGTGTTCTTTTACTCTCGTCTGATAAACAACAATCAGCTCAGTCATGAGTTTCCTCTCAGAAACAGTAGTTAGTGCTAATATATTTGAGCAGATGTCAGGATATCCTCTTCACACTGTCAGCATAAACCCTAAAAAACAAATACATTTATTTAAGATGCAGTTTTTCTTGTTTCTCTGAGTGAGGACGGTTAGGTTGAGTCACATCAGTTCTTGTGTATACTCAGATGCTAGCGGCTGATCTGTCAAAGCTGTTGTGTTGTTGTAGGGTAGGTGATCCAGAGTACAATAACCTCAGCTAGATTGTATTATAGTGGTGAAATATTGTTGACTTACCCATCTCTGGATTATCTTAATCACCTGGTCTTCGTTCATCATCAGTACCTCCTCAGCCCTCACAGTTAATCCTGTTATCAGTATGCCTTTATTTTTTCACCACAACAGATGCTGAGACAGCTCAGAATCAAAATGATCAAATGTATGGCTCTCCTGATGTCTCGAAGGAGAGGGAGAAAGAGAGGGGAGGGATTTGCTCTGTAAGGAACCCCAACATAAACCTCTTATGTCCCTTTGTGCTTGACATGTAATAGGATTAAACCAGAGCAGTTCAGTGCGGTCACAGTAACGGCCGACGTGTCTGGAAGGATCCGGTCGAGTAAAAACTGTGCAGAGGTTGTCGCTGCTTGTTAAGAGTCCAAAATAGGCATTTAAATATGTCACACCTGAAACCCCAGTGTGAAAACTGTGCTCATCATCTATTTACACCTGCCATATTTATCTAATTTCCTGCAGTGTAGGTGGGGATATGCCACTCGAGCATAGTCGGAGACTAAAATAGAAATTAAAGCGCATGCTCAGGGTGCAGTAACTCTACACTGTGAGTACATTTTTAGTGGATTATGTTTTGCAGCTCTGTTACCTGAAAATTAGCTCAGTATTTACAGAAAGGGAAATATAATTTGTGTTAGTATGGCTAGTATTTATCCACCTAGTGGAGTACGCCTAATTCAGTACGCAAGTTAGAATTTATTTTGGATTGTCTCTAATCCACAGGCTCAATATATACATACACTCCCACTATCCATCCATCCACCCATCCATCCACCCATCCATCATTTTCTTCAGCTTATCCTTTTCAGGGTCACGGGGGGGTTGGATATCGGACCGCTCTCCTTGGCAGAGTTTATTTAACTTGGTTGGTTTCCTGGCCTTTAAGTGTAGTCTGTAGGGTTGAGGTCGGGGATTTGGGAGGCCCGTTTCAGTTCTGATGTGTGTCTGAGATTATCATCTGTTGGGGATTTTTTATTACCTTTATACTGATATTTACTGTCACTATTTTTATATCGTGTCAAAGGTATATTAGTCTGACACACTGCAGTAATGAACATTGTATGTTTTAAGGTTACTGGGGTAAAGATGAGGCCTGTGATATCTAATGCTCATATGCACTCATATGCACCTCATGTTGTTTTTTAGGAAGTGTTAGGACAGGTACGCACCAAAAATGATACACACTGAGTTCCTCAGAGCCCCCCCCATCCTTGTGTTTTTGTATCATGAATTAGTGGGGAGATAAAATCGGGTAAGTGTGATGGTACTACCTCTTAGCAGAGGTTTTAATTGAAAGAAGATTCATCATTGTGACATCTGTCAGAACTGTCATAAACCAAGAGGTACCCCGATGACATGTACGCCTTAAACATGTGATTTTAGAGTAGGTGGAGTATAGCCAAAAGGCAATTGGTTGGGGATTAGGTGTTGATGGATGAAACCAATCCAAATTAATTAGGGACATGGGGGGGTGGAGAAAAGTCCTGCAGGGAATAGCTGGGTGTGGCCCTGGGTTACCTTCTTCTTCCTTTTCTTTTCTTTTCTATGCTGACTGCTTAAGGCTACACTCCCGGGGGGGGCAGTCATGCTTCATTATTCCAAACAGCCCCAGAGCATGGCAGTACCACCACCGTGCTCGACAGCTGGTGCAGTGTTCTGAGGTTTGACAGCCTCACCTTCAAACATACCTCTTGTCATTGTGGCTAAATGACTCCATCTTATCTCGTTTGTTTGTACGGCGTTTCTCCAGAGGCCTTTGGTCCACGTGGGCAGCTGCAAGTGTGAAGGTGTCATTTTCAGAGTGGGGGCTTTTGTCATGGCCGGCACCCACTCAGGCCACAGCGATCACTGTGGACAGTGACGCTGCTGTTCCAGAACTTCCCAGTTCATGGCAGGCTTGAGCCTGGGTGGGTCCTGAATATCTTAACCAATTTCTTCTCATCTGAGGGTGACGAGTTGGGTTGTTGGTGTCAACCCGAGTTGGTGACACAGCGTGCAGGGTTAGAGCTTTATTTGGTGTAAATTACAGTGTGAACATGATTTGTAGTGCACTAAAACATCTGCTATATTTCTTTGACATAGATCAGTGGTTCTCAGCTCCAGGCCTCGAGGCCCAGTGTCCTGCAGGTTTTAGATGTGTGTCTGCTTCAACACACCTGAGTCACATATAGAAGCCATTAGCAGGACTCTGGAGAACTTGACTGCATACTGAGGAGGTAATTCAGCCATTTGACTCAGGTGTGTTGGATCAGGGACACATCTAAAACCTGCAGGGCACCGGACCACGAGGCCTGGAGTTGAGGATCATGGACATAGATTTAAGGAGAGGACAATAGCTGAGTGTGAGACCCATTGTGATGTGACAGTATATGGAATAAATCCACCTCTGACACATGCAGCAGACTTTTCTGTGTAATTAAAAGGAAGTGCCAGCTGCACACAGAAGCACGGGGATTACGAATGCCTTTCCATGATTGCTTGATGACAACATATTGCTCTTCTGTGCAAACACAAAGGCCTCAATGGCTCCCCCCCCCCCAGCATGTATGTGTGTGTAATATAATAGAAGTACAATCACTGACTTCCTGCTCCAGCTTCAGCAGAGGAGAAGTTCACGTCCTGATTTTAGATGAATAGGCTTGGAAGCGTGTTTGAACGGTCGGATTTAGCCGACATCTGCCGCTCAGGTTTGCTCTGTGTATTGCTGTGTGATGAAAGCCTTTGACAAAAGCCACAAAGCAAATACAGCGCGCAGACTGCTGCTCAGTCCCTGTTTGTCCCTGATTTTGCTGACATTAATTGCAGGCTGATGAGGTTTTGTTTTGACAGTATGCTCCTGGCTGCAGGAAATATTAAAGTAAATAAGGTCTGGGCTCAGGATCAGTACTGTATGTGTTTATGACTCTTTCTATGCCTACAGGTACATATTTTCTAATGCATTCAGTTTTGCTAGAATAAATTATTTCCACTGCTATCGAATTCCTACTTAAAGATTTCTTCAGCTACTTTGATTCTACTTTGATTCATAGATTTTAAAGCACAGGTAAAGGGATGATGGAGTCAGAGCAGTGGCCACTTTCCAACTCAGGAGGGCACTGTTTGCCTTGGGGGGCTTACCCCTGACAGTGGCATCAGTCTGTGGATTCAGCAGCTTACAGATACGGTCACTCATTTTAAACCTGTGCAAAAGCTCAAATATAAGAATATGAGGTACCATTAAGCTCCTTTAAATCCAGGTAAGGAACTTCATATCCTACAGAGGTCTGAGTAAGCAAAGACCAGAGAACTATCAAAGCTATTAGGAATATAAGGCTTGAATACTTCAGTATGGTTTGTTATATGTGATTCAGATGTCCCTGAACCCACCAACTTTAATATAGAGGACAAAATACTTTCCTGATGACTTTAACTTTTAAATGCAATGTTTTTTAAAAAGTTCCCTTCAGAAAATTTGAGGAAGAAAAATAGAAACAGTTTATTTTGCACATTTCTTCTAAGTATCAAAATAGTTGGCATGTCATAGAAGTTAATTTGTTGCCATTTAATTCAAAAAGGTAAACTTTTCTGTATTCAGTACATGTAGAGTTTATAGAAGCCTTTTTGATGAGTGTGGCTTACAGCTCATAAAAATCTCACATCATTAGAATATTTCAGGTTTGAGTAAATTACTACTCAGACAGTATAAATACTGCGTTTCTCTAGTTCAGTGAGGAAGATGGAAATCAAGATCCCAGATCTGGAGGAAGGATCCAAAGTGTGAAGCTTCCACAGTTTGGGATGATTTTGGGTGCCATGTCATCAGCTGGTGTTGGTGGTGGCGTGTCTGCTGTCCAGAGTTACCTCGGCTGTCTACGAGGAGCCCCGGGAGCTGAGATGGAGACGTGGCGCCGGCCCACAGAGACAAAACGACCAAGTGGTTTGCTGACTAAGTTATTATTCCTGTGCTTGACTGGAGAAGCTGTGGGGTTTCAGGAGGAAGATGAGGAACGTACAGACGAGCTGAAGGCTGCTGTGAAAGCAGCCTGGTGTGCAGTAACCACATACCACTGATGCAGTAATTCATGTTAGTCCCAAACAAGTACCGAGGGTATAAATGCTTTGCAGAAGTTTGATATTTCTATATTGTAAATCGATCTTAGGGAATATTCTAATAATTTGAAATAAACAATTTCTGATTTCCATGAGCTGTAAGTTGAAATCATCAGATTTAAAATCTTTATTTTAGTGCTTCTTTCCTTTTATATTCAAAGTGTAAAATGTCAGCAGTGAAAATGTTTTTCACCTTCTTGGTTTTAAAAATATAACACAACACATTTCATGATGTTACTTTGGATCCAGGAGGCAGTTTTGACAAATATTAATAATCATTAAAAAACAATTAAAGAAAAAATAAAATAAAATGTCTTTATTTGTAGCCCTGGTGTGCATAGTGTATCCATTAATTCTGCTACATGTATCATTGTGTAAAGATACAGTGAAATGTGACACACAGTCTTCAGTTTTACATCTTTGACTAACAGGTGAATTCATTTGGATGTCAGAGGATCCACTTTCATGACGTGCCTCCTGAGCCATCATTAGAGGTGGAGATGCTCTCTGACAGTCTGCAGGCATGTGGGGAGCGGCCTGCAGAGATCACATAGCCATTTATATTTCATTTGCTGGACTACAGCAGCACAGATGCAGAACAGGGTTTAAGGAGCACCATTCCAGCTCCAGCAGATTGTTGTTGTTACTGTCGTTTGATTTGAGGTTACTGTGTGTGTGTGTGTGTGTGTGTGTGTAAAGGCATTGATGAACAAATGAGTAATCTGAAGTGTATCATGTCAGCTGTGGAGCAGATGCGTGCAGTATTTATGGAGCAGCCTAACATACAAACATTCAGCGGTCCTGTGAGAGTGAGCGAGAGCCCCTGTTTTTCCTTCCTTTCCATATTTCCTTGGTGACCTCTTAGAGAGCGAGAGGGTCTAAGTGAACTATTTATCCAGTCGGCCCCCCCCCGGAGGCTTCTGCAAACTGCTTCCAGCTCTCCCGTCTGCCCCAAACCTCCCCAGGCCCTGCTGCGCTTGTCAGGAAAAACTGCCATGTTTAGGGCCTCCCCCCCGGGGTCCTGCATCAGCAGCGCTGCTGCTGCTTTCTGAGGCATGAAAATGAATTTGATTTTGAGATATTTTTTTATAACGTCCAGATTTGCTTTTGTGATTGCTGCGTTACTGTTGTATTTTAATGTTTCCTAATGCGTAAGATCATCTGATCCAAAAGCGTTTCCTCCTTTGCAGCGGTGCAGCTGCAGGCAGGGAGGCGCTCACCAAACGGTAAAAATGTAAATGTGGTGAGCTGAGCAGCATTTAAGAAGAAAAGGCTGAAATACTTTAAACAAGTACAACACACCACCTTATCACAGTAATACACAGAGGAAGTCTTTGTGTCCCATTATAAGGCGTGTATAAGGAGGTATTATACTAATGTTGAATTAGTTTTAGTTTAACTGTGACCAACACTCTTAGACATGAAGCTGGTTGTAAGTAATTATTAGCCAGTGTTTAAGGCTGTAAGTACATCGAGTGAAAGATACTGAAAAATATTTACCATTAAATTTTAATGCAGTTTTCATGCAAAGCAGCAATAAATGGAAATACAAATACCTGTGAATTGAAGTGTGCAGTAGTGCAGCACTCCCATCCTCCTGCCTGTAACCAGCTGTTATATCTCTGAGGACTGTTTCTAATATTGTTCTTTATATTGTGGTTTTAATGCTTTCATTTTTACAGTGTTTGTCTTGGTTTTAGGAGAAATGTTGTTTTGTTAAGGGAATCTAATTTAGATCTAATACTGTATGAGTGAGAGAACTTTGCAATGTGTGCACATCCTACATGTGTTCATATTTGAGTCAGCTGGACTCGACACGGATATTTATAGCATCCATACCTGACTTCTTCTTTTTCTGGGGGCTAGATTTTGATTGATATGTAAAGTGCCAGTTACCTCACCTTTCACACTTCTGCCAGTTTAAGGGTACTGACGCACCCTGCAGACTCATGATAGGGGAGTGAAAAACGGAAAGTGTATTTTTTAAATAAAACATGCTAAGATTGCCCAGGATAATCCGCCTGTGAACACTGTTTCTTTGGTGTAAGTCATTTCCAGTAGAAGCAGTGAAAACATTCAAGAGTGTGAGATATGAAGCGGGGCGTCGATTGGTCGATGTGAGGCTGTTGATGATGGAGGTGAGGTACAAACCCAATTCCAAAAACAGTTGGGATGCTGACAGAAATGCCCCAAAAGAAGAAAGAAGAAATGTGCAGATGCAGGTTCCTTAAAGTGCCTCCATCTGACAATACAATCAAATGATGGATTGATAACATGTAACACGGCACAGAGGCGACTTCTGCACAAATATGAATACATTTTGGCTTCCTTTGGTTCGAGCCACCAGGACACTTTGGCACTGCAAACCAAGCATATGCTTTCTTACTGAAGGTGCAGAATACAGCATACAACAGAAGATAATGTTTTATCTTTAGGAACCACTGCAGTGCTCAGGGAATATATTCATACACTGATTCATATAATTTTTCTTGTCTTTGAGATTCAATTAAAAAGAAATCTATCTAAGTATCTGTGATATGGACGTAGTTCACATTGGTACTCTGGTTCTTTTTTCTTTATCCTCCTGTAAATGGTGCTGTGGAAGCGGAGTCTAGAAGTTGAGTATCTTTGGGGAGAAACGGAGAGCTAATGGAGGCGGTGGTCTCACCAGGGAAAATCTGACCTTGGCCCCTTTTTGTAAAAGCTTTGCCTCTGTAGCAAACAATTGCAGGGAGGGGCTGTGTGGGTGCGGTCTGAATGTGTTTGGTGAACATCTGTCTGTTGCTGTAATGTCGTCCAGGCTTTTTCACGTCTTTCAGCGTGCAGTAAAGCAGCTTTATGTACCCGTGTGCTGCGAGTTGAAAGCTCCTAAGGTGAGACAAAGGCCCGGGCTGGACACCTCTGTGCTTCCTGACCTGCAGCGTCTGACTGGTATGGATCGACGCCGGGGAACCGCATCAACAAATCCATAGCTCGTGGACCGTGCATGCAGACTTCATCGCCGCCTGCTCGGCCTTTTGTAAATCGTCATTTTGATGACAATTCCCAGTGTCGAGTCGTTCCCAATCAATACACACAGAGCGGACACCTTCCTACACACAGATAAATGCTGCTTGTCGGCCGTATCTCTGGGCTGTGGAGACTGACACCCTGTCTGACTCTGATCAATAAGTGGTGCGTGCCCTGGCGCACAAGCTCGGCCCTGCCCGCTCCGCTATCACACGCGGGGCTTGGTTTCCCCCGGCAGCTGGGTAAAACTGCCCGGCAACTCCCCAAGGTGGATGAATCGGAGATGTTACATGTGAACTGGCTGTCAGAATGATTTTGTCATCTCCTCTTCTCTCCGGCGTTTAAAGATGCTGACACACTGTGTTTTGGGTACCGGTGTCTTGTTGAAAGTGATGGAAGCTTTTAGCCTTTTTTTTCTCCAAACTCCCTTTATCCATTTAAGTGTTCACTCAAGTGTTCGAATTTGTGTTTCACCTGCCACAGACGTCTCTTGGCACTTCCTGCATACTCACAGCTCCTTTCAGGTCATCTGATCTGAACCGTTCTTTCGGTTTACAGCTTCATTTAGAATATTTTCTCTCGCTACTTTACAAAGTCCTTTAGATGCTGCATTATTCCTTAGTTTCCTGATTTATTATTTTGGGAAGATTTTACGTCCTGACGTTTCATTAGATTAATCCTGAACATGAAGCAAACGCTGACGTGGGTAATCAGTACTTCTTTTTACTTATCTCAGGCTGCCTGTTATTAGTGGGCAGACAGATGAGAGTGAGGATAAAAGAGTGAGTAAAAAAGACCAGATCAGATTCAGCTTGGGGTCATTAATGTTTCAGAGGATGCCAGAGGGAGAATGGGAGAGTCGCTGCACTGCCGGGATCCATTTCCTTTCACTCTGGCTTTGTCATTTCGGTTCAGTCCCACCATAAACAGGCCTATTGTAAAGTGACTTGCATCTAATACAGTGATTGGCAACATACTGGCATGTGATAAAACAGCTATTAGGCTGACAGTGGGCTTTAGGGGTAAGTAGGCCAATAATGTTATGTCAGGATAAATGCAGCTTTGCAAAAACATTTTCTTCTTGTCAGCAGCAGCTTCATGTTAACGTGTCCTCTCGTTCTCACTCCGTATTCCCCTGAAATGGCCCAGTGGCGATCCCGGGCCCGTGGAAGTACTTACATTTGCTCGTCTGTGCTGCGGTCGTCACAGTGGCATTACTCCGGCTTTGATCCTGCTGCAGTCTGACACATGACCACACAGACCCCTGAATGGGCATTAGTGCAGGCTTCAGCAAACCCAACATCTGTGCCTCCCAGCACTGCCGCTGCTCAAATCATTCATTAAATCAGAACACAAAAAGTAACTTTACTTGAATGCCTCAGCATAAATATTTGATCATGGCTGAGAATAAATCTTTGTCATTTTGTACTCCTTCCTCTGGCTGCGGCCTCCTCTTATAGATCGTCCTCGCCTCGTTCTCTCTTTGCTATTCAGATACGGGCACATGCTTGGCTTGGTCATTTGTGAAATGGATCTTATGAATTTTTTAGAATGATTCATAGCTACAATCAGCCCCGGTTAAAGGGACGACCGTATCACCAAGTAACATCTCGTGCTGCCGTCCTCGCTCACGAATCGTGCTCTGTTTGCATAGATGATGTAAGCTATAAGATATTTTCTGTGTTCCTTTGACACAGATACTAAACTTTCATGCATTATAACAAGTCTTAATACCTTGTTAGCATTTTGCCCATACGTCTGAGGTTTATTCGTGCGTACAGCAGAGTCATAATAAAAGTATTCGATCAGGATCAAGTTTGATTGGTTTGCATCAATTAAAAAAAAAAACACCAGTCAGCAGGAAAAAGAAGGAATTTCCATGGGGGGGGGGGGCGTCCACACAGTCCTGGCTCGTATTTACTCGGTGCATCTTTTAGACGGCGACTCAGAGCGTTTACAGTTTTGAATCTTGTGGCTGCGTCTCTGTCACCTTTACACAGCAGGCCTCAGCAGTGTGTGTTCTTCGTTCTGAGGTCGGACAGGATACACGGGGAACTCGAGTGCATGGCCTTCTTAAGGTCCAGTTACACATAATGACTGCTAACACTCATCCTTTTCAGGATGTTCAATTTTGTTTTCAAGACATTCTCATGCAGTTTTTGAGTACAAGCAGACTTACATACTCAATCTGTTTCTGTTCCATTTTTTTAGTAATTAATTGAACTGGGATATTCAGAAACTAGAAAATGGCTTTGAATCCATCCCATGACCTATGCCTTCCAATCAACTTTGCACAGCGTTGCTTGATGAAGATGCTAACTAAAGCAACACATTTAATTTAGAGCACTTCGCTCTCAGACTGCTGGCTTACTTGTGGTTCCTCGGATACTTAAGAGTAGAATGGGAGGCAGAGCCTTCAGCTTTCAGGCCCCTCTTCTGTGGAACCAGCTCCCAGCTTGGATTCAGGAGACAGACACCCTCTCTATTTTTAAGATTAGGCTTAAAACTTTCCTTTATGATCAAGCTTATAGTTACGGCTGGATCAGGTGACCCTGAACCCTCCCTTAGTTATGCTGCTATAGGCCTAGGCTGCTGAGAGGTTCCCATAATGCACTGAGTGTTTGTTTTCATTCACCTTATTTACTCTGTTTATACCCCACTCTGTATTTAATCATTAGTTATTATTAATCTCTGGCTCTCTTCCACAGTGTGTCTTTTGTCCTGTTCCTTGACATTAAATAAAATATAAAATTTTCTTCAAAAATAACGTCAGGGAAAATGAGAAGATTTCAAGCTGATGAAAATTAGCAATTTTTTCAGGTAAAAACTGTGATGTGAATTTCTTCTGAAGTGAGAAAAACGCTGCTCAGTGTGTCCAGTTTATCAGCAAAAAGCACAGCTGCAAACACAGCGGGGGAGACCTGCTGGAGTAAGTGGCATAAATAAGTGTTGGGAGCGCTGTTTACCTGCGGGCCGTTAATCATAGCTGTATGAAATTATCTCGTGCGCCTTGAGTTTGACACACATGCCTTTGTTGTGATTTGGTGCTATATAAATAAAATTGAATTAATATATCCCAGAACTTGATGTGCATGATTTTTAAATGATTAATGTTTTGCCTCATCAGTCACATTGGCAGCACCCAGCTGATCTCCATTCAGCTAATTGTGTAACTTCTAAAACCAACAAGCTGCACAGCTGATGTAGGTGTGTCTGATTACACAAACCTGTATTTTATGATAACTTTGAGGCGCAGTGATTTTTTTTCCTTTGGCACTGTTGGCACATTGTAATTTAGATCTGCTTTTTGAAGTGGTGCACAGTACTTAACAAAAGCACCACAACCGATTTTTGTATTGTGGGTTCTCTGCAGTGTTTAAGGCCTTCTGTAGATGCTCTTCAGGTGCTTTCAGCACTGAAAAGAAGGCGTCTTCACTTACTTACTAATGGAGCCTGTTTTCCATTTCAAATACGCCACACTTTTCAAAGCTTTGGGTCACATCTATTATGTTTTTATTAAGCGCAGGATGTTTTCTCCATGTTTTGCTTTTTGATTTCCAATATGTGAACAGGTTGTTAAATAACATAAATAAGACCCTGAGGAGGTGGACGGATGTCTATGTGAAAAACTCAGGTGGAAGGATATGACATCGCCTCAGTGCATCTCATTTGCTCCCAGCTAGGGCTGCAGCTAATGACTGTTTTGATAGTTGATTATTCGTTGACTATTGAAACAATTAGTCGACTAGTCGGATTATGAATCACATAATTATGAAATGACACTTATTTAGCGATCAGCTTTTACATTTAGCATAAGGTTATTTAAAATGTGGTAATAAACACACAGAAGATGGATACTTCATTTAGAAATTTTAATCAGGTTTGCTGCTGATATAAATTAATGATCCATTTTTCCAACCATAAAAAAATTTATAGTACTTTTGCTTCCCTGTAAAACAAAGTTGGTACAGTTTCACCAACAAGCCTGCCAGCAGGAAGGGCAGGTTAGACTGCTGCAGGAGGAAATGTAACCTGTGAAAACTTCCTCTGTCACTGGACTGTGAGCTGGGCTTTCAGTCACTGTGTACAGTACAGGTTAACACTGAAAACACTGGGATGTAATCAGAGCTTCTCAGATAAAAATCTGAAGTAGAGCTTTGTGCTCTGTGATATGAACATGTTTTAATCAACCAAAAACACACTTACTGCACAATTAAACACACATCTTCTTCCCATCCTAACTGTGTACCATGGACGGATCTGTGCGTGTTCCTCGCAGCTTTACATTCTGCCCTTCGTCTCAGATTCGCAGCCATGTGAAGCCTTTTATGAGCGATCAAGAATATCGCGTACACATTAAAAGCCTGCACGTCTGTTTCCTGTCACTTGTGTTCAGAAGATTTCTTTTTCACCTGTTCTCTCCAACAATAAGAGAATCTGTTATCAGAACCTTTTAACCAAACCTTTTACTGTCGCCTTCAGGATTCATACGTTAGCAGACGTGACTTCAGATGAGAGACAAAACCAGGCCAGTGAGGAAGAAGGTGGTGTGGCAGCAGATACAGTAGGACTGAACACAGCTTCCTGTGTGTGTGTGTGTGTGTGTGTGTGTGTGCGTGTGCCCGTGCATGTGTGTTGGGGGGGCATGTGACTGAGCTGCTTTGTTGTTCCTGACTGACAGCTCACATCCAAATGGTGTAGTGATATGCAATGCTAAATGAACCAGATAAACATGTCTTTAAATGAGCGGACAGCTTCCCCAACCCGCCGCCTTTCAACAAACCTGTGGGTCCCCCCCCCCACCCACCCCCACGGCCTCATGCTGTTCAGGGCCCCAGACCCTCAACACAGCCCGGCTAATGGAAAGCTTTCAAGGCAGCTGGAGAAAAATGTCGGTTTTCATTTGGCCTCCACCATTTTCAGATGTGAGGAGAGTGTGTGTGTGTGTGTGTGTGTGTGTGTGTATGTGTGTGTGTGTGTGTGTGTGTGTGTGTGTGTGTGTGTGTGTGTGTGTGTGTGTGTGTGTGTGTGTGGTCACGGCTCAGGCATCACGTAAACGCACAGTCACCAGGGACATGCCGTTATAAACAGGCCTGAAAACTGAAAACAACAACACTGTCCACACCCTCCACCCCCCCATCTACACACACACACAAACACACACACCTGCACTGTGTTATTATGGTCGTAAAAAAAAAAGCTGTATAAACAAGCTGGTTACCTGATTATTAATCTAATATTGGTGGTAGCAATAATACTCTTAAACTCAGTTCATAAACATCTGGATACAGTGTAGCAGCTGGGTGCTCTCTCTTTAAACTGAAGTTATTACATTTCTGAATCATTTCTAAAGTGAAGAAGGAGCTGAAAGACGTGTGAACGATCCCATCACCTGTTTTCTACCACATGCAGTCATCATGAGGTGAAAGATTGACTGCAATAATCCAGACAATAAAAAAAATGAAGACATGTATGCATGCTGCAGTAATCTGAACAGATTGTTATGCTGTGAAACAAGCCTGGGCTAGCTTAGTAACATATCGTACTGCACACGTCTTGAGCCGCCCCTCATTTCTTTATATTTTGCCTCCAGGGAGCCAGAGTTTGTTGGTGGTTTGAGCAGCAGTTCTCCCGGCTTCTCCCATTTCAGTCCCGTCCTCGTACCCGACCATTTTCAGAGGGATGCTTTTTTGTTTGTTAAGCCACTTAACACTGAACTATGACTCATTGAAGCATAAAAAGGACCTGACTCGAGGGTTGAACCAGTGTTGTGTCTACACATTACAGACCAGTTGTGTCACTTTGTTACAAGGAAGGAAGGAAGGAAATCCAGAGGGATACCAAACTACACAAACAGGTCTGATGGAGCGATGAATCAAATTTGAAATTTTTGGTTCAGTCTTCAGTATGTACGGAGGAGCTTATTAGAGAGCTGCTGTAGTATTGTCTTCACTGTGGCCAAGAAGGTCGGTGTGGTCCAATCAGAGTGGGCTGCATGTCACAGTTTCAGCGCGGTTCCTCTTATCCACATAAACTGAACATGATCACTTTGGGTCTGAGGGCGGTTTTGAAGGAGGGTTGGCTCCCTCCTGTCACATCTGGGGCCATCCCAGCTCTACCAACAAAAGCACCACAACTGATTTTTGTGGTTTAAAAGATTCAAATAACCTCACCGCTGACCTCTGTGACCTGTAGAGCGACGCTCTGGTTGTGTTTCTGACTCAGTTCTCAATCACACCAGTGCCACTGACTGAACGCAGAAAAGTACCATCAGTTTTTGATCCAGCATCTAAAACCATCTGGAAAGTACCTGACTGGCACCTCCTTCATTGACAGTGATCTGAGACACACTGCCAGTGAGTGAAAGCACAGCCGCATAGGAACACACACCATCAGTGATGGATTGGGCAGGAACAGGAGTCCTAGATCTGACGTGATGGGAAGAGCTGCCATCTTCTTATAGACTTCACTGCACCAACCTATGGAGGTTTTATTGGAAGGTAAAGTTGTGTGGGGCTCAGAGTCAGTGATGCTAGATACTAGATACTCCAGTAATCTGGGATTTTTGTTGGCAGTCATGTTTATTTGTGGTCTCTAATAGAAGCAGTGGTTAGCACTGCTGGTGAACTGGAGTCTTCTCTTTTTCTCTGAGTGCTCTAATTTCCTCCCACAGGCCACAGATGTGCCTGTTGGATTGATTAGAGATTCTGAAATAGCCGTAAGATCATTTGTATAAATGTGGCTGTGAGACTGTGGCTTGCAGTGTAAGAGCGTTATAGACCGTGCCAGTCCATTTGTGTGGAAGCGTGGTGCAGCCAGCGCTGCCATCGAGGAGGAGGAAGCATGTTAGCCCAGAGAGGCCTGCTCTCCCTGCACATGTTCGGCCCGCCAGCCGCCTCGCTGATGTCTCCTGTTATTATTTTCCTCTCATTCTGCTGCCTTTTCTTTGCAGCGTCATGAATAATTTGTGTCTACGCCTTGTTGCTTGATGACAGCTGTGCAGTTGGTTTGCAGTCTGTTTTTCAGATCAGGTGAATAATGAATAAGCCTTTGCAACAAAAGAGCCGTGTTCCATGTGAGCCCTGCCTCTCTTCATCTACTCCAGCTTACTTGGCGTGTCAGCCACAGGGGAGGGGGGGGACAGGTAAGCAGGAGAGTCTCTGATGCAGAAACTTTCCCGAATTAAAAGTGTAAACAGAAGAAAACGGTTTTGTTTTATATCCTTTAATCTCTCGAGAGTTTTCCTGTATACAAACACATTAATCACTGCTTTTCCCCCAAAGCTTTCTGTCTGAAATGCTGCATCTTATCTCACCTTGTAACTCGTCAAACCTGTGTGAAATCTGCTGAACGGCGCACGAAAGCAAATACTGCATTATTATGACAATATACACAACAGGTCTGCACGCCCTCAGGGAAGTAATCACGTTTGTTCTCTCGCGCCCTCCTCCTTCACCCTCATAAAAACTAAAACACCATTCAGCAGATGTTTTTCAGATATTGTCAGCTGCGTGGGTGTGAGCTGTATATTTTTCATCTGTGAGGTGCTTTATGTAAAGCTTTAATCGTTCTTTTCTCTGGGCTGTCAGGTGACAGATCACAGTCGTAAATCAGGAGGCGAGGGTCTGCTGTTAAAGGTGGTTACAGCTCGCTGACCCGGGGCAACGTCGTCTTTCTCTTTTCTCAGGCTTTATTTTGCCACTTTTTGTGTGGAACAAGATTAAAAGAGGTTATAATGAGCAGAGGTTCCCAGTCCTTTGATCCGACCCACCAAAGACGGATGAACACAACTCAAACACGCTCGTTTTAACTCCCTGAAAACAGGATCTGGAAAACTTTGAGCTCGGCATCGTCTCCGAACCCGTTACCGGATTTATTCGGTCCCAGCTTGTAGTGACTCTGGCATTTAACAGCTGTTCATTATGTTTAAAGACTACAACTGTTTATCTGGTTTATTTCATTTTTTTTCATTCATACTTTCCACTCCTTCTGCACATAAATGTATCAGTTTATAGATGCACCCGTCTTTACTTCTAATGTAACCCTGACTGTACCTGATACAGTCGTTCCAACAAACCCAGGCTGGTGCCTCTGTGACGCTCCCTGCACAAACTGTTAAAGCATACATCTGTAAATGTAACCACTTTAGCAGTCACATATTTTATAAAGAATCCACTGAGAGAGAAAATCTCTTCTGTGCTCGGTTGTACCTGCAGCTGGAGGTTTCTGTCAGTGTTGTAACAAACTGTAGCTCCTAATTTCAATTATTGGCCAAAGGATTAGCAAAGATATTTGAACCTTTTTTACACTTTTGATCATTTCTCATCTGAAATGATTCATACGTTAATTTTGACTCGATGTCAGCTGCTGTTTTACTCTTAAATGATCTTAAATGAAATGGTCTGTTTTCTCAGATTATTTGAGCTAATCTGTGCAGATATAATCTCTGAAATATGGGAGTCACTGATAAAGTCACATTTTTGCATTGATCTTAACAGTGAAAAATATTTTTTATTAAATCTGTCAGATTCTGACTGAAGTACATACGATTTATCTTCTTGTTTAGGTCGAGTTTGTGAATTCATGCACCTTATTTTAAAATCAAACACTCGTGTTTCTCCAATCTTTTATTATTCATGTTTAATTTTAGATTAATAATAAATCATGTGAGACCACAAAAACCCAGACCCTGAACTTTCTGATGGCACAGCCATGTCTGTCAGAAGAAATGAGCCCAGCTCTGCATGCACGTCTCCTCGGCACCACGTGCACTCATGGGCCAAAATGCAGGCCTGGATTTGAACCTCAGACTGCAGTGCTCTGATTACTCGCCCGCTTGAATCAATCGAGCCATATTCTATTCATATTTCATATGCCTCGAGGCAGCAGCTTTAAAAAAAAATTCAGCCGTGGCCTTGGAGGAAATCTGGCCAGCCTAATGGCTGAAGAGCTCTGCTGCTCTCTGAGATTGTGCTTGAAGAGCTCCTCTCAGAGGGACTCATCATCAAGACTCTGAGATAAAAAGCATCCGGTTTGCTCAGCTGCTTAAACGAAGTTATGAGAGGAGCTCAGCAGAGGTCTACCTGTTCTGCCCAGCAGTGAGGCACCACACCTGAGAGAAGCTGCTCGCTTCAAAGGCCTGTGGTGAGGTTGGTGGCTCGGGGCCCCCTCAGAGTGTTAAAGGCACTTAATGGCAAACTCAGCTTCATCCCGCTTCAGTCCCCTGTGAGCAGTCTGAACAGAAAGCAGCTCAAACTCTTATTTCTTTACAGACTTCCTTTAAAGGAGCCTTTTCTAAACTGAAGCTTTGTTAGAATCAAACATTTATTCTCACTGAAAACGAATAAGCGAGCCGCTGCCGTGCAGCAGCAGCTTAAACGAGCTCCTGCTCATCCCTGTTCTCCCTTCATCTGCTCATTCCAGCCTTTAAAATATTCAGTGTTTTCGCAGGACTGCATGTTGTAGGATTTTGAGGGAAGTGAGGCAGAGAAAATCCTTGTGAGTCACTGATTTCAATCAATGTTGAGAGAAGACGACAAAGTGATTGTTTCTCTTTTCACCGCGTTTGTGTTGGAGTTAAAAAGATGAGACTGGAAGAATCGGATGATTAATAAGGAAACTTTAGATCTATAAGGTCACCAAACCAGTTTCACCCACAGTAATAAACTGATTCTATCTGTGGAAACAGTCCCTGTGACAGGGATACCACCTGTTTCTAAAATGTGCTGTCATATTTCCACTGAGCATTTTTCTTTATCAGATTAAATCATTTCATGTATTGTTTATGTAGCAGTAGAGGATCTTTGACAGGATGATTTTTCCCAGGATCACAGCTGCCACATGTTATGGCTTTTCTTTTTTCCTTCTCCCCCCAAATAACAGCCATGAGGGTGAAACGCGTTTGGTTAACGGTTAAATCAGCTCAGAGTGTTTAAGGTGCAAACACCTGTCTGCAGTGGTCAAAATAAACAGGAGCGTCTGGGCCCCAATCACAGCAGGGAGATGCTCACAGAGTGTGTGTGTGTGTGTGTGTGTGAGATGAAGTAATTTAAGCTCAGATTGAGAAAAATGTGAAAAAACATTAAATCTTCAGATGCGTCTGGTGATAACTGACAAAAGTAAATATTTAATTTTATTATAATCATTTTAATTTTTCTGGCTTCTTTTCACCGTAAATTTATATAAACCGTAATTGGAATAAACATGAAACTCGGGAACACATTTGAAGAGAATTAATATTTATTTGTAAACGATAACAAAAAAGTTATTCTGACAAGAAAATGTGCAAAACTGACCAAAGATCCCAGCTCCGTGATGGGGGGGGGGGGGGGGGGGGGGGGGTCACAGCAAACACGCGCAGACGTGCGTCTGTCTTTGCGGCTCTGCCGGTTATTGAGGTGTGACCGCTAATATTTTGGGTTTAGGGCATAAACACATTTATTTTTATACATGTCAGACATTTTAAAGTCCACAGCTTATCTCTGGTTCTGAGCCGGTAACATTCCGCAGTGGGCTGGGGTCCTTAGTGTCTCCACACTGTCCGTGAAACCTCGGTTTCGTTTTCTTAATAAAAATAAATTAAAACATCACCTGCCGTTAAATATATATTCGATGCGCTTTTAATAAGATACATGAGAAACAAAGCCAAAAATGTGTCCTCTGGTTGGACGACTGAGGGAGCGGCTTCCCCGGAATAAACGCCCTGCAGTCGGTGATTGTGAGTTCATTTCAGGCCGTGCTGCGTCTCCTTGTGTCTCCTCAGATCCACCTTCCTCTGGAAACCTTTGCCGCAGAGGTCGCAGCCGAAAGGTTTGTATCCGGTGTGTTTCCTGCTGTGCGTTATGAGGTTGGAGCTCTGGCTGAACGCCTTCCCGCACACCTGGCATTTGTGCGGCTTCTCACCTGGGAAAAAAAAAAAAAAAAAATTTTTAATTACGTTTTTATTAAAGGAGTCCAGAAATTACGTTCTTTATTGTGCGCAGCGCAGTCCTGGCAGATGCAGGCTCCTCCGCTCACCTGTGTGAATGAAGGTGTGTTTCTTCATGTCAGACTTCTGGTGGAACCTTTTGCCGCAGTACTGGCACGGGTACGGCCGCGTGTCGGAGTGAATAAGCAGGTGAGTCGACAGAGTTGAAGACCGCTTGAAACTTTTACCGCATATTTTGCAGTCGAAGCTTCTTTCCTGAAACGTGAGCAGAGGCCTGCTTTAGTCACAGCTTCGAGTCAGCGCGTCCGCGCCTCACAGGAAGGAGGTGAAAAAGATGTGAACCCAAAAAAGAAAAGGGTGCAAACTGCATCTTGTGGTTTGAGGTGTGAAAATACCTGAGAGTGCACGGCCTTGTGTTGTTCCAGGCTCACTGCGTGTCCGAAAGTTTTGCCGCAGATTTCGCATGCAAACGGCCTGGTGCCGCTGTGCGATCTCCGGACGTGCACCTCCAAACCGTGCGGAGTGGAAAACACCTGAAGAGGCGGTGATGTCATGTTAACAAAGGTTTCACATGTGCAAAAAACACTTTAATTCGATTCGGTGTAATTGGATAGTCAAGTGTTTGTTTTTTCCTCTCATGGAAAGGTCAGAGGTCAGCCAAAAAGCAGCAGCTGCACTGCGTCTTTTTTTAGGGCCTTAATCAGATTATCCTACGGCATGAAGTTATCGGTGTTTTTCACAGATATTTAAACCGCATTCTGTAAAACTGCTGCGCCTCTCTTCGTGCCTGGGATCGTTCCCCATCCTTACCTTACTGCACTTGACGCACTTGAAGGCTCCGCTCAGGAGGAGGCTGGAGCACAGCAGGTCAGACTGGCCGCTCACGCTGTGGCTTTTCCCGTGCAGGCCTGCCTCAGGAAACAGCAGAGCAGCGTGCCTCCTGTAGCTACCAAAGGTCTTCTCTCCCAGACCTCTGTCTGCATACAGGGCCTGGTGCGCGCTTCTGTCCCCGTAGAAGCCCATCGCAGCCGGGCCTCTTTCTACCTCTATGCCCGTGTGCAGGCTTGGCTGCACCGGAGGCCTCAGCTCTGGCCCCGGGTAGCTGCTGTTCCAGGCGTACGGCCGGAAGGGAACAGCGAAGGGCTGAGTCTCGTCCACCAGCGGAGACAGAGATTTCTCCGAATCAACTGGAGAGCAGAGCAAACAGAAATGTAACGAAAGCAGGCCGGAGGGGCGTTTCCAGAGATCCGCGGGGCCTCAGAGGGCTCATTAATGCTGTTTCAGAATAACCACGTGATGAATGTATATTAAAAAAAAAAAAAAGCAGATATTTAGAAAATTAATATGATTTATTAAAATGAATGAAAACAAATTTCTGTGAAGAACGACTGCAAAAAACAAACAAATAAAAAAAAACCCACAGAAGTCTAAAACGTGGTGAAAAATGAACCCGTAAAGTTTGAACTGGACCTGCGCGTCCTGAACGCGTTACAGGTTCTGCTCTTTAATGCGTACATGAAGTGTGTGTGCGCGCGCCCGCGCGTGCGTGTGTGTGTACCCACCCGGTGAGGCGGAGGGGGACGGAGGCCTCCAGAAGTCCTCGTAGTCCGGGGAGCGAGGGCACAGACTGTCGGCGCAGCTCAGCGGAGACTTGGGGGAGAAATCTGGAGCATCGCTCAGGTGGATGTCCGGAGACAGGTCGTACCTGTCCATCGATGTGTCCGTGTCTTCTTCCGGGAGTTTATCTCCGTCTGAGAAGAACAAGTGAGCATCTTAAGGACAGGTGACAGACTGAAAGCCGCTCTGACGCTGTTTTCAAACGGCGGCTAAATGATTCCGATGATCGCCGGTTTGTGAAAATAAGATCAAAGGTTTTCCCCATAACAGAATATATATATATATATATATATATATAATGACAGTGCTGTAACAGAGAAGAAAACGCAGCTCTGATATTTAAATAGATTTGAGTCTCAGTATCCAAGTACATAATTTTAATTAGTTCAGCCTTTTTCAGTGAAACTGCACTGACTGAACAGTACTTTAAATAGTAAATTGAAGTAATTATAACGTCCCTTTGTGTTTAATAATATAGAAGCATTTAAAGCATTATTGATGCTGTAAATGTTGCGATCAAAAATATCTTTTAGCCTTGATAAATATCCCCTCAATTAGATGCAAACGCAGCATTTAAAGTCTCAGTTTAAAAAGAGGAGAAAAGCTCATTTTACATACCTGAGCATATGTGCGCCAGGATCGTGTCCAGCCTGCTGTAGTCATCCTCAAAGCCCCGGGGCTGGTGGTAACTGTGCGCCTTTTTACTCTTCACCAAGAAGGAGCGGGGCATCTCTGAAGTGCGACAGGACAAATCACTGACAATAATCCAGCTGCAGAGAGGAGTCCTCCCGTGCCCGAGGCCGCTCGCTCCAAGATTTGATCTCTACTGCTGTGGAGATGTTGGTCCCAAGTGCTTTAAAGAGATTTCAACCTGACAACGGAGCATGCGCGCACTCTGTCCCGCCTGCCAGGTGTCACACGGACAGGTGTCACGGCGGCTCGCCACAGCTCACTGCGCTGCAAAAAAACAAAAAACCTCTGGCTGCAGTGTTTTAGTCCGCGCAGTTCGCAGCAGGTAAGAGGAAAACCGTCTGCGGCGGGGGCGACCTGCTGTCTGGTGTCTTTTGAGCAAACTCACTCATTTCAGAACTGAACCTGACGAGCTCACAGTGTTTGACCCCTGCCCTGCTTTTCTTACCGGAAACGCTGATGGAATAAACAGAAAGGAACTATTTTTTTCAAACGTGGACAGTAGGTCTTTTGGGGACTTTGGCCAGACTTTTTGCAGTGTTTATTCCGCCGCCCGGAGCTGCTGAACCTCTCGCGTCTCCTGTGGAGCCCGTGGCAATCAGGAGAGGTGATACTGGCTTTATCGGCGCCTGACTCAGTCTTTAAAGGGGGCAGGGAGAGAGGAAACCCGGACACCCCAGGGTGCCTTGCGGAGCAGCCTGAAGTAGCACGTAGTGGTAAAATAAAGGGGTGGGGGAAACTTTGACGCGATTGGCTCCAGGCTGCGATCAAAAATCGAGCGTCACTGGCTGCTTATAAACAGCAGGAAGAAAAATCATAAATTCAGAATAAATCTTCACATAAAAAACGCCTCAAAGTGTCGCGAAGTTTCGTCCCGGTCCGGTGGTCACTGGAGCCCATAAAGTGTTATTATGTGACAGACACTGCCCGCCCTAACGCCCGCGGTGACCGTTTCACAGTCCCCCGAGAGGAAGAAGCAAATAACGGAGACAGTTTGTTTTCAGTTCGCGCGGGTCGCAGATCAGAGCGTCATTACGCGCGGATCAGTAACGGAGTCGTGCGTCCTGGTGCCTTTCATCCACGGCAGGTGCAATAAAAAGATGTGAGACGTTTGATCAAAAGCCTCCCGGGTATGTGACAAACGCGGCTTTAAACTTTTCTGATTCCTGACTTGAGAGGTTAGATTCATAAACAGTAGCAGTGTCCAAACCTCTGACTGGTACATTTTTTTTAACATCAGTAAATCCGCTCCGGTCAGCTCTGCGGCTCCATGCAAACAGTTATCAGTGAATAACGGACAGGAAATCAAAGGACCATCTGTCCCAGCTCGATTAGACGCGTCACAGCATCCGGAGACAGTTTTTTGGTGAAGATATGAAGCCCGCAGCGATAAAAGCAGCTGCAGCAGGCCCTCCTGCCCGCTGCGGACCGTTTCTCAACTGTATCATCGTGCAATTAAATACACACACAGTAATAATGACATAATAACAATAATGCATAGATTTAAGAATTTACATGCAGGATTTTATGAGTTCGCGATCTGAAAGTAGATTTGATTTGATGTGCGGTTGTTTATAACCACACAGTTAATTAATTCCGTCATTATTTCTGCAGTATTGAAATATTTTGTGCCCTCCGGTGAAATTTAGTTTTAAAACGCCTCTACATGTGAGATCTCCAGATGATTCACGCCTCCCACGCGGCAGTTTGATTTTATAGTAAACATTAAATCTGCCCGAATATCTGCAAAGGCCAAAAACAACAACAACAAAAAACAAGCCATGTTCCTCCAACCGCGTGTTTGAATGAGGGGTTTGTCCCATTCGGGTCATAATAATAAATCTAAATTTTGAGATGAATATTGAAATTATTAAAATCGGATTTATGTCCTGCTCGCGCTACAGAAATAAGCGGCGCCGTCACCAAAAATACTGAAAGAAATAAAAATCGTAAATCTCACTTAATAACAGTTCAATCTGAATCGCCCTGAGCTCCGACTGTCCAACACCGACTCATCCGCATTTTGGGGAATAAAAAAAATACAAACCTGGTAAATCTTTCAGTGCTGAAGACAGATGCTTTTTAAAATGTGGTTTTCTGCATGAAATGATTAGTAGTTGAGGCTCAGCTTTGAAAACCGCGAGAAAAATCACTTCCTGAAACAGTCAATCTAAGCTGAGATCTTTAGAGGAAGGCAGGCTGAGGCTCAACATCCCACATGTGCTGCTCAGCCTGCACAGGAGACTCTGGTTAGAGGTTTGCAGCCACCATTTACAGCAGACACCAGGACAGGACGTTATCAGACATTTTTATTGTGAATTCATCTCTCACGCACACTCTCACACAAACACACACATAAAACAATCTCATTTAGTTTGCAGAGTGCTGACTGCATCATAGTGTGTGTCCTTACTGCACTGCACACTCAAAAAGTGCCATAATGTGTTCCTCTCCTGTTCGATCACCAAAGGGACTTTAGCATCATCATCACCACCTGCTCAGAGTCACACTCTCTGCCGGCCTCCTGGATTCATACAGAATTTAGTGTTCAGGTCATTTGCAGAAATGCACGTCCGGGGCTGAGACGGAGCTGCTCACGGATCCAGAACACACACCTCGCTTTGGTAACGTGTTGCCAGTCCTGATTGGTTGCCAGGTTGTGTTAAGTGCTCTTTTATTTCAGCTTCATCCATTCTGTGCAGGTTAGTGACAGCAGAACAGATGAGAGGCATCATTCAGGTCTGAGTCATCAGCAGATGTGGTGCACGCAGGAGCAACTTTCTCCTTTTACCTCATCATGAAAGTAAGATCATGCTGCTTTCTTGTTACAACAGCAACAGTAGCTAAGAAATAAGCCTGTCCCCATCTGCACCTATCATTATTATTATTATTATTATTATTCATGCTGGCTGCTTTGAAAACAGAGCTGAAGGCTTCTAACAGGTGGTGATTGGTTAATATTCTACCAGGAGTTCACCGCCCTAAAGCAGGATTTGTTATGTTTTACTCTAAATTATACGTCCCTTTATTCTCAAATGTACAATATATTCAAAACATCAGATATGCAATAGATACATATTTTCAAGTTCAAAAGGAATAACATGATACACATTTACATATCTACACGTATGTCACATTGACCTTAAAAGGCGTGCGGCACGTGTTAAGGCCAAAAAGTCATCGCTGGCTGATAGAAGCACTTTGATACCAGGCTCTGACCACCAACACATTAGAAATATAGATATTTATACACACACACACACACACACACACACACACACACACACACACACACACACACACACACACACACACACACACACGACTCTGCATGATGGACACTTAGTAGTAACGGCATGGACACATTTCTGTTCATGTATAAAATGCTTTAAAATATAAAAACATGAAGTGTGTAATATAGAGTGTTTTATTGCACAGTCTCTCTCACTGTGTTGTACCTCCAGGAGGGGTCAGGTGTGACAGAGCCCCCCACCCCGTCAGGCCTGGCGGCCCAGCAGAGTCTCTGATGCTTCATGATTTCATTCTGAGGTCCAGACTGACCTGCTCGCTGCCCTCAACAAAATGTAAACAAATGAAATCCACGTTTGATTCTCAGGATATGAAATGATGATGATGATGATGATGATGATGCATTTCTTTGTTTCTCTGAAATGGTGCTGGATGAGCCTCTCCTCCACAGTTAGTGCTGACAGCCTCCGGGGGGGGGGGGGGGGGTGCTGCTCACACGGCGGTGGTCTTGTGGCTGCTGCTCTGAGGAACGGAGAGCCGCAGGGCCTCTCCGTCCTCCTCCTCCTCTTCATCGCTGTCGCTGTCCTCGAGTTTGGGGTGTAGTTTGATACGGCTCCTCTGCTGGGGGACCTGCAGGGTGGAGATCTTGACCCCATCGTCATCTGAAGACTGGTAAGACTCGTCATCCGCCCCGTAGTGATTGACGATGTGGATCCCATCAAAAGCGGGCTGACTGGACAAGCCCCCCCTCTGTCCTTTTAAGCAGCGAATCTGCAAAAGCAAGCAGAGAGAGAGTGAGGAGCCACACAAACCCCCACAGATCCAACTGCTGTGCTGCACCAGCTACACAACGTCTTACAAATATTACGTTTTTCCTTATTTTCTGCCATAAATATGCTGTTACAATGGGAGGTGCTCACACTAAATACAGCTGAAGTATCAGATAATGAGGTCAGCAAATATAATTCCTGTGAGCCCCCCCCCCACTCTAAACGCCTGGATTGTGACAGCTTTTTTCTACTTTGGCTCAGTGTGATGTCAGGGAGTGCAGAAGGCCCGCACACAGAGGAGAGTCGGCCTAAAGGGAGCGAAAACTGCTCGTTACAGACAGCGGAGGAGCTGAGGCGTGGCAGCAGGACGGGAGCAGCGACGGTTAATCAGCAGCTTCTTCATTTTAAGCATCACCTCCATCAGCCAATCCCAACGTGCAGCACGCAGTCAGAGAAATCTGCACGGTGCACAAAGAGGATCTCTCCATCCTCGGCTCATTCTCACTCTGAGATCGTCATGCGTCAGGTTTATTTCTGCCACTGCGCCTCTGAAGCATCAAGTTTAAATTTGAATGTATAAAAATGGCTGTAATGACACTGACAGCTGAATTATTTTTGTCTTTTAATCAAACCTTAGAGAGGGCATTCCTGTTCTGTCCAACCAAAACCTGCTCAGACACGATTGGTCAGAGGAGCCTGCACTACCAGCACCGTACAAACTTCCACTATCACTACACATTCATACAGGTGTTTGTTCTGAATTCACAGCATAACTGTATTTACACATTTTTCTGCTGCAGCTATAAAAACAAAGCAGGTTGATGGCCGAGTGAGAGGCTGAAGCTGACTCGAACCCTCTGGGATCATTTCTGATGTGCAAACTCGGAGAACAGAGACTGATGGGAACAAACTGGCAGCCAGAGGATTTAACCAGGAACATAAATATGATGCAATGTCTCCACAGCTCCAACATGCAGGTCAACCAGCAACAAAGAGGAACAAAGGCATGACAGGCAGCAGCAGTATACAGCCGGTGAGTGTCTGGGTTTCATAATTAATGCTATAAAAATATTGATTTCATGTATACTGAGAGAGAATACAAGTTTACTCCAAAAGTTTATTCCAAAGTTTTGAGCTCTATCATTTTATCACCATCTGCACTCACAGAGCAAATATACCATCTTTGCTGCAACCCCAGCACGAATGGTCTAAAGTCGGAGTCGGGATTTGGGACAAGGAGTCGTATCCTTATTAAGACGGCATAGGAGACGGTTTAAGGTGCTTCCAAAGCCTCAGAGCTCAGGGAAGTGTCTGTTATTGGACGGGAATATTATTTTTCAGTTACTTGACCAGGAATGTTTTACACTGCCTGTATATAAAAGATGGTACTCCAATATAGGCTTCACCCATTAGCTTGTAGCCACACTGTTACTTTGAAGCATATTTAAATGAGAGGGTGGAGCGCCAAGTTTTCAGCTAATGTGAGAAAACTATGGATTCAATACACAGACACAAATACCAGCTCATTAATGATAAGTACAACTAAATACTGATAAAATGTGCAGAGAGCTCCAGTTAATGAGTGAAGCCTGGCAGACAGCTGTAAATAATGTAAACTTTAAGCCTTAATAAGGTTTAAATCGGTCAGTTATTAACACGGTGCAGCTGGTACGAAGGGGAAAATTAGTGCTTTATCCCAAGTACAACCATAACAAAGGAGTCGAGTCTGTAAAATATAAACCGAACACGATATTTGCAAATCTCAAACTCATATTTGCCATAAACCCAAACAGAACATAAAAAATGCACTGTATTAAATATTCACTCATTTTAAATTTGATGGCAGCAACACGTCTGAAAGAAGCTGGGACGGGGCGTGATGCCCACTCTGCAGCACGGAGTCTTTAACATTATGTCCTGTACGTGATGAGACTATCAGAGAGGAACATTATTCTGAAATTGTTCCACACCTTGTAAACCTTCACAGGTGAAGCTCTACGCACTTTACTTCTGAGATGTTCTGTTGTCTCCAACCATCAGTTACAAAACGTTCCTCCAGCTTTTCCCGCCTCCCGTCCTAACTTTGCTCCCATCCAATTAAAAATGAGAAGATTTTTTGTTAAAGAATAAAATGTCTAAGTTTGAACGGTCGATTGTTTTCTATGTTGTACTGTGAATAAAATCTGAGTTTATGAGATTTGTAAACTTTTGGAACCGGGTTTGCATCTTTTCGAGAATAACTGATCGAAGGACTCCACCAGCTTTGGAGGAGTGTGTTCTGAGTTAACCCCCCCCCCCCACCTCCGGTTAGAGGCGTGTTCACCATGAAGCACTCGGGACCGTCTCCTACACCGTGAATGACACAGGCCTACAGAGGGCTCGGGTGAAGATCAACACAAGGTCAGACTTGGAAAGGTGGAGGTGTTACACAGCATATCTGAAACCACTCACCTGGGGCGGCCTGCCGCGCAGCAGACAGTCGTGTAGGAAGAGATGCATTCAGAGGCCAGTTCAGAGCACAGCACATAAAAGCAGCAGCAACAGAAAGACGAGCCTACGTTTACCTGGGCCTGTCTAAACTTGGCACACTGCCTTCCTGTTGCTGTCATGTGAGAGGAAATCATGATCTAATCACTGAGCTGCTGCACCTACGATTTCCAGCAGTGTGATGCAGGTTTTAATTGAAATTGTGCGGGCGGAGGATGGTGGGACTTGAGCCACTCTACTTTCAGTTTTGCTCACACTTAAAATAATAAAGACTCATTGGCGGGTTCTCTGAAGAGAAGGGAAATGACTCTGAGACATGAGCTCAACAGGGCCCATAATAATACTCATGAATAAAGGTGACTAAGGTGATGAGATTCTGGGGAACATGTGTCATTTCTGATGTCACTTGTGACATTTTACCACACTCAAAGGTCTGTCCATCTTGGCTCTATGTTTGGTAAAATCCTGCTTTTAAACATCTGTAAGTCGTGTTTGTTAATCTGCACGAGGATCAGCAGCATCAGCTCCACACAGGAAGTCTCTGGGCGTAGTTAACACTTCGACTAATCTGTTCAAGTCAAAGTAAAACCATATCTGAAGGAATGTTGTGAAATTTTGATCAAAGCATTTACAACAAGAAAAAATCTCAACTTCTACAAAAAAAAACCCAAAACGCGATGGCAGTGAGATCAGAGGTGAAGATGCAGCTCGCTGTGAGGAGTCTCACCTCGTGCTGTAGCTCTGCTATCTGGTCTTTGAGGTCGCGGATGTACTGGCTCGAGTCCGTGTGGTTCAGCTGTCCTTGGACCTTTCCTTCTTCTTTCTGTCGGGACCAAACACACCACCGTCAAACATCTGCAGCAGCAGGAGGCAAACATGGCTTTTTTTTAGGATTCTGTAGGTGATCTGCAGGGACAAAATCTTCAAAATTCATGGCATATTTACCAGACTTAAATAAAAAGGGTTTGAGGAAACTGCGCTTACATGTCTTGTTTATGAGCTCTCCTTCACAGGCAGGACAGATAGCGGCAGCTGTGAGCCCCACTGCTAAAAAAAGCATCATCACAAAATACCCTGCATGTACGGCGGGCTACCAAAGTGACAGATGTCTCGGGAAACACAAAACAATGTCACTTGTGCTTGATTTCCTCCTGAGGCCCTGGGGATGAGGCTGCTTGTCGCCTCTAACAGTTAAACAGGCCATGTGATGTTTACCTTCCTAAGTGAAGACATCTGCAGGAGACAAACACGTTTTCTATTTCTAACCTCAATCACACCCCTGAACCTGCCAGTTCCACACTGAGACACGCTCAAAACACAGGCAGCAGCACCCAGACTGAAAAAAAAGGGATGGTGTGCGCTCAGAAAGAGGTGGGGTGTCAAGTTAAAGAGGTGACACCGAGTCCTCGCTGCCTGAACACCACCCCTGAGCACAGTTGAGCTTTTTGATTCCTGTGGTGAGGTGGGGCTGAATTTGGCAGGTCCCCAAAGGCCTGGAGAGGTCTAAACAAGTGAGATTATTCCAAGAAACTGTTGTTTTTGAGGTTTTGCTGCTCCAAAACGCTTCAACGACAAGGACAGGCAGTTAATGAAGACTTCCTGGTGTTCAGCTGTGTGAATCACCAGGTGTCAGGCTGTGGCCAGGAACTTCAGACGTCTCTCAGAAACGCGTTCTCTGTGTTTCTTCGCTCTCACACTGATGTGGCTTTGTTTGGATCTAACACAGCAGTGCAGGGGCTTTCTGCCTTTTAAAAAAAGTCCTCCTCTGAATTAATACAGGTTAAATTTGCCCTTTGACCTCAGCATCAGACAAGGACACCGTCCTTTATCATCACATCCTGAGCAAGTGGGCAAAATCACAGCTCATAAAAAAGTTCACATGAAATGATGAAATGCATCGTATCAGTCGGCTTCTTCACACTCATCTTCATCATCGCGGTGATGATGAGGAGGTCATTCTGACGTCTGTGAGACGTGTGAAAATTTACCAAGAATTCAGCCTCGGGGAGGAAGCAAACAAATAGATGTGGCGGGGATAAAAACACGGTCACTGCAACGATGCAACGATACAGATTCATTCCCAATATCAGCGTGACGCACACACACATTTACAGGCTAAAACTTTTAGTATAAATCTCTGAGTATGTCACAGAAACCTCAAAATAAACCATGCATGTCACCTTTGGCAGAGTTGCTGCTTCAAGATGAGAAACCACTTCCTATAAAGCCAAAGACAACAGAAACCATGGCTGTGATAGTGAAAGAATCCTACACACAAACCCTTCTAGACACGAAAACCTGTTTCTGCAAAACACTTTTTATTATCATCACTCTTCATCTGCTCTTTAAATCTCTGCAGCATTTTCTGGCTTCACACACATATTTGATGCAATGATCCCGCATCAGCACCGGCTCCAGCTCTGAGTAACTCCTGAGAGTCACCGTCACAGCCCGACTACATCTGACCTCTTATATGAAAACCGAGGTGCGAACCGTCACCGCCGTGTGTCACCACCTCTGACGACAAAGCTAAGAAACTGGTGCTTTTTTTTTTTTTTTTAGCTTTTCTTCTAAATCAAACCAAAATGTTACCTGCTGGGTATTGAGACGGTAACCAAACCACAGACCAAAGAGCCCAAAGGCACAGTGATTTCATACTGTGGCACCGCCAGAAAAAAAGTCTGCAATATGAACTCTACACACCGCTAATAAAAGGCAGTAAGGTGTAAAGGCGACCCTCGCTGCACCGTCTTTCTTACAGATTCGAGTCAGAGTTCATTATGCAGATTAAAAAGCACGAGGGCGGCAGCAGTCAATTTTTCAGTGTTTTTGCTCCATCACTTAGTAACCAAACCTCAGACCACACTGTGCCTCTGAAGGGGAAGAGGGGGAGGCTTTTGTAGGTGTCAAGCTTATAAATAGAATGGCGTCCAGCTATGATGATCAAAAACACCCTAAAACTCATGAATATATTTGCAGAGGTTATTTAAGAAGCACTAAGTCACAACTGTTTCCATCAGGACTCACCGGAGAGCCAAAGTTTCCAGTTTGACTCCATTAAAGGAAATGATAGATTAACATCAATATAACCAGAGGAATGCTTTCATTTATTTACCGGCTGCAGAAAGAAGTCATTTGCTGCACTGCCTGAGTGCTGCATGTGTGACTGCCAGTTAACATGACAACCCTGAACTCTTCATCTGCCCACATATCTGCACAAACCCAGAACTAACATATTTCAGTTTTACTACAAAGCTGACAGTTTCACAGAAACATTTTGTGGTGCCGCTGACTCCACCGGAGGAACATGCACAGGTAGAAACACGAGATCCCAAAGCCCCGTTCGCCTCTGCTTATGTTACGTGTGGAAAATCAAGCCGTGGCTGCTTGCTTGGAGTCTGCACGAACTCCTTTTGAGCCTCACTCTGGTCTCAGGGCTCTCTTGCTGCTAGTTCTGTGTTAGCAGTGTGTATGGAACAGGTTAGCATACTGCTTTCACTTTTGAAGTACAGACTTTCAGCTCTAATTCAAGGGGATTAACCTAAATTTTTTAGGCGTTATTGTCCAATTCTGAACCTGTATGAAAATGTCTGATTCCTGAACCGTCAACGCACCACTTCAATAATCCCTTTGGATTAAAGCTGAAGTCTTCACATATTAATTTTAAAGTCCACTGTGGTGCTGCAAAGATGCTAAACGATGCACCATCAGCCAAACAGTTACAGACCCAACTGTAGACATGACGCCTAAAATGCTGAATGTGGATTTAAAGTAAAACCAGAGAGCGAGCTCGAGCAGGAAACAACAGGAAGTGATGACAGGCCGTTATTAACAAACTCTAGTAATTAGTCCCATCAGCTGCTTCAGCCACAGTCACACCTTCCCTCCTGAACTCAACAGAAGCACGACTGGAACGCTTTCTTTGGAATCTGACCGTGAGGTTAATTCCCGACACACACACACACACACACACACACACACACACACACACACCTAAATGCTGCAGAGCAGCAAACAAACCCTCTGCTGTTATAGAGGTGCTCACACTCGCTGACTGCATCTGATCAGCACCACCTGACTGCTGCTGACCCTCTTAGTGAGGGTGTTCTCTCTCACATTACTGTACGAGTGCTTGCACTGGCAGCCCAGCTCCATCTGACCAGCCTCGTCATCCTGGTCAGATTTTAATTAAATCTTATTGAAATTGTTTTTTTTTGCCAGTTTAGACCAAATGTTTGCCTTTATGACCTGTATTAATGCCCTCTGCAGATAATCATATGATGCACCCAAAACTGTTTTTACTCATTTGTTGTTTCTTTAAATCACTTCCTGTGCAGCACTTTGGTCAGTGTTTAAATGAGCTGTTTACTTTGCATGAAGACTAACACCCCGGGACAGATAACATATCGATTAAAATGCCAAGCAGTCAGAGATGTCATCACTTCACGAGGACTAAACCAGGTGAAGGTACGAATTAGTCAGCTGGCGATCTGAAAATGAAGCAAACTGATGTCAGTTACGCACAGGAAGGTAAGGTAAAGATACCAAAGAGCTTTCAGAATGCAGTTTCCATCATCTGAAGCGTCATTCAAGAAATTAGAGTTCAAGGAAACTTCGAGAGAGAACCGGGCAAAAGGTGAAGAAGGCGGCACAGGTGGGTTCATCTGACGGGGGAGGCACGCTGCAGCGTTCCTCTGAGGCACCAACACTTTATCCACCACCTTACATCAAAACTGCAGGTGCAGAAGCACCAGCTGGATAAACTGAGTCGTTTTGGTACGAGGTTCTGTGGATGGCTACAGATATTTATGATGGTTTATAGAAAACTAAAACTCCACATTATCATGACACAAAGGTTATGACACTGCAACACTGCACACGACAGCTTATTGGGATTTTTTTCTAAATCTAATTTTGAGAAAACTGTCACAGCACAAAGAGCAAATCACCATATATGACTAAAAACTTGGTAGACAATCAGAGCAGTAGGAGTTGCATTTGCATTTACCACAGTTCCTGTAACACCCTCGTCAGAAACCGAAGAGCAAATTAATCACTGTCTGCCACAAATCTTTGAACATTCAGAACCAACTTAAACAAAACCTGATGTTTCAGAATCGAGACTGAACCATCACATCGCTCATGTATCTGTGTCATCCGAGCCAAACAGGAGTGAAAATTCAGAGAGGAAACCTGAAAATGCTGCACGTACAAACAAAACCACACAATACACATAGAAACACACACATCTCTGCCTCTATGGATATAAAGAATAAACAAAGTGCATGTGCCAAAAGTACTGCTTTTCTCTTATCTTCATTTCTTTAACATGTGTTTCCTGAAGCTCGACTGATGTGCAAAAAACTGCAGCAGCAAGTTGTGGAACAATTTCAGAATAATGTGAAGACTCTGAATCTTTCATCGTCTACAGGACATAATATCATTAAACACTCTGGAGGAATCTCTGTGTGCAGGGACAAGGCCCGAGATCGATGCTGGATCCTGTCATCCTCAGGCAGCCTGATTCTGCCATGGAAATCAGTGCACGGGCTCAGGAACGCTTACAGGAACCAGTGTGTGAGGACACAGCTCAGCGTGCCGTCCACACATGCAGGTTAAAGAAGGAGGTGATCCACAAACATCCTCCAGACTAGGAGAGGACTGCTGTTACGAGCACGTTGATGATGCTGATCGACAGCTTGGACATTCAGGAAGACACCATCAAGGTTTACACAGAGCATCAGCCCATCCAGGTCAGGAAGGCCTTGTCGGTGTCTGCCTGCTGCAGTCCAGACCTTTAACTGAAAGCATTTGTAGCATCATGAGATTAAAAATAGAACAAAGACGACCCAGGACTGTTGAGGAGCTACAGTCCTCTTTCAGACTCTCCCAAAAATCCAGCAGCTCCTCTCCACAGATCCCAGACGCTACATCTTATTTCCAGCTCCTGCGATTTTCAGTCCGGCTCTCTTGAATCATTCCAACTCCACAAGATGCCAGCGTGAGGAAAAAATGCCTGAGAAGCCCTTAAAACTGATTTAAAGAAGCTTCATCAGTGAAATCAGGTAACTTTCACAAAGATTTGGGAGGAGTGCAGCTGTGTGTGGGACTAGATGGCCGGCCACACAGGAGGAACTCCTGAGGAAAATCCCAGGAAAGCGCGAAGGTGAGATCGAGCATGCGCGGGACTGCTTCCAGCGTTTCAGTGCCAGACATCACCGGACACCGACAGCGACGTATGGAGAAATGGAAATGTGTGTAATAAAATAAAAATAATCTAGGTCTGCTCTTAATCCAATCTTTCCTATTTCAGGAAGGTCGGATATTTTCCAAAGTTGTCCTTCCTCAGATGGAAACAGTCTGCCCGAGGCGGCGCGCACGATGCCGACTCACTAACCGGATTCCTGGCACCAAGGATCGGGATCGGGCAAGTTAAGGACCAGCTAATGTTAAAGTGTTCAGGACCAAACTGCGTGTGTGAAAACGGTTCTGAAAGGATGTGCAAGTGTTTACCAAGCAGATAGCATTGTTGTGGGGCATGATTTTAAACTCTCACTCATATGAAAGTGGTGTGGTAAACACCTTCAACATAACCAAAAGTCTCTGTTCAGTAATGCTGGTGCTGTGAGAGCAGGCCTGCGTTAAGCCTGTGGTTGTGGGACATTAGTTTGGGGGATGAGTGCTGCTGCTTCCTTCACGCCTGCTTGTTCAGGATTTGTTTACTCTGGGAATAAACTCACATTAATGCATCTGTTAAACTGCTTTTATATTATTTTTATTTTGTGCAGAATTGTTTTTCCCCAGCTTTCAAACAGCAGCTGAAAGAATTAAAGTGCTTTTTTTTCAGAACGTATGCTCGGGTTACATAATAACAATAATAATTGTAATGGTTAAAATGTCAGCTAATGTGCTTCATTGGAACCGGAAGAGGCTGCAGATTTGTCAGCGGCGTCTCCACAGCAACATAAGCAACACCACATCAGATTGATATCATCAAAGTTCTGAAACGCCGACTGATTAAAGGGAAATTCAGACATTTTCTTTTCTTTGTGCATATTTTAATCCAGTAAAAGAAACTCAGACTGAAAACCACAAATCTGTGGGGTTGAACAGCCGCTGTGGAGGATCTGTTCACAGCCACAGGAAACAAGAGCAGAACTGTCACTACAGCCCCGTGCAGGACATCCTTCTCGGGCTGAAGGACGCTAACGTGTACTGTGGTTTGTGAGGGAGAAATCCAACACTCGGTGCAGAGGCTGGAGCGCGAGTCCAAACCGTACCTGAATCTCGAGCTCAGAGATCTGTTGCTGGAGTTCAGCCATGGCAGCAATGTTGTCAGCTTCCCTCAGCCTCACTGCCATCACCTCTTCTTTGCTCTGCAGAAAAAGAGAACAACTGTCAGAGGACAAATTCTCCAACATATCAACTCTGACTCTTACAGATGAGGCTGCGGCGGGTTTCCCCAGCAGCACAAAGTTGTGCAGTTTGTACCTTGCATTCAATCTCAGCTTGTCTCCTCTTGATTTCTTGCAGCTGCACATTCAGATCCTTGTTTTGTGCTGTCAGTTTCTGCACGCGCTCCTCCTGAGAGCGACTCTCCTGCTCCGCCCGCCGCAGCTGGTTACTGTGAATCTGATTCTGAAAGTATCAATAAAATGATTATTTTAATTTGACTGCTTCATTCAAGCAAAAGAACCTGAAATTTAAGGTGGCCGCCTGCACGGCTTCACTCTCAAGTTTCTGTGCAGCATAGAACAGGTGACTGCTGCCCTCTAAAGGCTACTGTGTGAAACTACAGACAGGGAATTCCCTAACTTTCCAGCTCATTTACTGCTTATCACACATTCACATTTCTTACTGAAGCATCCATATTTTAATGCACCTTTATTTCCTAAAATTAGCTGCAGAGACTGCAGAACCACCTCTGCCAAGTCTGGATGGGTTTCTGATTTTTGCCACATTTCACAATAGTAACGAATGCTTCCAAAAATCCAGGTCAGGTTCTCCTCCAACAGTCACTGTGGTGTCGTTAGACCGATTTGACCTCTGACCTGCGTCTCCAGCTCCAGCATCCTTTGCCGCATCTCTCGGAGCTCTGCCTGGGCCTCGGCCTCGCGGAGCCTCACGCTCATCAGCTCGTCCTGCAGCTCGCTCAGGGTGTTCTTCTTGGGACTGTCCTTCCAGCGGCTGGCGGTGCGGGCCAAGTGACGCTGGAGAGAGCGGTTACAGTCAGTACTCACAAAATAAACATTTCCCATTTGATTCTCAAAGATCTGCTCTGTAACCAGCAGGACTTACAGGGTACCAGTACACCTTTAAATGGAAATATGGCAAAAAGCTAAATTTACTCTAAGTAAACACACAGATGTTTCTGATTAAGATCAAGAACCTAAATGTGTTTGTCCTAACCCACAGTCCCCGGTCTGAAACTGTTCCTTAAATAAACACCAATTGCTGTCTGCATCCTCCTCCTTAAACCAACTACAGCGGTTGAGTTAGCCGCCCTATCTGTTCCTGTTTTATACAAACAGCCTGAAAGGATGAATTAAAGGGAAAAGTCGTGACTTAATACCATTTTTAGCTGTTACGCTTAAATAATTTTTTAAAAAATGCAGTTTGAGCAGAAGAATAATGTGTGCCTGCGCAGCCTCAATTATGCAGCTGCTTTTAAATGCAGGGAAATTTCCCACAACGGCGTGACTAAAAGCAATCTGAATTTAGAATATTTCAATTTAAATAAAGGATCCAAATCCACCCTAATTACAGAGCATAGCTCGATGCGTCCATGCAACACGTGCGTTCTGATCAGTCGGGCTTCTGATCCGACCTTCAAACGTGTCCGCTGCGCTGAGACGTTGGTGCTCACCTGCCAGTGCTCCTCCAGATCTCTGACCTGCTGCCTCAGCTCTTTCAGTCCGGTCACAGCCTCCGCTTCCCTCAGCTTCACCCCGATCAGCTCTTCTTGCAGTCGCGCCACATTGGTGTCATCTGGTAGTGAAGTGTTCCTCTGAAGCAGGTGGAAAAGGCAAATATGGTTTTACACAGGACTGACAGTGTACGGCCGGATCACAGTAATACTCAGTGCTGGCTCAGATTTAGGCAGTACAGTTCCACTGCGTATGACGTGACTCACTTTTTCCATATCGAGAATCTTGTCTTGCATTTCCTTGAGTGCGCACTGGGACTCTGCCTCCTTCAGCCGGGCCTGCACGAGCTCCTTCTCCAGCTGCAGGATGGACTCCTCAGAGAAGCGTGGGGGTCCCTTCTACAAGAACAGGAAACAGTGAGGAGGGTGGCACATACTTACATACCTGGATGTACTCACCCCCAAACTAAATATGCAAACTCCAGTACTGTAAGCCAACTATCCAAAACACTCACACATAAGTACTCTCAATTCCTCTTCACACTTCACCACAAAAGCTGCATCTTAATTTCAGCTGACATCGACCATTTTTCCTTTTACTTCCACATCAATAATTCATGAACACTCTTTGTGCAGCAAGACAGCAAATTATGTAAAACACGGTAAAGCCTGCACATTATCATGTGGAATCCAACCATCAATAATGGAGGAGATATGTTATGCAGGGAGAGGATTCGATGAACAGGGGGCCACGTGTCAAATCTACCAACCTGAGATACAACCTGCTTACAAATTCATGAATGCATTTCTGAGAATGCAGAAGAATATAAATGGTGGCAGAACTTTGTAGCAGTCCATGTCTCAATCTGACTTCATGCATGCCAAAACAGCTCATTACCCAAAGTGAGAAAAGCCCTGCTCAGCCACTCCCCCGTGATGCTGCATCATCATCATCTTAAAATGGCTATCCTGAGGTTATAGGTACTGCGTATCACAGACACATCTGGGAAATATCCCAGTCTCAGTGCGCTCCGGTCACAGTGAGGATCAGGATCTGAGCCGGCCTGGGACCATCTGTGGCCCTTCTTACCGCTTGTGGCTGCTGCTGCTGCTGAAGCTGCCAGATGGTTTTCTTGGCCTGCTCCAGCTGAGCACCGGCCTCCTCGCTCTGCTGTTTGACCGTGGCCAGCTCCCGTTTGATCAGGTAGTTTTCCTCTGCCTCTTGAGCTCGAGTCACTTGTCCCTTTGGACATAACCAACCAGTGAGGGGTGGAGTGAGCACGACAGGAAGTGAAACGAAAGGGCGGAATGGGTGGGCAGATCAGAGAAGATGAGGGATTGGGTTTGCTAAGGACATGCTTGTTTTTAACTCTAGCAGCACGTGATTCATATTTTAATTTCTTAGCTTTCTTTAGCATCTTTGGTGATTATTTTACTTTGTCTAACATGCCACCATGTGGTTTTCATGCACTTATTTAACGGTGAAATCGGCTATCATGATCTGCTTTAGCGAGTTCATTAAACCCTGCAGTTACTGTCCTTCACTTTGCTAATCACAGGCATGCAATGCTAAAGAGGAAAAAAGATGGAAGGAAGGAAGGTGCAGCATAAAATCTAAGGATAAAAAGAAAATGAGGAGTATACCTGGATCAATCTATCTGCCAAGGAAGCGCTTTCCTACAAAACAGAAATATCAACAGGAGACAGCAGAGAGAGAATCCAGAGGACAGTTTAAAGCACACAAAAGAACAACTGATTCTGCAAAAGAAGAAATGCAATGTTCATTTCCCCTCCAAAAACTGCTGTTTACACACTGCATGATGAGGTAGAAAAGGAACATTGCAGACAGGTGTGGTGGAAAAGGTGTCAGATATAAGCTGGTGACAAAGTGAAGAATTAGGTGGTGCAGATAACCAAGCGGCAGCAGCAGCAGCGTTAAAGAGCTGAACGGAGACGCTGGGTTTCTGTGGTTTATCCCAGCTTGTTTTAACGGCTTCAGTTAGTGAGGGGTTAAAAAGGTCCCGAGGGCTACGTGACGAAGAGCAGCAGCCTCGAGCTGGTTTCAACTACGGGACTATTTTAGACCACAGTCTTCCTCCCTGCAGGCAAACACAGCACAGCGGACACCCTTCGTATCCTCGGCAGCCCTCATGCACGGTGCCTTCACCTGGCAGCAGAAGTGCCCGTTCAGAGAGACCCAGTATGGTGCACAATGATACAAGCAGTGCAACCCGGCATGCAGTGCTCTGTATCGACGTCAAGCATCAAGCAACTTGGTTTCAAACAGGCTTCTCTGCCTCAGTTAGCGGGGTCTGCTGGGTTCTCTATACGAGGCACAGTCACCACGTGACCTAAAGTCCAGCTCCATCAATGTTTCTGACTTTAGCTACAATCAGAACATTCACCATAGCAGCCGATGATGGTGCATCAGTTAGTGAAAGACGAGGCTCCTTCGTTAGGAGAGATGCACAGACACAAACAGCAGGATGGGTTAATGTAAAGACGATGGAGGGAGCAGCGTCTGATTCTGACCAACACCGATTCACTCACTTTCTCTAGTGTGTCTATCCTCTGCTTCAGAAGCCTGTTCTCTGTGCGCAGCCTCTGCAACACAAACACAACGGAAAGATCACATGAGAGGAAACACTCGGAGCCTTCAGGCCTTCGAACTGCGTCCACGCACCTTTATCTCCACCTGTTCCTCCATCTCTTTTGTTTTGATTGTAGTGTATTCTTTTTCCAACCTGAACAAAGAGCACAAAGAACCTGCTAAGACACAAACACGTGTGGTCCTCACTAAAAAAAATTACTGTGATTACTATGTATCAGTTTCCCTTCTTTTTGATTCTGTATGTTTTATATTGTTGATATTGTTTTCAAAGTCTTAATAAAAGCTACTGTTTATTGGTGTTAAAAAGACTCCATAACAAATGAGAAATAAAGTTTATATGGACCTTCCTCCGGCCCCAGAGCCTGTGCTGAACTGTAACAAGCAGGTAAACACGCTGCTGCTTCCACTTGTTTGGGCGAACTGATCCTCCCATAAATGCAATATTAAATGATCTGGAGGCAGTCGCAGCTGGCTGTAAAGATCATGTGTGGCCATAACTGCCCCCCCCCCCACAGAAACACAGAAAACTAGAAAAACCTATAACACTGTATGTGAGTCCCATCTCATCAAATATAAGACAAAGAAATGCAGGCGTATAATTACAGCTTCTGAGATCTGACAGTCTGCTGCACAGTTTAGTGCAGCTGCAAAGTTTGTCTAAAGTTATGAAACAGTTAAAGTCTGGGCTTTAATCGCAGAAGAGGAACGATGGAAAAAGAAGAAACAGTTTCATAAAGAAGGAAGTTCAGAAATGGCTGTCGTGTTTACTTTTTCATCTTCTTGGCGTTGTATTTAACTTGATAAGCAGCCTGGATGACCTTATCTGGTCCACTGTCGAGCTGGTGTGGGATGACCTTCTGAAAGTGCTGAGGCACAGAGAGAAAGAGGCAGGATGCAGGTTTTAGTCACAAGCCTCTCTGACCACAAAGGTCAAACATCAGCGTCCCCACAGCAGTGACGAGCCGGGAGGACGCACGTATCAATTAGCAGGACGTGGTGGAGGTTCCCGCCTCAGGAGCGCTGAGGGTGATTTACCTGTAACATTCCCTCCATGTCGAGCTGGATGAGCTCAGCCTGGTTCATCTGCAGGATGGCCAGCCCCACACGGAAAACGATCTCCAGACCCTGAAGAAAAGGATCACCAGCAGGAGTTTCTCTTAAATAAATGTATTAAATTTATTTTTTAGACATTTATTTTACAGTAGGCTGAGAATAAATCTGATGAGAGTGATAAAAAAAAAAGTCATCCAGCTACAGGTGACTAACTGTAGTGCTGATTTTGTCCAGCAGGTGTCACTAATGGATAACTTTTCCTTGGTACTTTAAAGCTGCAGAATAAATGTTGACCTGATATATGGACGTTCATCTCTGAATAAACACTCGAGGTCACAGTGACTTACAGTATGTGCAGCAGCCGGTTAAGGTGGAACCACAGACCCTTTTCACATCATTTTGATGGAATAATTGCTCATTTCTATTAAAGTCGACCTATTACACTCATTTCCAGCTCCATATTTTTATTCACAGGCTCTACTAGAGCAGGTCTGCATGATTCAAAACAAACCCTGGGCCATGGGTGCAGCCCCTCACTTCATCCAATGTCAGAAACCAGCTGTTTTAGTTCCTCTTTTAGATCAAAGTCAGTTTGGTAAAGAGACAGATGAAACTTCTTAACAGGCTTTAACTGACCTCACACATGAAGATGTCGAAGATCCTTGTGGCAACATGCAAAGGGAAGGAGGTGAGGAAGATGGTGAGGAACCAGGAGGAGGCATACATGGAGGTATGAAAGCTCTGAGCTTGGAAATGTATATGAAGCTCTGGGAGTTGCTCCTGTGAGGGGGGAAAAAAAAGAGTCAGATTCACCACTGTTTAAGACGCTGACAAAGTGTTATCTCACACAGTATGAGGAGTCCACCTGAATCATGCACTCAAACTGGTACATGCAGAGTCCCAGCTCAGCCATGCTGGGTTTGAAGAGTTCTCGTAATCTGTAGTCCTGCATCAGCTTTACAAACACACAGAACGCTTCCTCTTCTGGCATCTAGAGAAATAACACGGCAGTTATCAAACTATTGGCTGGAGGTCTGTGGTACTGTGTCTGTGAGTGTGTGTGTGGATGTGTGTGTAACAATGATTACCTGCATGAGCAGCAGTCCCACAATGAAAGCACTGCCCTGACAATAGCCGACCTCACGGTCCACCAGAGAGTACGCCTGAGGTAACAGAGATTAGCTTTACACCGAAGGTCAAGTTTCTCAACCTAAATTTTTTTAAAACCACCTCAAAACCAAACACCAGTTCTTTGTTACTGGAACACAAAGCTTATCTTTTTATCTGCATGCAAACAGGTTTCTCAGACACACCTTCATGACATTGAAGAGCACTTCCTGCCCTAAGCTGTCTTTCTCCTTGAAGAACTCGTGTTCAGGATAAGTGCGAGCGATGTCTCTGCGTATGAGCTTCTCGCAGGGTGACGTCATCTTTAATAATTCTGAGTACTGATCCTTGATGGGCATGTTCTGGGCATTGCACAACAGCTGCCACACTATTGCGCGAAAGTGATGAGGAATCCCTTTTCTGACGAGATCCTGTGGATCAAAAAAAAAAAAAAAAGAGCAGATATTTTATTTGGTTCTCTCAAACTTTCTGCAGGCTGTCGGCTTCAAACATGTTTTCATGCTCGCCTTTCAGACGAGCTTCAGAAATAATATCCACAGACACAAACATGTCAGTAAATGTGCATCATAAAACCATTCACGGGGTTTACACCACAAACGCTGCAGCTACAGGTCAGGTATCCACCTGCTGTGATGTCAGTGCCACCTGTGCCTCAGCACAGACAGAACAGTGGTGCTGCACATGTGCAGCTCTGCACACTGAGGAGTTTATTTCCCTATTCCACCATAGGTGTACATGTACCTGTGGGGGAACACTCAATCATGTTTAACCTTGTTTGCATATAATGAGGAGCGATGTGACCTACCTTGTTTGGTGCACATACACAGATGCATATCGGCTAAACAGATAGAACAGTATTGAGTTAAAAGGTTTTGGGTTTTTGATCCTTTTTAAAAGTTTTTTTCTTTAAGTCATATTTCCATGTGAAAATCATTTACAGGAACAGAAGTCTAATAATGCAAATACAACAATTGTAAAATAATAAAAATCTTCAGTGCACAGGCCGGTCAGAGGCTCGGCTCAGGCCACTGAGCTCCTACTAAACTGGCAGCTTGTATTCATGTATGCTGGCATGCAGGTGCCAGCAGAGTAAGCAGAGTGTCGGCTGCTAGTTGAAAATACCACAGAGAAAGAACAGCATTAATGCAGTCATTTCTTTGTCTGGAGCAAAAATAAGATTCAAAGCAACGCCATCATTACCAGAGGAAGCCACACTGGGGGGGAAAGAAGTAACAACACAATATCACAAAAAGTACACAAGCCAGGCTATAACGTGTTTGCTTTATTTGTGTGACAGGTGTCTGTATCCTTTCCAAAAATGTCCACTCCTGCTCATCCAAATGAAAACAGTTCACAAGTTTTCAAACTGAAAACAGAGTTTCCAGAAATTCACTTCCAGAAAAGCGTCCTCAAACGCAGCGTTAGGGTAGAAGGTCGGCATGCACAGTAAAAGCTGCACACTTAAAACAAACAGCATCAGTGTGGATGTCTGTAAAATACTGTGGTCATGGAGGAGTGTGTCACTGGTGACATCTAATTAGTCTGCACCATTTCTCACTGCAGGGTTTTTTAATTCATAAAGTTTTCACATTACACATCAGCAGAAGACCATCCATCCATCCATCCATCCACCCATCCCCGCTTATCCAGGGCCAGGTCACGGGGGCAGCAGCCTAAGCAGAGAAGCCCAGAGAAACCCTCTCCCCAGCTACCTCCTCCAGCTCATCCGGGGGGACCCCAAGATATAATCTCTCCAGCGTGTTCTGGGTCTGCCCCAGGGCCTCCTCCTGGTAGGACAGGCCAGGAACACCTCACCCAAAAGGCGCCCAGGAGGCATCCTAGTCAGATGCCCAAACCACCTCAGCTGGCTCCTCTCGGTGTGGAGGAGCAGCAGTGAAGACATTCACCAGAATACAAGTGAAAAAAATGACTACGTTTGTCATGTTCTCTTGAGCTCGGTGCATCTGAACCACCACTCCACTGCTCCTTTATGTCACTGTAATTAAAAACCACAAAGACTGCACACAGTCATTTAACAAGATGCTTTAGAGAAACAACTCAGCAGTGTGCAAACGTGATTCTTCTGTCACACAACTTATTTCCAGTCAGCTGAGAGGAACCCACATCAGTGCTGGTACCCCTGCAGTGGATGCTCTGAACTCCACATGGATTACAAAAGGTTTTGTTTTCCCGCTGAACTGTTTATCATAAAATCCTCTCTCCAGAGAGGAAAACATGACAATATTTTAAAAAAAAATGAATCCAGCCCTATTTAAAGATATTAAAGAGGAACATAAACACACATTTGGGAGTCTTTTTCCCCTCTGAATGTGACTGCACTTTAAACAGGATGAAACCATGGGTATGCTTCACAGCCTAATATTTATTTTTCCATTTCAGCACATGTGCATCTTTTATAATCATACAGTTTCCACTGCCTTCCTATCTTTTCAGTGATCCATTCTGTAGAGTGATTTGTTTCCATTTACTACTGCTGATACAATCTGATGAAGCAATTTCCTGTGCTGACAGGGAACAGTCGTCTTTCCTGCTATGCAGCCATGTGAGCGAGTGTGCGGTTGTGTGTGTCTGCATCTGGTCGGTCCAGGGTGCATCTGGAGCAGAGGTCCACCCACGCAGCGGGGGGACCCCTCTCCCCTCTCAGAGGTCAGATAAGACAAACCGAGCTTTGTTCTGTCCTGAAACAATGCACCACAGTCTCATATCTTGACTGTACAACAAAATCTGGTGTCGGAGTCTCACAAACTACTTGCTTAATCTACACTGCTCAACATCAGAGGGTCTTTGAACACTGCATATGAAATACAAAGTGTGAAGACATCGGGGATTTTGCTGACATGCACAGAAAAATTAACGTTCCTTCCTTTGTGCAACAGAAAGTGTTTCTCTGTAAGCAGAGGGGAACAAAACATCAATTTCATGGAGGCCTCAGCAGCTGTGATTAATATCCCAGGCTAGCTGCGCCCATGCAATGATGACTACTTCTGTTAAATTACATAATAACACCATGTACGTTCACTTCCCCATTTACATGTTCACCAACAAGAGCAACAGAAACTCCACCCCTACAGAAGACATTAGCCTTTCAGTCGCATTTGCAACTTAATTAACAGGAAGTTCAGTCACACGTTTCTGTGTGGCAGTCGTTTGAATAACTAAAATAAATGGGCTTGAAGTTTAAGTGCTGAGCACACAACTGTGAGAGTCACCATGACTGTCCAGCTGCTGGTTATCATTTTTATTAAAAGGTGCATTCGGATAAGCAGCAGCAGCAGCTGTAACTCTGAAGCTGCTGCAGCTGCACTGAGCAGTTTAACATCAAGAAACTGCAGTTTGTCTGCAGACTCTGGGCCCCCAACAACTCCTGGCACAGTTTTACACCAACCGCTGTGTCTATGCAAATGTCCACAGTCTACGCGCAGTTTAAATCAGCCTGCCACCGGCACTGTTTGGGGACAGGATTAATACGGGACTCAGAGTAACTGTAGAAACAAGCAAGCTAAAATTAGCATCAAATATCAACATCTGAAAAAACAAGTTCAAGGGTAACCCCACAGGGTCACCGAGGACAAAGATAGCCTCAGAAATTATCGCTGGACCAAGCAAACATTGACACACACTGAGCCTTTGTAGCCTCTGAGCCAGCGATGGTATAAATGCCAGTAAGGAAACAATCACAGGCATGATTTATTTAGCATGATTTATAACCATTTAAACCATTTCAGTGTAGCAGCAGCAGCATCAGAGCCTCGGCTCCTTTCTTTAAAAGCTAGAATAACTGTCATGGAGTTTTACCCTTTTTAAGTGGCCACTGGATGCAGTGGTTTAATACAGTCACCTAACACAAAAGGTCCCAGGTTTGAGACCAGAAGGAGACACAGATCCTTTGGTGTTGTGTCAGGAGTAAAAATCTGCAGAGCTATCTGCTGTGGTGACCCCCTCTAAAGAAAGAAGATTCTTCTTCAGCTGGACAAAAAGCTTTCACATGCAAATAAATCACACTTTAGGAAGCGCCTTAACCTCATCTTCAGGGTGTCAAATGTGTCTCGGCAAACTGCTGAAGCAGTCGTGTCAGAGTAAGCTCTTAAGCAGGTCTGCACATGATCCAGCCGTCACCACACAGGCAGCCATGTGTACAAGTCTCACCTTAAGCTGCTTTTCTTTCTTCTTGCGCACATCCTCCCATTCATTGACAATTCGTCCCCACAGGATCCACGAGTCCTCCTCCAGGTGGGAGAGGTTGGAGGAGGCGGAGGAGCTGGACACCAGGGACGAGCCGCTGTTTCGCCTGGAGCCATTCATGGAGCGCAGCGACTTGCTGTCCGTTTCCAGCAGCCTGTAGAGAAGGTACAACGTGAGATACACAGTTACCATTTCATTAACGCTGCAGAGACACAATTTTTTGTGATTTTGTTAATGTCCATCATGTAACAAACCCTAAATATTAGGTTGGTCTCTTCTGAAATGACACTTTCTACACACAACACACAGAACTGGGTAATAACGTTATCGATCTTTTCAGCATCGGACAAATATGCTGTGCAAAGATAAGCAAATCACATATTCAAAACACACATGCTCACATCAGTAAGTCAAAACAAGTTAGTTCACATCTTTCAACAGAAGACATCTTCTGGGAAACTGTGACCATAATGAGAGCATTTCCCAAACTGCACTGCAAACACAAACAGTCTGAATCAAAGTTGTGTGTACGGACCGCTCAAACTTCCATCTTCACAGGCGCACAAACCCTCCGACTTCTACTGCTGATGTAACAGCTGCTGCTCTGTTTTGACTCAGAATTGCTTGAGTAAGTCGATCCATTCATTAACCTTCTTCAGTTCCCTCCTGGACAAAACACCTGAGCTAGGAGGTGTCCAGGAGCCAGTCCTACCCAGCTGGCTCCTGTTGATGTGACCGAGCAGTGGCTCTTCTCTGAGCCCCTCACCTTAAGGACAGACACCCTTTAGAGGAAGCAATTTCTGCCACTTCTGTCCACAGTCTTATTCTTGTTGTCATTACCCACAGCTCGTAGCCACAGGAGAGAATCAGCCAAATGTTTTACCTGAGATCGAACCCCTGGACAGGGGTGCTGTATTGCATTGCTTTGCTCTAAATAATCATCCATCTATAATTGGGACAAACAGACCAACCACATCTAGTGCTCATATCAAAGCTGCCTGCACTTTAAGGTCAGCGCTAACTCAAAAAGTCCCCTTGTGCTGATGTATCCCAGCTTTATGACCATAAATGAGCCGTTACATCACAGAAGTGCATGCAGTTAAATTTCCAGCTAAAATGAATCCAGTCCAGAGGTGTAGGTGCTGCCCAACCACAGACTGAATAAAACCATAACTGGTAACACAGCTGAGCGTCTGAATATCACAGGGTACATATGAGGTGGCAGCTCAGCGTTATTCTTGATCAATATGAGCCCAAATTCTCACAGGTTAATGATCAGACTGAAGGCTCTTAGAAAAAGGATTCAAACCCTTCTGCTGAGTAAGAGATGACATTCACTGAAATTTTAATGGCACCAACTATAAGGGGTGGTGGGGAAAAAAGCCTGTAAAGGTCAGCAAAATATTTTGTGACTCATTTTGTGCATCTCATTAAGTTTTTTCATGTGTTCAGCATGTCGAGCAGCTTGCTGAGGGCACAAAGCCTGTGCTGCATGTTTATCATGCTCTGCATCAGTCTTATCAGTCTTTCACTGCCAGAGTGACCTGATCAAAGATCAGCATGCAGAGAAAACTCTCCACCTGCTGGCACAGAGGCGCTCGTAAGACAGAAACAAAGGCTCAGACACCTGATCTCGGAAAAAGGCCGGGGCCTCTCCACTGGAGCCTGTGATGTCACTGAGAATGGCTAGGGTTACAGCCAAATTTGGGCTGTGTGGGAGGGAGAGAAATGCACAGCGCCGACATGAGAGCCTCTTCACTCGTATTCAGCTTCGACACCGAGCTAAAGAGTGAGTTAAAGGCACACTGACTGGCTAAAGTTTCACAGGAACGACCAGTTTTTCAAGCATTTCAGTCAGACGATCACAAACAGTGACCGAGAAAATTAGAGTACATGTTAAACATGAACATGCTTACAGCTCTGCTAATAACTCACCAGCAGCCACACACAAATCTGAAGCCTTATGAATATATAAAGACATTTTAAATAAACTTACAGGTGGGCAGGAAAAGTGTCACAGCCTCAGAAAGTCATGAAATACTCCCACCTTACCAAGATAAACTCATGATGTATTCCACATGTCTCAGTCTTCTAAAAGTTCAGGACTGAAGGCATCGGTGCAGGATTTCCTCATCTGTGTGACACCACTGAACCAACACTGCTAACTTATCTGCTCTGTAGGGTACAAAGGGCTCCCCAAACGCACACATGCACCTGATAAACAACTACAGGACGTGTCACAGTATCTGTAATATACCAGACTCCTCCTGCCTGTTGTTGCACCTGTCTGATAAACACCCAGGTGACAAACTGACAAGATTTGTGTATTAGGAGAGTGTCAGCATGTCGAATAAAGAGACTCAAAGGGCATTGTGGAGTGAATGCGGGGTCAAAGGGCAGATGAACTCCTGAGTTCTGTGATACAAAAACTTTTTTAATAGATATGGTTTCATGAAGGACATTTTCTCTGGTTATTACCTAAACAAATGTCGTCTGACATTGTGAGGCAGGAGTCGTGGCAGGCGTTACCGATGACTCAACAGCGCTCTGCTGTGACTGTCTGAGCACACACTTGGTTTCTACGCTGACCCAGAGAGTACTATCCATGGAGAGATCTACAGCAGGGAAAGAATTCACAACGCTGGCATCAGAGGATAGTTGCATCACCCTCCAACAGTACTTTTATCTGACGTGAACAATGAGCACCTCAGGGACAGCACACCATCTTCTTCTTCACCGATCCAATATTCAAATAAACCCATCTACAGATATGCATGCTCTAATGTGGCTTTTGGAGTTTATGTCAAATTCTGGATCTTGTTGCAAGAAGCGATTAACTGTAACGAGGAAGCAGCACAGAGAAAATAAACTCCCAAAGTGAAAACAGTCCTCATTTGAATGTTTAATGGACGTCAGTTCAGCCAGCAGTAACCAGTGCTACACACAGAGGTAAAACTTACATTCAATCAGTGCCGGGAACCCTTCATCCCCAGAAATCTATTCAGGCCACAGAGGACCGTGTTAAACAGCCCGAAACAACAAACTTTTAGGATGGCAACAATGTATCAAAATCACAAAGAACGTGAGTTAAAGCTTGTGCTGCGATTTTGGCAACATTTACATGAAAAACGATCGCTCTCTTACTTTCCTCTTCCCTCTCCTCAGCATCACTGCAAGAATCAACACAACAGAGAGAGAGAGCACTGTGCCTGCACCATGAATGCAAGCGCTTCTTTCTGAACAGTATGATACCATCCACGGCACTAAAAGGGGAATAAAAATGGCTAAACTCTGGGGGAAGGTTACAAGGTGGAAGAGGGTTAGCAGAGCTACTGTGCAGCCAGCTAATAAATGAGTCCTGATACTGTTGGACTATAAAGTAAAAACATAAAGCAAATAAAAAGGATAGAGGACGATTTCAGTGCATTCCTCTTCCAGCCTCCCCATGTGCTGCTGACATGCTGCCTTCAACCACTCAAACATCAATGATCAATAATACTAGCCTACACGTGGAAAACAGAAATTTTATGATTGTGAAATCGTGTCCACGCCTGCAGAATCTTTACACTCGTATTCAGATATCTGCTCATAGACATCAGATCAAACCCACCCACAGCCCTGTATTTATGGGAGACAGAGCAGCTAAATGTTAAAAGATCCTCCAGAAACTGACAAACTGCTGACTGCTACAGTTTCTCCCATCTATGCTTCAGCCTCTTTATTCTATACTCTGCTAGTTTGCAGGCTGGACATCACTCGTGTCAGAAGAGTAATGTGTAGGATTTCCAAAATGATTATGTGATATAAAAGTGTGTACAAGTGTGCACAGTTCCCCAGCACTAAATAACAGGAACACCCAGGTTCATGTGCAGACTTGAGATTTTAAGGTGGAACAAAATTCAGCCACTCAGGAAACTCTTTTTAACCACTATATGAGAATTTACTTTAAGTAGTATTAGTCTTAATATAAATAATTTAATCAAGTACAATTTTATGAGAATATCATTGCAAACACCAGCAGAACAAAACCAGACCAGCAGCAACTGTACTTCCTGAGGAAGTTAAACTTGTTTGGGGTGTACAGGAAGCTGATGTCCTACAACATCTGCATCTGTGTCTGCTGCCGACAAGAACAAGCTGCACAAAATAATGAGCGCCCTTTTACATCACCCATCATAACCTGCCTCCCATTTTTAAGCAGGAGGATGAGTATCCACTCCATGCACTTGTCACAGACTGGGCTCACTAAATTAGGACTCCAAAACGCAGGAGCCGGGGGACTTTTCATGAAGCCTTGTGAGACCTGCTGACAGATTTCTCTGACATGGATAAAATAGTAACTCTTCATTATTTCAGTGTTTCACTGTCTGCCTGCACCTGTACCATAAACTTCCCGAGGACACGCACAATTACATCCATACAGAGGCTGCTGATTCTGGACGGCTTTAGACGTGTGTTGTTTCAACACATTCGATTATCACCTGTGGTCTCATGTGGCATTCAGACTTGCACACGTGGCCCGTTCTGGGTTAGGATGGGCCTTTAAGGGTGCAACTATCAAAATGCTCCAAAACACAGACACCACAAACAGGCCGGCATCCACCACTCAATGAGATTACTCCCCTAATAATAATAATAATAATAGTAGCAGTAATAATAATAATAATTTAAAAAGCTGTATTTTGGGCACATTTGGATGGGCTTAATTTTTTATTTTTTTTTAAACATATATTTATTGAACATTTTTGCAAAGCAGGTAAGACAAAGTACAATACAGTACAAGTACAAGCAACAGTGTACAGAATACAGACAAACCTAGCAGCACAAAACAGAATAAAATATCATACATAAGTGAGTAAGCTGCATGGGCTTCATTTTAAAGCCTCACAGGTTCTATTTGATTCTAATTCAGTGCAAACTTCTTTCAGTTCAGGGTGCTGTTCCTCACTCCAAGTTATAGGAAATGGGGCAGCGGTGCTCCCAGAGCACAGAAAGTGTTTGCACAGTTTTACAGAGTAGAAGAAGAAAAACTCAAATGCTGGCACAGCTTTATGGAAGACAACATTCACTCAGAGGGCCGTAAAATTCATTTCAGTGCACTGTAAAGAATATTATCTGAATCACTTAAAGCACATAAATAAACTTTACTCACTGACCCTATACCTCATTTTAAGATATATCAATACACTTAAAAAGCTAATATGCTGCTCTGCCCCATCATCAGCTTACTGAAGTCTTATAGATAATTACAGTTATTAAAAAGGTTTAACTTCACAGATAAATGTCATGCTGAGTGGTGCTCACATGCCAACTGTTAATCTTCAAATTCTTTTCTATGTTCTTGATTTTAATTTCTAACTGGTGGCCTTTATAGACATTGCATTTCATTTTATAAGTATATATAATTTTTTTTAATAAGAGAAGAAAATTTCACTTCAGGGAAAGTTTTTAAGCTTTAATAAATCTTCATAACTTGCAGCCAAAAGTTAAAGTCTACATTGTGGAGAAGAAATGGACTTTTTGTGCCTTTATGAGGTCTGAATGTTCAAAAACCAGTTCTTCCAACTGTCTGCCAACCAGTCAGACTGTGTTCTCCACCTCTGTGTGACAACATTACACAATGTCCTCAGAGGATGGTTAAATACTGCCCATCCTGTGCCACGCAACCTGAAATCAAACACCACTGAGTCAACGCGCACGAGGAGCTTACCTGTTCTGCTCCTCGAGCTTGGCGAGCAGCTCCACATCATCGGGACTGAGCTGGACCGGCGAGGACGGGGAGAGGGCAGGCGAGGACAGAGAGGTGGAGGAGGAGGTCGCAGTGGTCTGCAGGGATGTGGGCGTGGCCACCTGGCTAGCCATCTGACTGACCGTATGGGACACAGAGTTCTTCACCCATGAGAGAGTAGAACTCAGCTTACCAGCAACTTTGTCTGTCGCCACCTGCAGAAGGTGAGAAGCAGCATGAGTCCAAGCCTTCTGAAGCCTCTCAGCTATTAAACACTGTCACAGCCTAACATGAACTACACAGCTTAACATCTGTCCCAGTCGCTCAGATGAAGCCTACATTTACAGAGAATTAAATATTTATCAAAGCATCTTCCTCCTGACAGAACATCAATACGTCCCAGCACCCTTCAGTGCTACATTATCAGCTGTGTCGAAGCAGCACCAGCAGTCGCTGTCAGCTGGATCGATACGGCTGCTTCGTTTACAGAGTCAGCATTGGCAAACAAATTTCTCTCTTTCTGATGCCACCATCGATGCTTTAAATGACTCACTCGTATTCCAGTAAATGAGTAAGAAAAGGACCGAGATCATTCTGGATGTCCTGTGAATATCGTGGATGCTGATGTTAGACACGGTCAAAACTTTAAATAATGAGGTCAGCATATATGGAAGTAATCCCGATAAAACAATGCTCAGTTTTAGACCGTTTCTCTGGCTGTGAACACAGAAGCTCAACTCCGCCTGCTCGTGAGGGGCAGCCAATCAGGAGAAAGACGATTTAAAGTGACAGTAACCTTCCAAGGACTGAGGGGCTGCTTCGAGTCTGAGCGTAAAACAAATATGAAAAGAGAAGCAGAATAAAAACAGACATGTTGGAAACGAGAATCATAAATCCCTTTGAAATAAAAATAATTGCATTAATGCAGAAGTGCGATCCATATTTCAGTTTTATTGAGGAAAGGATTTTTGTGTAGTTTGTGCAACACCACCATACTGAGTCACAATACTGTCGCAATTCATTGGATACCACTGACTGCAGCTTGAAGAATGACTAAAATCAACACTGACAATCATAAAGAGACAACATACTGGAAGAAATAATAAACGAGCATGTTACTAAAAAAGAAAAACATCCTGTAACAGCATAAAAATGAATGCACTCCTACCTGCTACTCCAAATAATCCACAACTTTCAGCTGCTTTCCGTGAGGAAATCCTGCGTGTGTCCATTAAAGGCACAACTTTAAAAAATTTAAATCCAACACAAGAAGTATTCCACTTTTGCGAACCTTTGCCCGACTAACGACCGCAGCCCTGTAGTCATATGCTGATCAAACTCTCAGGAGGGGTCAAAGTGCTACACAAACGCCCGGCTGCCTTCAAGTATCCTGCTGAAATATGAATACAGCAGGAAGCATATCTCTGAGCTCAGCACAAAGAAATTCACCTCACACCTGAGAAACACACACTTTCTCTGAGCGTCACTGTCAGCCCAGCAGGAAGTCTGGATACTGCCACCTGACAGGAAACCAATCATTTCAAACTCAACCCTGAAAAAGATGACTAATTTCTCTGCAAGTATCACATCTAGTATCACATCATAGGAGGAGGGAAGATTTGTGGTAAATGTGGCGAAAGGAATGAGCTATTCTGCAGACTGAAAGTATCTTAGCTAAGCTTTTTCCCCTGGTATCAAGAGAAACAGCCACACTGTGATGTTACTGAGGTTTGGACGCTGATATATTAAGGCCTCATTTCACTGTAAATTTCATTTATATAAGACACAGCAGTGCAGTAGAAAACGCTCTCAAATACAGCTGATGAGGAGATCTAACCACCACCTCACTAACAGAAGACAAACACTGCAAAGATTACAATAACCAACTTACCATCAGACAAACTTAGAGCACTAACTGACTGTAACACACTATTACAGACTCAATCGTCCTCAATTAAAAACAAAGATCATAAACAAAATGCAAAGAAAGCACATTAAAGCAGAGTCCATCACGTGGATGATGGGAAATTAAGGGCCCTACAGCCTGTACATATTACACTATTGGACTACTGTGTGAAACGGCTCCATCCAACACGACTGTGTCAGGTCAGAAACGTAATGACCTGCAGGTCCTCCTGGGCCTCTGGGGAAGCTGTCTGCAAGTAGGGCTGCAACTAATGACTCTTTCAGAAGTCGATTATTCATCGACTATTGAAACAATTAGTCGACTAATTGGATTATGAATCACATAATTATGAAATGGCACTTATTTAGCTATCAGCTTTTACATTTAGCATAAGGTTATTTAAACTGTGGTAGTAAACACACAGAAGATGGATACTTCATTCAGAAATTTTAATCAGGTTTGCTGCTGATTTAACTTTAACGGTTCATTTTTCCAACCATAAAAAAATATGCGGCAAAAACCGGGATCTGATGGCGGTCATTGGGTCATCAGTTACAGTTCCCCCAGTTTATTACAGGGGGAACAGTATGTGATGGCTTTATGTCACCCATCACATACTGTTCCCCCTATAATAAAGTGGGGGTAACAGTAACTGATGACCCAATGACCGCCATCAGATCCCGGTTTTTGCCGCGTGGGCGGCGCGGAGCAGCGAGGAGACTGTGGGGAAACAGCATCTGATGGGGAAACGCGACTCGACGGAACACCGGAAATGGAATTCTCCGTCATCACTTAACAACCGGATTGCGCATGTGTGAAGTTCGCCAGAGATAGATCGACAGGGAGACGTCTCACTCCGTTAAAAAAAACAAAACAAAAAACAAAACATCAGTAATAAATTATCAGCAATTAAATTCATCATCAACTATTTTTATTGTCAATTATTGTCGACAATGTCGACTAACCGTTGCAGCCCTATCTGTATTTTGTTTTGTTTGATGGGTTAATTTTCCCTCTGCAGCCAACAATGCATGCTGGCTCCCTAAAATGGAACAAACTTTGAGAATTACTGTTTATTATCATCATTAATATCATGTAAAACATGAGAATTTTTCCCTGTTCAGCAGACATAATATTATTGTCCTCTTTACTGTCAGTGCACAGTACTTTAAGCATTCAAAATTTACACTACTCCACTAAAAATCTGCACCTCTACTCTGTGTGACAAAAAAATAAAATAAAAAATTCAATCCAATATGAAACATGTATAAAAACAAACCTCTTCAACGTAAGCATCATAAAGGATACATCATCTAATATTAACAGGGATTTTAGGGCCTATGCCAAGGCTATTCTGGAACAGAGAGAAACAGGAAGTTTTACTATTTTCATAACACCACCCGACTCACGGCCTGTCACTGCGGGGGACACGTTTACTGAGCTTCATCAGCAACATGACGACAGAGCTAAACCAACAGATCATCACTCTGCAGCTACAGTGTTGCTGCATTAAGTCAACATGGATGGAGAACACAAAGACAGCTGACACGCAAGGCAACGACAACCGTGCAGCGAAACGCGACAAAAGCAGCAACAGTCTGCAAAATAAGTGCACTTCCACAAACACGTGTAGGTTTATTAGAAATATTGACCCTCTGGGAAAGAGGACAAGACCATTTAGCATAAACCACCATAACTGTATGAACAAAGTACTCTCCACATGATTTGTGAAATCCTACTAAAAATGACAGCATTACTATGAAGGCCACTGGCTTTGGGATCCACTACCAAGCTGTGAAAAAGGTGATTTCTTCCTACATAAATCAGCCCAGCACTCAGAGCAGCTTTCAACAGTTGCTTAGACTCACATAGGACAAGTTACTAAAACATTCAACGTGCCATTAAGAACAATAACAGAACAGACACACACATACGGACAGGAACAAAACTGGGGATGTGAGTAGTGCAAGTTCTCTGTCAGATATTACTCAGCACATTTCTGCAGCCCGAACAACCAACAAAGTAAAGCTTTGAGTCCATTTAATGAATCCATTCAATTACTCGACAGGACAAAGCCCTGACAGCACTGCTCTCTGATCAGAGGATCACACTAAATGTCTTCATTACAGCCACATGGATCAAAATTCCCCAGGTTTTATATTCTGCGGATGTTTCTTTGCACACCACTGAGCAGCTCGGCAGGGTTTTTCCATACCTGTTATCTTTAGAAATAAGATCATGTAAAGACTAACTTCAAAACTAAATGGGACGAGAAACGATGATCATAAAGTGATGTCTGATAAACTTCAGCCTCCTTATTTGCTGACATGTACTCGTGCACTCCTATAAGTCTTATAAGTCAAATGATGTACCTCATTTATAATGAGCCTCACTTATTTTTTAAAACTTAAAAAAACAGATCCTTTTATTATAAATGTTAATGTCAGAATATGAAAGCGTTTTGAGAGTCTATAATCACCTCAGGACAGGACATGCTTAGACAGATGCCAACGTCCAGGTGGCCTCAGGAGACATTCCTTCCAACAAGGCGAGCCAACTGAAGCAAGGCCTCCCTATAAATCCTGGATCCAGAGATTGTTGCTGCTTTTGTTTGCCAAAGAACTGGAAGGGGCCCCGGGATGCAGTATGCATAGCTAATGACACCCACAGAAAGGCCAGAAGAAAGCGTTGGGGAATAACTTCAAGGGGAACTGAGACAGAAGCCTTTACAGCAGCTAACGGACACCTCACTGAGCCCTGAGCTGAATGTAAAACTTCAAGTTTCAGTCGAGAAGATATTTATACTCACGTTTCTTTCATGTTTCCATTTCTAGGAGGGGAATTACATCAAAAATGTTTGAGACCCTGGTCTCAGAGAAAAATGTCCATGTGCTGTGTGAGGGTGTTAGAGCACAGGCCTGACTTACAATAACACACACACACACACACACACACACACACACACACACACACACACACACACAGACAGAGGTGGGAGGGCCTTTCCCTTCACACACAGAAGTGCATATTTTCCCAGTGTACAATCAGCATTTCAGTGGTCTTGCTGAAGGCTATTCTTCAGCATGCACTCACATAATGAGAGCTACATTTGGCCCACAGAAATCCAGCATTACAGTAAGTGTGGGAAATTATATGTGCTGGCACCAGCTTATTTTATATAATACCAGCACTTAAATCTCAGCCGTATATGGTTCAGTGGGAGGAACGCTGAACTGAGCCGATCTAAAACGTTAACTATACAGCTTTATGGTCTTCGTTTAGCAAACACAAAGCTACACACCAGGATGCTGTTAACAGAAAATGCAGTTTTCACAGGAGATATCTGGTTAATTTAAATACAGCTACATTTTTACTGCTTTTTATTTCTGAACATTTAAACATGCAGACCGACTAAAATGGATTCCCAGTTAGACTGATCTGAGCCGCCGCTGCACGACTCCTCCTAATGATACTTATTAAGAAAATGAGGGTAAAGTAAACAGAAGGTAGCAGAATTGTGGACAAGAAGAAGAAACTCATGAGAGGGAAACAGGTGAACGGGCAAAGCAAAACACTGAAACTAGTTTAGTGACTGCGTTACTGATTTGTGCCTTTTAGGGTTTACTTTTTGAGTTACACAAATAATGTAATGACTTGCTGATGACTGCGTTTGTAGATATTATCTCTGTAATCTTGATCTGCCACCGCGTGGAAACCACAGACGTAGCTGGGTGCGTTCGTAGGTACTGCAACACTTTCATATACATAAATTGTAGACTGAAATATCACACTATTACAATATTTGTGTCCAATTTAAAATAATAAAGCAGGTGATGATCACATTAAACAATCTTCTGTTCCTCTTAGTCGCCTGTGATTTACTGTAACTCCTTGATGCACACTTCAGAGACCCTGTTAAAGATCAGGGTCACAGTAAAGCTCCTGAAGCTTCATGTCCTCAGGTTTCACAGATCTGACTTGCTCACATACAAAAGAGTGAGAAGCTTTTATGTGTTAGTTACATCTGGCCACGAGTCACCAAAGCTGTTAAGATTCAAACAAATGCTAATCTGAAGGGAAAGCGTATTCAAACCACAAAATGTAGTCAAATGATGAGCACAGTACAGTTAGAAGTAGGGCTGCAACGATTAGTCGACATAGCCGACAATAATCGACAATAAAAATAGTCGACGACGAATTTAATTGTCGACAATAGTCGTTTATTATTACTGGTGATTTTTTTTTTACGTAGTGAGACATCTTCCTGTCCGTCTTTCTCTGGCGAGCTTCACACATGCGCAATCCGGCTGTTAAGTGATGACTTCCATTGAGGGCCCTACAGCCTGTACATATTACACTACTGGACTACTGTGTGAAACGGCTCCATCCAACACGACTGTGTCAGGTCAGAAACGTAATGACCATTGATGAATTCCATTTCCTGGTCCAAACTGTCACGTGATCAAGTTGCCACAATGCTGTGGCCCTGGTTGCTATAACTCGAAAAAAACACACTCAGGTGTGATTTTACTGATGATAAAAAGAGAAGCGGAAATAGCTGCAGTTGATAAGGTATGTTAGAATCATCTTTAATAGTGACCAGTCATTGGTTATACCAGGGGTCGGAAACCCGTAATCCGGAGCCATTTGAACCCGGTTTACACGGAAAAGCCGCAAATAATAGCGGAAGCCGGTAGCCGCTACCGGAAGCCGGTATAGGTTACCGCGAGTGACGCATATATTGAGAAACTAAAATAAATAAGTAAAATGATTTTATTTTAATATTTCAAGATCACACTAATGTTCCAATTTAAAACTACAACAAAAACCGAACTGAGAAAAACAAAATGCACTTCAACTGGATACTGATAATTTACTTCCACGACCCGCAGAGCCGCACATTAAGCCTGGATGAGCCGCATGCGGCTCTGGAGTCGCAGGTTGCCGACCCCTGGGTTATACCGTTGCTGTTTATTTAGAATCATTTGGACCCAGAAACGACGTCAGAGTTAAAGATTGGATAGCATTCAGCCGCACGTTTAGTGATGGGGGATACTGGTAAAACTGTGCAAACTTTGTTTTACAGGGACAAAAAAGTACTATATATATTTTTTTTATGGTTGGAAAAATGGACCGTTAGTCATATCAGCAGCAAACCTGATTAAAGGTTTTGAATGAAGTATGTGTTACTACCACATTTTAAATAACCTAATGCTAAATGTAAAAGCTGATAGCTAAATAAGTGCCATTTCATAATTATGCAATTGATAATCCGATTAGTCGACTAATCGTTTCAATAGTCGATGACTAATCGACTATCAAAATAGTCGTTAGTTGCAGCCCTAGTTAGAAGCACTGACAGTTTACCTCACTACTGCTACTTTCCCACCGCCGAGGTTCCGGAGCCGGAGCAAGTTCCCGTGCCGATCCCAATGAACCGGCCAAACGCTTAAGAACGGGCCCGCGTTCCCACCGCGTTTCTGTGAACTGCTCCTTTACGTATGAGTGTGGGCGGGTCTTCGTCTGGACACGGACGTGGGAGAACACGCTCCCCTTTCTGTGCTGCAGATACGTTTTAGGGTCCAAACCAAACTACTGCAGCATCTGTGTGCAGCACAGAGGGAAACACAGACAGCGATTAGAGCAAGACGACAAGTACGCACTTTGTGTCCTTTTATCTGTGATAGGAACTGATACAAAGCAGCGAGTTCAGCCTTAGAGCCCAACCTAATTCAAAGCTTCGCTTTTCTCATGTAATACACATGTAATATGGTAGAAAACTGGATGTTGAGACGGCAGAGTCACGCCCTTCTGCACGCTTTCGGCACGGGTTCCTGGTTCCAGACCAGCTAGTTTGCGGGGCCGGAATTGAACCCGTTTTTCGGCCGAGCACCGAGTGCTTCGGCGGTGGAAAACCCGCCTAACGGTTCAATTCACGGCTCCGGCTCCGGAACCCTGTTGGTGGGAAAGAGGCTTGTGTAAGAGCTGCACGGGATTATGACCTGACAAATAATACTGGTTGATACTGCCCCTGCTGACTGATATCTGTATACTGGCGGATAAAATGGCACTGACCACATCGCTGGCCGATATTTAGCTGCTGCGTTACATCGATTTTGCGCTGGCCAAATGCTCAGACAGTGATATGAAGAGCTGAAAGACATTAGCAGCTTTTGTCTTCTCCTTCCCTCAGCCTCCAAACAGTAATCCTGCCTGATCCGGGGTCTGCTGGAGAAATCTTCCTGTTAAAAGAGAGTTCTTCCTCCCCACCACGACCAAGTGCTGCTCACAGGGCACGTCTGATCGTTGGGGTCTCTATATAAAGCTTTCTATATAAAGCTGAAACAGATATCCATCAGCATTACCCCAGCAATAATATGCACAGTTTTAGGTCACTAGTCTGGCAATATTATGTATTTAGATCAGTTACATGACTTACAGAATAGCTGAATACATCCTAATGATGTTTCCTCCTGCTATAATAACTTCTGGGGGGCTAACTGTCCGCTGTGTCTCTGAGCTGTTTTTGCAACTTGCAAGTCACTTCCCTGCAGCCTGACTTGCAGATATGCTTAGCTGCAACAGAGCCGACTCTGCTGCTGAGCACTTTAAATCCTTTACTTAGTCCACTGACACACACATAACACTGTTCACCTATCAGAAACACGTTGGTGTCCGGGCAGTAAACAGAGGGCAGCCGCATTAGACGCTGAACTCCTCGTTCCTTTTATGGCTCGCTGCTCGTGTGAGCTCAGATGGAGATTTAACATCAAATGCAACAGTATGAACACTGTCTTCCAGAAAGCTCTAAAGTCGACGCACTGGGCAAGACTACAGCGGAGTTACATGTTGAATAAATGTGTTTTATCGGCATTACCCTGCAAGAAACAAAATAGACACTGCATACTGAATGATGTGTTTTTGTTCCAGGCGATAGCCGGAGTCCTTTCTAAAGTAGTTAGGAGATCAGCAGCAAGCATTTAACACAAGCGACAGCACCAACAAGCCGCGATACATGCTAATACTAACCCGCGGTGTTTGTGTTAAGTAACGACAACCGACTTTACTTAAAAGTAATGTCACACCGTTCACTTTAACAATCAAGAGTGATAACTAAGATTTTTACGAGTTTGTGCTAGTTCCAGTATTTAGACAGAGCCCGAACATAGCAAGAACATCCTTTACCTTGAAGCGTTTTTAGCCACCCGCAGCAGACGTCGCCTGTTTCCCATGCACGAAAGTGTGCTAGTCCCGCTACTATGAGAAAACGGCAGCTTTTCACTCACTTCAGCCGAGTACATAAATGTTACCCAAGAAAGCCGAGATCGGTTTCCACTTGAAAGCTAGCCAGCGATAAGTTAGCTCGTTCCCATTGACTCTTCGGTCCAGCCCAGGCAGCCGTGATACGTGTACACAAATATCTGCGGAGCTGGGACCGACGGCGGCGGCCTACCGACTGTTTACACCGCACCGAGCACGCCCCGACCCGGAACAATACTGACACCTAGCGTCCCAACTGCGCAACTGCACTTCAAATACTTCATTCATAAAGAGGAGACGTCATTTCTTTACATAAGGGAAACACATTTATTTATAAGGAAACAAGCTGGAATTCAGTTCTCTTTTCTTCCCTGTGCTTTGTGAACAGCTTATGTTATTGGGGTGATTAACTGTGATATGTCACCACAAAGCTATTACTGGCATTTAATTCAGCTGCACCTGTGGCTGTACCTGTGGCCTTCACTACTTTTCTCTTTATCATTACGCTCAATGGCAAAGCAAACAAGTCAAACACAACTAAAGTGACACCTTAAACCTGTTTGCCAAGGAAGTTTTTCACATGATGGGAAATGTACTGCTCAAAAGATGATTAGGAAATTAATTAGGTTTCATTAGTAAGTTTTATAAGCTGCTTCTGGGTGAGAAGTTGTAACCTATTTTAAAAATACAGATATGACACTTTCAGAATCTCAATACTTGTAAACAATTCAGTTATCAAAGACTGTGCAGATAAACATGACAGATCTTTGTCTCGGTCCTGCTCAAGTAATTAAAAAAAAATCCTGCTTCAAAGTATCAGAACATGAATTCATACAGCATTCAGGAAGCAGAATATAAAAAGTGAACCTCTTACATGTGTTCAAATTAGGCTTGTTCCTTTTGCCAAGGACACGATATCACCTCACTTCATGACAGTTTTTCAGCAGTTTGTAATTTACAATGAGCGCATCCTTACAATATAAAAAAATCTGAATGGCCAAATTAAAGAGTCCTACACATTACCTGAAATTCATTGCTGAGAAAAAAAATACTTCTGTTAGATCAGATGGCGGTGCAAACACTTTGGTCCTTATGGATTTCAGTTAATCCATGTTATCTTCATTGCGAAGGCAGAATATAATACCATAAATCAGCCCAGAAAAACTTTGATTTAAACCTTCACAAACTCCTTCAACGTATCCAGAAATAAGAAGTGAAAAACATCTGTAACAGCCTCACTGAACGCGCCGTCTCTATAGCTTTACGTAGCTCAGAATGAAATAATCATTTGCTCTCGTGAAAATGGGACTCCGCTGACTACCTGGAATCACATACCATACATTCACCAACCCTACTTTTCAGGTTTTAGGCGAGAGCAGTGACGCATGCCTTTTGTTGGCAGGCTGGACACGCCTCCCTTTATGGAAGTGGCTGAAAAGCAGCTCACATTGGAGGTTAGACTTGGCAACACCACAGTGAACGCAGGCCTCACACTGTCAACAATCACACCCCAGCCCATCAGGCATAAATATCTGGATTATGACGAAACAGTTGCGTCACAGAGGCCTTAAAATAGATGAAGAAGTGGGACGGCTTTTCTAAGAATAGCTCTGTCTTTATAATATTTCACAGTAATAATTGGTGAAGCACCAAATAATTGCACAGAAGGATCATCAGGTATGGATTTGACCTCATCAGCGGAGTGTGACTCTGCTGGTGCTGTTTGCAGTCACACCGCCCTACCTGATATTACTGATGGAGACATCATTAATATCCACACTGCCGTGTCATTATGAGGCTGACCACAACTCAGAGCGCACTGCCAAAGATGGCAAATAGTTTTTAGATTAAATGGAGCGTTCACCTAATTGCACAGAAAATAAATAGTCAGTTTAATTCCAGTTAATTCCCTTTTATTATTATAGAACCACATCATAATAACAGTCTCGAGCAAGCTTTCACTCAGACAGAGATGGGCTCTACTGGGATGCAGTGTGGTCTTTATTTGGATCTGTTATGCCTCTTATTTATTTTTCATTATGCACAACACTCACTGACAACTTTATTGGTAACACACGATGAGCTGCTCTTTAATGAAAATATGGAATCAGTCAATCACATGGCAGCAACTCAGTGCATTTAGGCAAGTAGACATGGTCGAGATGACCTGCTGAAGTCCAAACTGAACATCAGAATGGAGAAGAGAGGCGATTTAAGAGAACGAGGCATGTTTGTTGGTGCAGGATGGGCTCCAGGCTTTACAGAGAATAGTCTGAAAAAAAATCCAGTGAGTTCTCTGAGCAAAACTGCTCTGTTGATGTCAGAGGTCAGAGGAGAATACCCAGACTGCTTTGGGCCGATAGGAAGTCAACAATAAGTCAAATAACCAGTCGTTACAACCAAGGAAGAAGAGCATCTCTGAATGCACAACACATCAAACCTCGAAGAAGCAGAAGACCACACTGGGTGCCCCTCCTGTGGCAGTGTTATCATCTTGTGGGAGACATTTTCTGGTCACACTTTGGGTCCTTTAACACCACCTGAGCATTGTTCAAATGCCACAACGTACCTGAGTATGGCTGCTGACCATGTCCATTCCTCTATGACAGCGGTGTAGCCATCTCCTGATAGCTTCCAGGGGGATGACACACCATGTCACAAAGGTCAAATCATCTGAATCTCACTGAATTCATGAAGAGTCAGTGCAATCCAGCACTAGCTAAGTGTACCTAATAAAGTGTCTGGTAAAAGCTGGGTATGACTGGTGCAGCTCTGCAGCATTTTCTAATAATACTGATTAAGGAAGCGTGTAAAATGTGAAAAGTATCGGTCCTGGCACTGAACCTCGTCTCACTTTATAACTCATGATGTTCTCTGTGTGACGTTCATTGCTCACATGAATAAATTAGCACTGAACAGATATGTTATAATATATAAGTCTCCACTAACCGTCAGTAATAATCAGCCATGCTGTCATTTTTTTTGTTGTTGTTTTTTGTTCACTGAGAACTGAAACTATTGAAATGTCTCATTTCCACTGCATGTTTCCTGTCCAGGAACATTACTGAGAAGACTCATGTGTCACTTGATCTGTAACAGTTTCTTTGAAAAGAGGTTACACTTGTGATCAGCCAGAACCAGCTTATTTCTTTACATATCTTTTTAAAGCATGAACACCACCTATGGGATCAGATTCTCTCAGTTGTACTGCAGGTGAAAGAAGAATTAAGTGTTTTATAGAAAATACAGAAAGAGTTTGTCATTGTGAAAAATAAGGAGCAAAATGGACCGAGATCTTCTCTAATGTTGACGTTCTAAGGACCTTCAGCCAAAATATGAGCTCCATATTTAAGTCCGCTACTGCAGACTCAACACAATTAACATTTCTATTTTTAGCTTTCTTTTGTTAGCGTGTAACAACATCACCAAAACAAATGATCCTGCAGTTAATTAAACCTTAGGAACCAAATTATGTCCTGCCAGATATGGAAAAATGCTATGAGACAAAATGCATTTATAGTCTCCGCCCATTTTGAACACAGGTGTGAAAGAAACAAGGTTAAAGTTTCCCTGAGAAGAGAAATTAAAGTTTAAGCAACAGAAATTTTCCACAGCAGACATTACAACTCACAGGTGGTGCCACTAACTATAATCCAATGTTAGATTAGAATGGTGTGCCACAGTGTAATCTATCATGGCATCATGCTATAATGACTGGAGGGAGGGGGTTTGCTAGTAAGGTATAATGAGTCTTGTTTTAAACAGCCATCTGTCCTACATGATGATGTGGGTCTTGAAGGTTTACCACAAATGCACTTTGAAGTTTTCTTCAGTGCATTATCTCCATCCATCCATCCATCCATCCATCCATCCATCCATCCATCCATTTTCTTCCTCTTATCCTTTTCAGGGTAGTGGGATACAAACCGATCCTTACGTAGTTTTACAGTTTTCTTCTTTTTTTGGCTGCTCCCTTTAGGTATCACCACAGTAGATCCTCCCCTCCATCTCACCCCTAGCATCCTTCTCTCTGAGGTCTTCCTCTTTTCCTCCTGCCTGGCAGGAGTGTCAACATATTTGTCCAACATATCCACGATTCTCTATCCTCCTCTGCACATGTTCGAACCTCAGCCTCGCCTCTCTAACTTTGTCTCCACACTCTGGCCCTGCTCACTCCCAGTGAAGATCTGAACACCTTCAGGTCTGCCACCTCCAGCTTGGCCTCCTGTTTTTGTGTCAGTGCCACTGTCTCCACACCATCCATCACAGCAGGTCTCACTACCACCTTGTAAACTTTCCCTTTCACTCTTGCATGTATTCTTACAGTACAAAAGTATGAATGTAAAGTTTTACATAACTTTATTAAATATAGTAAAGTTATTTTAAAGAAAAAAACAGCTGATTCTGAGGGGTTCAGGTGGGATCTTATTCCTAATCTGAATGATTTTGCGTGGGAATGGCTGAGAAATGAAGCACCTGTGTGGGTGAATATCTTCCCCAGCTCGGTAGGGGGCAGTGTTGTGAATCCAACGCGGCATGGCGTCGCTGCAGCTCATCCTGTGACGCGGTATTTACTGAGCGTGCGCACGACGATCTTCCTTTTTCCAGTGCAGCGGAGTCAAGCCCCAGTCTTTGACTCCGGGCTCCTTCATAAGGAGACAAAAAGACTGCAAAATGGTTGGTAATCCGTCCACATACCTGCCTGTATGCATACATTAGGCGTACATCTTGTGCTGTGAAGTGTCAGGTGTTTGAAAACAAGTTGCTGGTGTTCAGATGAAGATAGATTCAGTCTTGCCAGTGCCTCCCCGGGTCTGCTTAAACGTGGCCTACAGGCTGCCTTCCCAAAGTTACTGCTTCCTGTTGTCTGGAAAATGTTTAACTGCTCACACTGAAGTGTGACCGGCCGGTCCTTTAGATCGCATCCCCTTCATTTCCATTTTTAAACCTGCGTTTGGTCCTTTAGCTCATCGACTGCCCTACTTAGCAGTTGTGCTAACTCCTCCCGTCTGTCTCCATTAGCTCAGCTAGCTGATGTTAGCAGACTGTAACTTTGCTGTCTGACAGTGGCGGTCTAGTTCCCAGCAGCATTATAAACCGGTCTCCAAGTGTCCCAGTGAGGAGTTGTGATATGTCAAAGCTTTTGTACCTGCTGCTAAGTCGGTGCTTCTCTTCTTCCAGGGTTTTGTTAAAGTGGTGAAGAACAAGGCCTACTTTAAGAGGTACCAGGTCAAATTCAGGAGGAGGAGAGGTAAAGCACGCTCACCTCATGTTTGGGTTATTGCACCTGGTGTTCTGTTAGTAACTGATGATTTCTGTGTCTGGCAGAGGGCAAGACTGACTTCTTTGCTCGCAAGCGCCTGGTCGTTCAAGACAAGAACAAGTACAACACACCCAAGTACCGGATGATTGTCCGCTTCTCCAACAGGGACATCATCTGCCAGGTAAGCATTTGTTGCATCTGCACTATTACAACTGCAGGACACCGGAATAACCGGCAGGCGCTCGAAAATGGTCCCAGAATAAAAGTTGTTAGACTTCTTATCAAGATGAAATTTGGGTTCAAGAATTTTTATGATTTGTTTCTATTGACTAGAGCAAAATTAAATGTCCTTGATTGAGAGACGAGCAGGAACCTCAGAATAGAAACAGGGTGACTCAGACTGCTTACCTCTCACTCTGAGGCCCACTTCTTGTCAGTGTGATCTGACTGATCAAACCAGTAAAGGGTTGTAATGCTGCCATCAGAGGCAGGAACGTAATCCAGACATGTTCACCGTGCAATAAATGAATCTGAATTTGCACATAGGCTAATGTGACGGGCTCAAACGTGCGGTGTACGGTCACCGCCGGAGCTCGTTTGGATGATCGAGAGACTCATCCACCAAAAAGGCGCCCGAGACCATTTCCTGCTTGCTCTCCCTGCTCTGTCTGTACTCATTTGTTCATTGTTGAAAAACAGCTTCTGGTAATGGTAGTTATCATATGTGGCATTGACTTAAACAGTTTGACAGTGTTTCAGGCAAATGTTTTAAAAAACAGACACATTTAATTTCTTCACGGCAGTAAGCTCGTCTGTAATTTGTAAGAAACGGTCTGCCTGTTAAAGAACGTCAGCATCCAGCTGTGTTTTTGTCATCATGGTGTAACCAGTGTAGGAGATAAGGACGCCGTTTCAGCCTCGTTGGCTAGTCTGCAGGTCATTTAAACAGCCTCATGCCCGGAAGAATCAAAGTGTAAAATGCTGTGTATGTGCATACCTCACAGGTGCAGCATGGCAGCCTTTAATGCCAAGCAACAATACAGACTTAAGCTGATTAAAGTCAGTGCTGGTATATCGATTAATCACGCAGTGAGTCTTGATTGCTCTGACAGATGCAAACTTTGTTGAAGGTGACACTGACTGCAAGCGCACACCCTGAAGTTAACTTGTTTCCATCTGTACAGATGGAGTTTATATTAATACAGAGTCTGTCCATCTTTTGTCAGCTGCAGTAGTCTAATAATAATAATATTAAAGTGGCAAAGGTGCATCAAGTGTTAAATCATTGTGATGTGCAGCAGCGTCATCCAGAGCTGCTTTAGAATCCGCGTAAACGATATAAATAACCCTCCGTAGTCAAAGCTGTCGGCGGTGACGTGAATGTGCTGTGAAATCGTCTCCTTGTGCTTGTGTTGCAGATCGCCTATGCCAAGATTGAGGGTGACATGATCGTGTGTGCTGCCTACTCACACGAGCTGCCAAAGTATGGAGTCACTGTGGGTTTGACAAACTACGCTGCAGCCTACTGCACTGGTCTGCTGCTGGCCCGCAGAGTACGTATCAAACCTGCTCCTGCATCCGGAAACTGACCTCAGATTTTAGTGGAGAAATCCAGAGTTCTTGGAGAACGTTTAATCAAATTTCAGCCTTTTCAGCTTTTGCTGAAATTGGGTCAGATAATTGTGCTTTGTATAGCCAAACTGGTGGAAACCAAAATAAGTCAGTGACCCAGGAATGTCCAACAAATGATGTTTTCTGTGCACAGCTCCTGAACAAGTTTGGCCTGGATAAGGTGTACGAAGGCCAGGTCGAGGTGACCGGTGACGAGTTCAACGTGGAGAGCATCGATGGTCAGCCAGGAGCTTTCACTTGCTACCTGGATGCTGGGCTTGCTAGAACCACCACAGGCAACAAGGTGTTCGGTGCCCTGAAGGGAGCTGTGGATGGAGGCCTGTCCATCCCACACAGGTAAATGCCCCACACACAAAAACACGCGCTCAGGTGAGATGACGTGTGCTGCTTGGCAGATCTGTGAGAATATGTCTGTGCTGGGCAGCAAAGACGTCCTGTTGCAAAAACAGTTTTTGGCTCCAGGAATTTAATTCTTAAAATATTTAAACTTTTGAGGAAAGGGAGATCATCCATACCATAATGTTTTACATAAATGTTTTAAGGGTTAAATGACTTGGAACAAAACAGTGTGCAGATATTTTTACGTGTTTTTGCACCAGCTTTTTTTGGGTCTTTGGATGTGCAGACACTTCCTCCGTTAAAGTAATGACAGAAGGTGGTCTGGTTGAAGGTTCGGAAACCTGTAAAGTCTGTAAATGCCATCAATGCGGAAACATAAAGGCGCGAGCATCGTGGCGCTTTGACCTCCTGTTGAGTTGTAAAGCATTTGGGCTAGTCTCAGCCATTAGTGGCTGCTTCAGTTTCAGAGTCTTTATATTGTGTGTGCTAACTGGGGAAACTTGATAGAATAACGTCATCCTCAGTGCCCGCTGTGAAATAGGCCTTTGCATGCAGCTTTTTTCCAATTTATTTGCGCTGAAACGCTTTGAAGGTGAAGGCTGTAGGCGCCCTGTCATAAAGTTATTATTGAATAGCTCCGAGTCAGGTCGGGTCGCTGTAGTAAAGCAGTTGTTTATGAATGAAATGGTCGAGTTGGTTCATGCATCAGGATGATTCACATTATTTCTGGGCTCGTGCAGCTCGATTAAAACATGGAACTGGTTGATTTCATGCGCAACTTTATTTTAGTTTAGAGAGAAATCACAGCTGTGCAGTGTCAACAACGGAGCTGAGAGCAGAAGTTGAAACGCCCCCGTATGTAAATAGAAAATGGTATTCGGTGTGGAAATGATCATATTGACAAATACGAGTATGCTGTCGGAGAGACAGTTGTAAACATGCATCTCGTCGTGTGCCTGCTGCCTTCCTTTAAACTGCCCATCAGCTTGTCAGTGTAAAGAGAGGCTGTGAATTTTGAAAAGGTCAGCTGCTGCTTCCTGTCACATGACTCTTTGTAGATGACAGATTTATAAAAAACAAACAACAAAGCATGTGTCCCAGAGTGTCAGTCTTCCCTGAATCATGTTACTTTAAACACACACACTCACACACACACACACAGGTTTGAACCACTTACAGAACTCATTACATCCACAAGAGGACAAACCAATAAAAGGAGACTTTATCACTTGTATACGTCCACGCATTTCAGTAGAAATGTCATTTTTTTTAAAAACAGGGACATAATTAATAAATGGGGTTGGGACTCCCTGCGCGAGCTCTGCTGTGAAACAACAGGAAATGGAAATAATCAGTCAGGCTCCCACTAACCTGTTCATTATTCAGCCAGTTATGTTACTGAGTCTGTTACCACACGGTTATTGAGTTACTATTGACCTCCTGCTGGGTCTAAGCATATAAGCTGCAGTTTCCTATTTTACACACAAACAGCTGGAAGCTGCTCATAAATCTAAAGATGAGGCGTAAGAGGACGAGGGTGCCGACATCCTCCACGTACCTTCACTGGTTGCAGTTGACCAAACTCCTCGTGGCTCTCTGTGCACCACCTTCAGTGTATCTGAACCCTGAAGCTGCACCACACAGCTGCTCCCACTTTGGCACTTTGTTGCGGTCTGTGTAGCTCATGAGACACAGCTCCACCCCCTCCCTGTGCACGCACACAAATAATTTTCAGACGCTGATTTTTGTTTTATTTTTTAAATCTCTAATAAAATTTAAAATACTCAGTTTTTTTTAAAGCATGCTGTTAAGCAGATTTATTTCAGTAGTTGAGCTCAGCAAATATATTTAGTTTGCACTGTGTGGACACCACACCATTTTAAAATATCCATATTTTTATGTCTGGAAATGGTCAGTCTTCGCCTGTGCCTGATGGTCTGTAATGCACCACTAATGCACCTTTAGGGTTTGATGCTTACTGGCGGTCCGCGGGGCAGGGATTAGACCCTCCTCTACAAATGGTAGAGACATACAAAGCCCCTGAAACTGTTGGGGATGAGAGTTGGGCCCAGTGCGGACTCTGGGAAAACTAGTGTGTCAAAATCTTCCAAATCGATGCCCAGTCGTTGGAGAGTGGAGGAGGGCTGACGTGCACATCCCCAGGTTTTAGTCTGGGTGAACTCTGCTTATTACAAAACTTTTCTTTTGTCTGCAGCACCAAGCGCTTCCCTGGGTATGATACAGAGAGCAAGGAGTTCAACGCTGAGGTCCACCGCAAGCACATCATGGGCATCAACGTGTCTGAGTACATGAGCTACTTGATGGAGGAGGATGAGGATGCTTACAAGAAACAGTTCTCCCGCTTCATCAAGAATGGAGTCACCCCTGATTCGGCAAGTCCGCTCTGTGCTTTATTAAACTGCCTTCCTGCTCTGTTGTACATGATACAGAAACAGCAGGAAGATGTTTTTAATATGACTGATGTTGGAGGTTTTTCATTTATAGGTGTATTCAAAACTTAAGCTGGCAGTCTTTAAGACTTCAGGTTCATTTGACACAGTTGGGTATCAGTGGGAACTGCAGATGTGGGCAGCGTGCATATCACAGAATTATTGGCCCGTCTGTGATTCCTGCATTATTTCTAACACATTGAGAAATCACTGCAGTGAAAACACATCACCACGAATCAGTCTGAAGTTAAACCCTTTTAATGTGAAGCTGCTGCAGCGCATGTTGAGTTTGCTTTAGCAGGAGTGTTGACACAAACGTGTCCACCTGAAGTTTTTCCATATTCCAGTACGTACATCAGTGGTCCAGAGGCTCAGTTACCATTGTTGCCTCATTTGGAAATAATGATTTAACATTTATTGAATTTTTTGAGGTTTGCACTGCAGGTCCTGGAAGTCCTTTCAAAATAAAGGCACAAAAGCAGTGTGGTTATTGTTGGGAATATGCTGGCTGTTCCCTGCCTGTGACTGCAGTTAATCCAGGTCTAACATGGGCTGTGCTGAGGGATGGCCCTCTGGTGTCCACAAAGTAATTATGAACTTGAACATCATAATCCCGGTGACACGGATATTGATGTTTCCTAATGTGAGATAATGGCCCGAGATGCAGCTCTAAACACTTCTCTCAGCCTTTTAGTGATTTCATGTCACTTCCTGAGGCTACGCTGTTCACTAAGTACTGTACAAATCCAGCTCAGTCACAGCAGATCTCTGTGTGTCTCAACATTTGCACAAAACATTTTCCGGATTGTTTTTGTCTGTTGAGCGACTTAGTGGAGTCAGTTCAGCTGTTAAAACAAAAGAGCGGGATTTAGGACGCATGAACGAGGGTGCAGTTGGCACTTTGAGCCAAAGCAGCATGGGTACTTTCAGCACGTTGTAGAATCCAGAGTCAGCTGTGAAGTAATTTTTGGGGATCATCTTTCAGATTGAGGAGATGTACAAAAAGGCTCATGCCTCCATTCGTGAGAACCCAGTCCATGAAAAGAAGCCTCCCAAAGAAGTCAAGAAGAAGAGGTGAGAACATTTGTTTTGGTTTTTTCTGACTGAATTTGGAGGGAAATCTCAGTCTGAGCTCGAAGCTACTCCAAAGGGAATACCATGACTCCGGTGCCTCTTTGAACTAGTTTTGCCACAGCAGCTCTGACATAATTAAACTGCAAATCCTAATTGTGTGTTTCTGTGAAGGTGGAACCGTGCCAAGCTGTCTCTGGCCCAGAGGAAGGACCGTGTCGCCCAGAAGAAGGCCAGCTTCCTTCGGGCTCAGAAACAGGAGGCTGCAGACTGAGGCGTTGGTCTGCTTTGTTCCTAATGCAGAAATTTCTTCTAATAAATCTATCGAAAAGGAATCGATCCTCTCGTGTACTTTTTTACACTGCTGTGGCTGTGACGGATGGCTCTTGAGACCATTTTGATATAAAAATAACTTCTTTTCATAAAGATTCGAGTTAATCTCTAAATGGTCAAAAAAGCAAAAGCGGGCTTTTTCAAAATACTCTTGAACTGGATATCTTCGCTGCACTGGAAACCCTGAGAAATAGTCCCCCCCCCATGTTTTCTTATGCAGCTTTCTGTTACACTCAGTCCAGCTGGTACAAAAATGGCTGATAGTTTCTGCAGGAAAAGTTACTGATTTGGATCTTTGTGTAGTTTTGTGTTTCCAGTGTTGTTCATCAGTGAAGGACACGTGGAGTACACGAGCTACCCAAACGATGATGTAGGTTAAGTCAAATTTATTATTCATCTTCATCCTGGTTTCAAAAAATTGCACTTTCTCAGTATACTGCAGTCAATCGTAACAGAGTCCACTTGTGTATATGATTGTAGATATTAAAGTGACATTCCTGTAGTACTAACTCGAGATACATCTGTTATGCACGAATACAACGGGATTATATTAGTCTCCACAGTGAAAATGATTGTCCATTAAGAATTTAAAGGGAAGGAGTCGGTCTTTGTGCTGTTGTGCAATGCTCGCCTGCCTTTTTATTAGGAATCTTTAGTGTGAGAGATTTTCTTCCACAGCAAAGTCTTGAGGTTGTTCAGGATGAGCGAGTGTTCGATTTCCATCTGTTCTGCTAAACCTTTCAGCGCGATGCAAGCGTACAGCTGCTTCTCGAGCTCCTCGCGCACGTCAGACGGCGCCCCCCTCAAAATGTAGTCCTTGAGTGCGTCACAGGCTTTGGCTAAGTTTGGCCTGGTGACCTCTGTTGTGCAGCGATGCTTGGTAAGGTCACAGGAAGTGAGGCAGTCGGCCCCGTAGAGGCAGTCCTCATCCACGTCGCAGCGCTGCTGCCTGATGACTTCTTGGAAGATGGCTTCAGGGACGATGTAACGAGCATCCATCACCTTCAAGTCGTGGCGGTCGTTGTAGCCGAAAGTGGTGGCGCTCACGTCACACATGAGGAAGCTGCCAAAAGTGCCGTGGAAAATGTCCTCGACCAGCTCCAGCAGTCCGATGGCGATCTTGGCTTTGTGTGGCCAGGAAGGGGTGAACCACTGATCCATGCTGCGGCGCAGACCGGCAGGGATCCACATCTCAATGATCCAGGGTAGACTAATCCCATACAAGGGAGCGTGTGGCACCTTCTCCATGACGTACAGGTCTCCACAGAAGCCCAGTAACTTGGGCGTGTGCTCTCTGTCATGCAGGACCAAAGCCAATAAGAATTCATTGAGCTGCAGCAGAGCCCATGTGGAGCGAGCCTCTGGCAGTGAGATGTGGCTGTCCTTATTGCCATCTGCAATCGACAATACTTGAGTTGCCAGGTCAGCGAGGTTCGCCTGATCCCCGACTTTGGCCTAAAGAAATGTAGAGGTTTAAAGTGAATCTGAGGCTTTGAAACAGGACTCGACAGTGTTCAGCGTTTGCCTTTCTAACCTTAAGGTGCTCGACGATCATCTCTCTGAACTTTTCCACCGAGGTTCCCTTGGTTGGTTTGTTGAAGGCTGCAGCAGCCTCCTTCCTGGGTTCACCTCCCAAATCGTAATGAGGAGCCTCCTCCATCTGGCACTTAATAACACCCTCCAGGTCTCCCCAGCTCCCCGAGTAAACCTGAAATAAAGATGCAGCCAAATTAATAACAAGCAGGCTGGAGAGTGGTGTTTGAATTTGGGGTGGGGGGGCTGACCTGGCTGTTGGGGTTGGCAGTGTAGCACTTTCTCAGGTAGAGAGTCTGTTTCTCACACAGGCTGCTGCAGGCTGAGCCGTCAATGACCCCTTTCTTGTATTTGTCACACTGAAAAATCAGAAATTCATAATGAATATGACCACAGTGATGTAAACAGATGTGACTGGATGGGTGCATAATGGGAAGATAAAATGCTCACTATTGAGTTTTTGCACTCATGCCCACGACACAGCTCTGTGTAGGACGAGTACTCCACGTACACTATCCAGCTGCCCACGAACACCGCCAGCCAGGAGAAGAACAGGTACTTCATGTGTAGGTAGGAGAATCTGGCCTGTTGGCAACACATTTACTTTGAGAGTGAATGTCAGCTTAAAAACAGGCCTACAGAGTTATTGTTTTTAGTTCGTATACTTCAGCCTTCCAAAAAGAATCCGTCCTCTATTACGTTAAACGACTGCATCTGCAGCACATGCTGATATCTGGATGCTGCCGTGCATTCAAGTGGAGATTTGAACATCCTTCGAGGTGTTTCCTGCACTTTGCTTATTAGGATCAGAAGTCACAGTGCTGAGAATAACTACAAAGTCCTCTTTGGCTGTGCAGGAACCATCCCATAACAAACTGAAGGTGGGACTTGTTTCCGTCTCTAAAGAAACACCTGCCAGGTATCTCCAAACCTCAGAAACGCATACAACTTAAACACACGCTGTGCTTCTAGGAAAACCACAGACGGTGACCTGTCCAAGGTGTACCTGCTCACACCCTAACAGCCCACTGTAACCCTGATTTGGATAAATGGATAAGATAATGGATGCAGGGGAAAATTGTGTTGAGGTTATGTGAGAATAAATTATTTGGTCTTTGACATATTAATAAAAAACTTGATCATTATTAATAAAAATAATGAACCTGATAAATGTGAGGCCAGTAGGCACATATTTCTTTAATGAATGCTGACATCACTGATTTAGGGACCTGGCTCAGGAGCCTGAGCTGAACTCCACATTGTTCCCAGTGGTCGTTTGTGCCTTTTGTGATAGTGTGCTGCTGTGTGTGTGTGTGTGTGTGTGTGTGTGTGTGTTATTTTATTTTTGGCCACCTGGGGGCAGCAGAACAAGCTTTAAACCTAGCACCTCACTGAGATTACCAGTTTACACAATCAGCAGACATAAAGGAAGCAAGATCAGCATTCATTAAGACTTTTGACCTTTCACTTTGTTGTTTTACTGCTGTTTTTGTCCTCCACCTGCTGAGGGACACTCAGGTTCTGATCCACTTAGTTTAGCTGAGTTTAGTTTAACTTAGTTTAGCAGGTTTTCTCTCGGTGCCCTGGCTTCCTCCCACAGTCCAGCACATGCATTTTAGGTTAACTGGTAATTCTTAAATGGCTGTAAGCGGATGGGGGAGTGTGGGGGAGCAAATGACTGCCAGATGTCAGTCGATTGCAGTCAACTGAGTTCTTACCTTTTCCAGTTCAAGTGCATAATATTAGCTAAGATAAGGACAAACATGTTTGAGTCAGGCGAGACAGATCAAGAACATTAAAGTACCCCATAACGACCCAGCCGGTCGGTGTGTTTCTACCACTGTTTGGGCCGAACCTGGATCTGCCTCAGTGCCAGGTGAGGAGCATCCACCTTTATTCCCTCTGGGACGCGCTGTAAATCCTTGTGAAAGGATCCTGATACGAGTCGATGAGTCGGTGACGCTCACTTCTGTCCGATCACAGCGATACTGACACGTTGAGGACATCCTGAACGTTTCTGTCGGAAAGCGCTGCCGGTTAGCTGCTGTTAGCGAAACTGTCTGTGAAGTGGATGTAACTTTAGTGAATAATAAACTCTCATATGATGTGAGAACGTCATCAAGCTGTTTATCAGGGACAGTGATTTTTAGGACACTCGAGCGTCACATTAGCCGCCATAATGTTAGCTGTGGTTGTTGGTTAGCTGGAGCTCCTCAGCTGTCCAGAGACCAAAGGCACTAATCTGCCTCTAAGTAACTGAGACAATATGAGGAATTAAATACATGTTTATGCACGTTTCCTGTGTTTGAACCCTGACTCAGGAGATGAAGCCTGAGGTGAGGAGGAATTTCTTTGGCGAAATTAAAATTTTATATATTTTTTTCCATTAAATGACCTCCAAAAAATGACTGAATGTACCTTTAAGGCTCTTCATGTCCTCTCACTATTGTAAATATCTGACCTCTTAACTGCATAGAGTCCGTGTATCCTGGGGCAGAGGGCTTTCATCTGAAGCTTTTGGTGGCTTTGAGGCAGAGCTCCAAGACTTGGTAACAAGTTGTGTGAAGAAATGAGGGCAGCAGAGCCAGTGGCCTCTTTAAATCTCTTTCTAAGACGTGCTATTATTGGAGAGCTTCTCCTGGTTTTATTATATTTTTGTTTTTCCAGTTTAAATGTTTCCTGCCTGTCAATCACCACTGCAAACGAGAAGGGGCCGTCCCTGATGTAACCCCACCCCCACCTGGAACCCATCTGTTGCTCCTCCCACACACCTCGCCCTGTCTCGCTGACCTCACTCACGTCCTCACACACAGTGCTGTGAAGAAGTATCTGCCCCCTTCCTGATTTCTTATTTTTAAAGTATTTGTCACACTTACATCTTTCACACCGTCAAACAGATTTTTATATTAAAATAAAGATAACCTGAGTAAATAAAAAAATGCAGTTTTTAAATGATGATTTCATTTATTAGGGGGAGCCTACCTGCTCTGTGTGGAAACACAACTGCCCCCTAAACCTGATAACTGGTTGTGCTACGCTTGGCCGTAGGAAGCGCAGTCAGGCATTAATGATAACTGGCAGCGAGTCTTTCACATCACTGTGGAGGAATTTTGGCCCACTCTTCCTTGGAGCCACATCGGAGGGTTTTCCCTCATGAACGGCCCGTTTAAGGTCAAAGCATCTCAGTCTGATTTAAGTCCACACTTTGACTCGGCCGCTCCAAAACCTCTTTTTTACTTTTCATTTGGAGTCATTCAGAGGTGGACGCGCTGCTGTGTTTCTGATCATCGTGCTGCTGCTTCAGGACACGAACTGATGGGCGAGCAGCTTCCCTCAATAAATGAAATCATCATTTCAAATTTGTATTTACCTGCGTTTGCTTTGTCCAATATTAACATTTGTTTGATGATCTGAAACTTTTACATGTGACAAATATGCAAAAAAACTAAGAAATACTTTTTCACAGTGCTGCGAATGACTTCCTCTCTGGCACCCTAATGCTGAGGGATGTAAATACCATCAGCTCAAAGAGCCTAAAAATACTGCTGAAAGCTGCCGGGTCGTGTGATTATTATGTAGGCGTAAATGGATGACTCCCTTTTACAATCCACAAACTCAGAGTCATTATAGTAATTACCACAGCTTTAAAGTCAAATAGAAAAATACATTTATTGCTTCACAGCTGCTTATAATAGGCTAAAATTCAGATTCAGCACTGCTGTGAAATAAACAGCTGAATACCTGCAAACATGGAGATAAAGCAGAAATTAGATTGTACTACCATGAAATAATAAGCTCACCTCAGAACCATTATTAACAAATGCTTTTTAATGGGAACGATCCTGGAAAGGGTCTAAAAAGTGTGTTTGCAGATGTGATGTCTGATATAAGTAAATAAAGAGATCTTCTAATTCATGCTTGCAGGAGTCATTTGGTCTATTAGTAAGAGAACACGCCTGCAAGAGGAATACAAATCAGCTCTAAACTGAGTCGTATCAGCGAGTCCATCATTAAAGCAATTGCTTCTAAATAGGTGCTCAGTAATTAACAGTAAATGGTGTTTGTGGGCTGCTGTGTGCAACATTTAGAGTGACTCCAGACTCATTACTGTGCCTTTTGATTTTCTTTTTAATCCCCTGGCTCATAAAACACTCACTCAGATCTATAATGGCATTTTTCCAAATGGAGAACATTAGTGAACAAAAACAGACTTTTTAGCACTTCCTTCTCTATTAAAGCTTGGTGCACTCAGTGCTTGGCAGTGATGGACAGCCCCTGCTTCCACCCTCTGCCCCTTTCAGATCCAATTTATTTATTGGCGTAAGTCTCTCTGTGTCCCGCTCTTCTTTTTCCTTTCTGTAGCGCTCTGCCATCCATCTTCTTTCTTTTGACCTATCAGTGATACTTTAATAGCAGTTGTAGGACAGTTTAACGGTGTAATAAAAGGCAAATATGTGAGATGATTTCAGCACTGGAAAGTAGATTATTATCTCTTTCCAAATGGCTTCGCCATCTATTTTCTGCTTTCACCACCACAGATAATGCAGAACTTCAGCTTTCAGACAGCCTCCATATGTCGCCGTCTAAACTCATTTTTCTCCATGCAGCGACCTTTAATCCCCCTGTTATTAGGAACAAAGGAGCGGACGACGCCTGAACGTTTCATGCTACAAACACACAACTGGACCATTATTATATGTTGCATCCAACGTGAGCACTGGTTTGGAGCCCATTCTTTCCTTTAGCTCACAGAAGCAGCAAAAGCTCTTTAGTTTCCCACCAACTCTCTCTAGAGTTTCAGACGGTCCTTCACGCTCACCGGCTGGATGCTAACAGTGTCTTTAAGCAGCTTGAGTACATGTTTTATTTTGATTTTGCTCATGTTTCTCAGAGGGCACTGAAAAACACAAGAAACACAGAGCGAGTAACTGAAGGGCTAGAAAACAGTAAAGTGGGCCGACCTTGTGACCTTGTGTCTGAGAGACAGCAGTGCTGATGTAATTTGGGCTGTCAGTGATGGTAATATAAAGTGATCTTTTCACAGTGGGGGTGGGTGGGGATGGTGTGAAATGACTTAAATATGACATCGCATGCAAGATGTTGATAAAAGCTGCCTTCTGTCTGTGTCTGCTGTTGGTTAGTGATGCAGAAACACAGGAAAGGAAGTAAGAGTTAAAGCTGCTGAAGCACCTCAGTTACCCACTCATACAGTGAAGAGTGAGAGGAAAGAGAAAGATTCAATAATTCAATAAAACATGCAGAAACAGAACAAAACCTTCAAGCTGCTGGTGCGGCGCTTGTTTGTGTATCTGTAGCTATAATTTACAGACGTCCTCTGAACCTCTCGTTCATAAAGTTACTGAAAAGAGGACAGCTGTAAGGGTGCATCAGCTGTGTGTGTGTGTGTGTGTGCGCGTGTGTGTTGAATGATTGCGCCTGTTAAAAATGTGGCAGTGCCGATCGGGCAGATTATGGCTCGGAGCGTTCTCAGCCAGACGATCCAACACTGCGGAGTGAAATCATTTGTACCAATAAACCGTAGAGACACAGTAAATAAAATGTGATAAAGCATGTCCAGCTATCTCTGTGCAGTTTTAAACCATCAGAGTAACATTTTGTAAAGGTTCACGCCTTTTTTTCACACCTCTGCGGGATTATTTGAGTAGTTTTAGTCTTTAAATTGGACACTGAGAAGTTCATCACATTATTAGTAAAATCTGTAAAGTTCAAGCTAAAGACCTATCAATCAGATAACCCCCACTTGGCACCAGTGGGAAGGCAGAGCTCCCTTTTACCAGGAAGCAGAACCAGACTCAGGGAGGGGCTGGCTGGAGGGTGAGCAGACAGAGAAGAGAAAAAATAGAGACACAAGGACCAAACAAACTCCAGCAGAGACGATAACAGCTGATGACATGGTGGCATGTTGACCTGATCCAGCCCTAACGATAAGCTCTAGGGACAGTGTCTGTCTCCTGAATCCAGAGAGGGGCCTGAAAGCTGAGGGCTCTGAGAGTAAAGTGGACAGAAATAATTCCAGTGGGGATACAGTGACCTGTGACCTTAGTATACTGGACCAAGATGTAACGTGGAGGGTGGAGAGGCGCGGGGCTCCTCGCCTCCTCCTTCCTCAGCCTTGGTTCCTCAGTGGGATTGTGAAAACAGACCTCGATGAGAGCGGTGGGACCAAACCTGCACATTAAAGTTAACACCTTCTCAAACCAACCATCAAAACCAGTTTTTCCTCAGCTGTAAATGTTCAGTGGGTGATAATTCGATGCTGATTCATCATCACTGCCTGCTTTCATCCTGCACACTCATTTGATCCATTGTTAATATGAAAATAATGGAGCAGTATTTTTGTGACGCAGACAGAATGAAGAAAGCTAAATTTATTATTGCAGGAATTTTCTGCTTTCGCAGAAATGCGTCCACAGAATGATCATTAAACCATATCACTAGTATCAGTGGGATTGTGGCCTCATTGATTCTTTGAGGCTTTAAAATAATCTGTCATTTTTTCTGCCACAGCACCTGCTGCCGTGGTCCTCACACATCTTTCCAATGTGTCTGATAACGTTTAAAAAAATGGTGCACAAATCACCGTTCAAGCGCCCTGACAGAAAGAGGAAATCTATTTAGTTCTTGCTGCTTGAATGTGATTGTTGCTGCTTTGTCTATTGATTGATGTACTTACAAATCTGACCGTGCAGAACCACAGCAAATTTAACAGCAGCAACCGCACAAGTGCTGCGTGCACCTCCCATCAGTTCGTCTGTAGGTGAAATTCATCAGCAGCAGAAACATTACGGAAACATCACTCCACGGGGAAAACAGAGAGACGGTCGGCCTTTCTCTAATCGATATTTTGCGGCTTTTATTTCAAACATGGCTGATGCTTTTCTATGCGCTGCATCATGTATTGACCCTTTGCGAGCTGAGAGAGTTACACAAACACGGCTAATGAGCCCATATTGATTGTGGCTGCTGTGACAGCTATTAATTAGAGACTGACTGGGAGCTGTGGCCATATGCTGAGGTGGGTGGAAAGAAACAGTCTATCTTCATCTGGTTGAACTCCTTCCTGCAAACCAACCCACGGCTCTGCTGAAACACTTCTGTATTTAGTCCTGAAGGCTTCATGAACATAACATTCAAAGAATGGAGGACATGCTGTACTATTACAAAGGGTCACCTGCTGTTGATCTGTTGAAGCGGAGAGGAGATTTAAGCTGATCACGAGCACCCCATCACTGCTCTGACACTTGGTTTTTGCAGCCTGCACACTATTCATCCATTATGCATGATTATAAAGCTATCCCTGAGAGGCTGCTGTTTAATGGGCTTCTGTGCAGAGATGAGAAAGACATGAGAGGAGAGAAACAAAAGATGGAGAGGGCTGGAGAGTTTGTCTAATATCACTGGCAAATAGAAAAGCGGGACAACATTCAGCTCAGAAAGAGAGATGCAGGTAAAACAGTGAAATCAAGGTGCATGAGAAACAGGCCGGCCATGCTCCTCCACTTCTTCTCTCTGAGGACAGAAGGATGCCACACTGTCTGCACAGACACTATGAAGATCTGACTCATCAGCAGCAGGCAGCAGACAGCCTCTCCAGTCTCACACACACACACACACACCACCTCCAACCCCCACGCATACACAAACACACATTTTCACACTGAGTAATAAGGCAAGAATAACGCGAACATTACTTTATGAGCAGTTGTTTCCTCTGTCATGAAGTTAGACGCGTTGCTCTGTAACATCAGGTGCATTTCCTTTGCAGCGATGCTGCAAACTCTGCAATGACTTCCTGTCAGGACAAACCTGAGCCACTTCTCAAATCTTTTGTAATGTGCAGATAAGATTTGATGCCGAAGTCATAACATGCTATATCAAAACTATGAAACCTATTAAATAATCACTGAAATCAAACTGTCTCCTAACCCAGCTTAAATGTTCATACCCGTCGGCTCACGTACACCACAAAGCTGTCGCTACAGCATCGAAATACTGTGCAGAAAAGTCCTCATTTCCATTCTTTCTGATGAATCGCTACTAAGAAAATAGGATTTAACTATTCATTAAGGTAGCTGGTGGCTATATTGGTTGAAGGTGCGAATGTGAGTGACTTTCTCTGTGTTAGTCCTGCGATAAACCGGCAACCTGTCCAGGTGTACCCCGCCTCCTGCCCCGTGAGAGCTGGGATAGGCTCCAGCCCCCCAGTGACCCTAAACTGGGTAAGCAGTTAAGAAGATGGATGGATGGATGGGCTGAGATTACTAATACTCTTATAGTTATTTAAAAAATGTTGGGGATTGCAATTAAAAAATAATCTTATTAAAAAATAAGATAATGTCCTATTTCTTTGTAAAAAAATGTTTAAACAGCAATAGGACAAAGAAAGAAACTGAAATCTTAAAATTCCTGACTCGCAAATTCAAAGGTCGTGATAATAATATCAGCAGCGTGTCACGTTTAAATGATCACTAAATGTTTTTACCAATTTGACCTTAAAGCTGTGTGTATGACCCTCCTCTTCACTGTGACATAAAGACACATTATTTGATGCACATTTTATCTGCCTCAGAACAAGGCCAAAATTTCCGCCTTACTGGGCTGATCAGTATTTCACTAGTTCAGTGGAAATAGCTTCTCTCAAAGGATGACTGAATGACACTTCTTAAGTCATCACTGGAAGGCCAGAGTGGCCTAGAAAACCGAGCGATACTGGTGGCTGTCCCTAGAGACTGGCTGTCTCTTCCTTCTTCCACTTGACAGTTTTGTTTCTAGCGTGGATGGGGACGACAGGAAGCACGCACCAGCAGCTGCTGAGATAAAACAGCCCATCCAGCATTAGAGAAGCAAATGTCTTAAATTAGAAAAAAAAAAGTGCAGTTACAACAGAAGAAGTGAGAAGTGAAGCACTGAGAGGCACTGAAGCATCTTCAGCCAGCTGGGAAACGTGCTGAAGTCGACTCTCCACCCATCTGTGGATTTTGCTTCCTGAGACCTCCACCTGTCCTTGAGGGGCTTCCCCAGTTTAATTTTACTTATGAACAATGCCTCTGTGGACTTCACCTAATTTCACTCACAGAGAATGATTACATAATGTTCTTAAAAGGCTTCTCAAATAAGGAGCACTATTATATCAGGTAGAAATCTATAACTTTATATTGAAACCTGTGCAGTGTTCAATCCAGCTGAATGAAGGTAAAGCAGCCTTTAAAATGTGGCGACTCCTCCACATTACATTTATGTGCCATATTTGAATGACTTACATAATCAAAGGTGATCTTAAACTTTGGCAGCATTAAAAAAATCCTCTTTTGAATGGATGACAATCAGCGACATGCATCATGGAAGTGGTTGCTACAGTAACGGGGATCAGGAGGATGGTTGAGTCCTGTCGAGCCGTCGTGCATCAAGTGACTTTATGACTCACTGTGAGAAGCCCACACATTATTCTGCAAATTACCGCCAAATCCACGTGAGAAATGTGAAGGTTAAATAATAAATATTTAACAGTAGTCGAGCGCGGCGCTCACACGGGCTCCCCGCAGCATCCGAGCGCATGCAAACGTTCATCGACGGATTTCTAATTGGACTTCAGATCAGAGCGAAGATGGATTTCCCTTACCTGGATGTACACAGGCTTCCTGAAGAGCCCCCATGGAAACAGACCTCTGGCCATGGCAAACGCCGAACATCTCACAGCAGCTGCTGAAGCAATAAATTCGGCGTGCACTTCACATTCGTATCAGGCAACGCCTGTTGGAGTGACCCTGGAAAATTTCCAGATATAAATCATCATTATTAGTGTCGGCAGATGCGCGTTTGGGCGCCGGGAGAAGGAGCGGACTGAGCTGCGCCGCTCACTGCAGCGAAGTCAGACTCATGTTGGTTTATGAGCACTTCTGGGGGCGTTTTGGCCAATTACAGAAAGAGGATGCGCACCGGTTTCTAACCTTCCTGCGTTTCCTCGACAAAGGCGGGCCGTTTGGTTACGCTCTGGTCCTGTTTTTGTAAATTAGGCCATGCGACAGATGGTGTAAGCTTTTTTATTTAATGCTAATATGGCACAGAATAATTATTTTATTTAATGTGTTTAATGAAAGGGTAAATCCTTTCATACCGCTGACAGCGCAAGCTTCTACTGAATGTTGATTTTCTACTTCTGCCATTTTCTTCTTTCATTAACAGACTCATTAACTGGAATGCTTTGTATCATTAGGCTTGTTTTACTGCTTGGGATGAAACAGAAAATTATACATGGAGCAGTCATTAGGATTTATATCCTTATATATCTATATGTGCATTTAAATACAACCTGAAATGTTTAGCTTGATAAAAGCTTAATAAATAACATCAGTGTCATAGACAAAGGTTATTATCTGGTTGCTTAGTTCAAACACTTTTGAGCTTTTACAAATTGAAAATGGAAGTGAAGATAAACCAAATGATTTCTTTAAGTGGGAAAAGCCTGTAAAGCTATAGACTGTATATAGAAGAAGGACGTCTGTGTGAAGCCAGTGCTGAAGTGCTTTAAGCCTGCGTTCATTAAGACATATTTAATACAGAATGATTTTGACTTTGTTAACTGTGGTTCTTCAGTCAGATGGACAAGCAGTGACATTTTAATTGTTTTTTAAGTGGTTATTCTCAGCCTCTCTGGCTCTTCACATGCAGCATATCTTTAAGCTAAGGTATTAGAAACTCAGGGTGTACATGACAGCACGTAGGCTAACGGTGTCCCAGACACCAGATACTTAAATGCTTCAGAAAATAATCACTCTAAGATTTCAGTGTGGATGTTAACTTTAGGATCTGGTCCTGACCTTTGACTGAAGTTTGGTCCGTTTTCAATGTTGCTGCTTTTTTTGTTTGCCAGCTTCCAACATTATAGCACAGCTTTACATTTTATTTTTTAAAACAACTTTAGTCAGGGTGGAGTATGTCATCTTCAGGTGGAAACCTCTCCCCTCAGCCCAGCCGGTCACAGCAGATGACCCCCCCCCCCGAGCCTGGTTCTGTTTCTTCCTGTTTAAAGGGAGTTTTTCCTTCCTACTGTCACCAAGTGCTGCTCATAGGGGGTCGTTTTGACTGTTGGGTTTTCTCTGTATTACTGTACGATTTTTATCTTACAATGTAATGCGCCTTGAGGTTTGTTGTGATTTGGTGCTATATAAATAAAGTTGAGGGCAGCACGGTGGTGTGGTGGTTAGCACCGCTGCCTCACAGCTAGAATGAGATCTAGAAGGTCTGGGTTCAATTCCACCTTAGCCCGGACCCCTCGCTGTGTGGAGTTTGCATGTTCTCCCCGTGTCTGTGTGGGTTTCCTCCCACAGTCCTAAGACATGCAGTTACCAGGGTTAGGTTAAGTGGTGACTCTAAATTGTCCATAGGTGTGAATGGTTGTCTGTTTCTTCGGCAACCTGTCCAGGGTGCACCCTGCCTCTTGCTCTGTGTCAGCTGGGATAGGCTCCAAACTAAAGGGAGCTTTAAAAATGAGATGACCCATACAGGGGAGCACAAAACTCTCAGGGCTTCAGGGCAGATTTTTAATGATTTGTTTGGTAAAAACAAAACAGAACAAAAAAACCCAAAACAGCAAGACACAATGCACAAAAATGGAAAATAATTCCTGGCAGACTATCACAGTCTCCCCGGAGAAAGTGACAGTTCCTCAGGGATCAGTCTCAGAGCTCAGAGGGAGGCGTGGATCAGCAGAGGAGAGGATGGAGAGGAAATGCCGGAGTAGGATCATGGACCGACACATCCTTGTTTTGGTCCATATTTCAGAAGATTTGGCACATACGCTGCATTTTCTTTCACTGAAAACATTATAAAGCAGTGGTGTTGCATTAACAGGTGCAGAGCAAACACATTCCTCTGTACCTTACTTTGCAGTGAGATGAGAGTTCTGCTTCTGGGATCTAGTACAGAGATACTGTAAATCTGGATCTCAAGGGAGTGCCCCGGCAAAAGGTAATGGACACTCAGTTAAATGGCACATTAGCAGGTGCAGCACAGGCATTATCATCCATCAAAACAGACAGCCGTCTTACATTTTTGTGATTGCATTTCATGAAAAAACAAAAGTGTTGCAGAGCATGAAAACACAGCAGTTGGTCAGACACGGCAGCTTTAATGGCACAAGAGCTGGTAGACGGACTCTTTACAGAAACATTCGATTTTTTTTGCACAGTTTATGTCGGGTGTGTAATGTGATTTCCAGGTTTGGCCAATTAAAGGTCATCATGACTGAAACTGCTGCAGCATTTAGTGTTAATAAAACCAGCTGTGCAGCGTATGGGGCACAAAAATGAAAACTGTTGTGTGCAAGTATTCTTATCTCTGATGGGCTCAACGTGGTTCTCCATCAGCAGACCGTGGGGAGCTGCAGACAGCCCGTCTACCTGCAGTGATGGAAGCAGCGTTCAAAATATGTCGTACAACCGGCCTGTGAGCTGCTGTTGGTCCGTCTGAGGAGAAAATATAGAAAGAGCTGAAGTGAAATAGATCATTAAAAACAATGAAACGTAAACAGTAAAGAACGTGCTCAGAGTAGAACCACTGCTCCTCAAGAAGCCAGCTGAGGTGGTTCCAGTCTGGTTGACTCCCTTTGGAGGTTTTGCACCTGGGAGGAGATGCTGAGGTTGACCTGAAATACATCTCATCTGCCCCGGGAACGTCTCCGGATCCTCTGGGAGGAACTGGAAATCGTTGCTGGGGAGAACAACACCTGGAATACCCTGCTTAAGTTCACATGCCTTATCTGACACACACTCCAACAATTTTCTATAACCTGCCTCTCATAAGTTCACATCACACCATTTTTTTCTTTTTTGAGGCAACAAGTTTGCAGTTTTTATTTGGATAAAATGTGTAAAAACTTAACTGTGCTTCAGTGGCTCAAACACAAGCTTTTTAATACCCTCCTTGGGACAAACATCTGTATTTCATACATAAATTAATTTATGGCCCATCCTTTACTGACAACAATAATTCAATAATTCATGTTCAGGTTGTCAGCTCACACCTGCTCTTTACCTCTTTGGTCCCGTAACATCCATCAAAGCCTAATGAGACAGCCGTACATCCACCAGACCTCCACTAATCCTCCACATCAGCATTCAGTGATTGTTGTGGTTATCATGAGCAGCATTAGTACATCTTTAATGGGGAGCATTTCTTTATTAATAGCTGCATTGCTGAGCGAGAGAGAAGAGAGAAGAGACAAACTGTTGTGAGTCTTCCCCCTCATGGTGAGAGGTTTGCATTACAGGATAGATTCAAACAACGGGAACATCCAGAGGGAAAAAGTTTCATTCAGGAAACTTTCAGGAGCTTAAAAAATGAAAAAATCAAACCATAAAGGTCTCGTTTTCAAATCGTCTTCTTCTTGTTTTCTTTGATGTTTTAAAAACATTAACATGAAGTCTTTAATGGATAAAAAGATAAAAAGAAAGCCTTGATGCTTCATCTGCGTGAGCCTCACTGATGCTCTTCAGTACCATCCACAGACTCACCAGACTTTATTCTGACTTCATCTCACAAAATCTGCCCCGCTGCTGCATCCACAGAGCTCTGAACGAGCATTCAACCACACTCAAAAATAGCCCCAAATTAATCATTTGTCTCTTATACCAAGCTGTTTCAGCATTTTTACAGCCTGTAAAACATGCTGCTTTTCATCTTTTTATTGGATTTTTTAATATTTAGAACAAATACAGCAAGTTTAGCCTCATTATCAGATGTGACACTGTGAAAGCTAAACAAAACAAGAACACAAAGAGTTGAAAATCTCATAAACCCATATTTCATTTCTAATAGAAAATGTAAGCATATCAAATATTCAAACTTATTATATTTCAAGATGCTACAAATGTTTCCAGTTGGTGAAGTCTGGACACAGAATTCCTGAAGAATACCAGGCCTTCCCTGGAAAAGATGTTGTCTGGATGGAAGCACATGCTGCTCTAAAACCTGTATACACCTACAGTGATTTCTGGAAGTGTTACTGAGCCCCTGCAATGATTACCATGATGTAATCATGCCTGTTTTTAATGCAGTGCTGCCTGAGAACTGATTTTATCCTTTGCATACAGAGATTTCTCCACATTCATGGATGTTATGCACTGTAGATGATGAGACTTCTTTTTCATAATTGTACATAGAAGGACTATTGAGGATCAGGGTGGCTGTAGCTCAGGAGGTAGAGCAGGTCATCTACTAATCAGAAGGTTGGTGGTTCTCCTCCAGTCTGCGTGCCAAAGTATCCTTGGGCAAGATACTGAACACCACGTTTCTCTCTGATGCATCTGTCGGAGTATGAATGTGTGTGGATGTTAGATAGAAAGCATTTTGTAATAGAAAGAATGGTGCTTGTGTGAAGTGTGTGTATGAAGTGCTTTGAGTGCTCAGCTGGAGTAGAAAAGTGAGAACCACTCCATTCACCACTGGTTCTCAGATTGTTCCACAGTTTGTAAATGCAGATTTTGGCAGAACCTCTGCCCATCTGAGAACCTCTGCCTCTCAAAGAGGCTCTTTTTATATCCAGTCATGTTACTGATGTGGTGCCGATGAATCAGTTCCAGTTGTTTCTTTTTAGTATCACTTATTTTTCTGGCCTTTTGTTGTCTGAGACACGTTATCAATCATACATTTTCTCAGTTTAAACATTTGATATGTTTTCTATGATCTGTTGTGACTCAAATGTATGTTCATGCAGTTGTTTTTTGTTTTTATGTATATTTTACACAGCGTCCCAACCTTTGTGGAATTATGGTTCTATTATTAAATTCCCAGTTTTAAAGCTTTTTTCTGACCTACTCATGAACAGAAAGGTAATCAGTCACTAACTATAAACTCCAGGCTGAATGTTAAACAAGGTCCACACTGTTCATATTCATGCAATGGTAGGTCTTCATGGAGTAATCTCTCAGCATTTACCATGTATATTTTTTTAAGTTAAGGGGCGGAGACTGCATTATAGAGTATCCTAATCTCTCTTCTCACCTTATAATTCAGTTCAACTCTGTTTTATTTATTTAGCACAAAATCAGAACAGTTGCCGGTATCGTTACCAGAAGGGCCCACCTCAGTCTGAGAGCCACTGATTTACTGTTTGCTGAGTGAAGAAGCTCAATGTGAGAGACGTGGGTTATTTTCATTGGCACAATAAAATCCTGCACATTGTGGAAATTCTTTGGGTAAAATTGAATATTAGTCTTAATCATTGCAACAAAACCTCCATTCACCTCCTCAGTCCATCATGAGTAATGTGAGATTTTCAGCCTGCAGTGTGACCTCTCACACATGGTTTAATCATTTAGTATTCAGCAGGTTGGTGTATTTGAGAGTTCCCTCTGATTATTTTATACAAAACATTTGGAGAATTATTTATGGAACTGCATTTATAGAAATATGCTGGTCTAGCTTAAAATTACATAACAGATGGTGCGCACTGCTGTGACTGAGTTTTATGTAAATGTGATGACTAATGTTTCCAAGCTGCATCTGCATGTGAAATGGAACAGTGAGACAGAGGGACCTGTCTATATTCAGCTTCTCCTCTGATGTGGATGTTTTTTAGAACATAACTTATAACAAACAGGGCTGTTAGGAGCAGATTTAGGAGGCTAAATATGGCAGATTAGCAAATCTCACATCTGCCATTGAAAGAGTCACGATACAAAAATCATAATTATGGGATTGTAAGTGGACATCCATCCATTTTCTCCCTCTTATCCAATCCTGGGTGGCACTGGGCAGGGCTAACACACAGTATTATTACACATTATTATTTTACATATTTGTTTCAAGTGGTGATGATTGGTTTCCATGGACATGAAAATTTGTAGTTCCATCACTAAAATAAGCTTGAAGCATAACTTTTAATGCTCAAATTCACAAAATACAAAATCCCAAAGTCAAGGAGAATATCCAGAAACACAAAGACCTTGATAACAAAAGGGAAAGACACAAGAAAGGCTACACAACTACATCAGAACTAACAACGAGGCAACAATGAACTAAAGAACACTGAAACCTTAAATACAAACACACACCAGGTAATCAGGGAAAGAGAGACAGATGGGGAGGCTGAGGCACAGGTGAACCAAATGACACCAACGAGACAGAGGAAGCAAAACTAAACACAAAGCACACCGGACGAGGAATCGTCAAAATAAAACAGGAAGTGAACAAATATACCATAACATAACCAGACTAGACATAACACGGGGAAGCAGGTCCACAAGGAAACACCAAACAGACCTCAAGACTACAACACAAGAACCAGACAAGGAAGACAACACCGAAGACTAGAGAGACACCTGAACACAAGAAGCCAGGGAGACGGATACAGCGAGGAGAACAGACAGAGACACGGGAAGACAAGAACACAGGGAAATACAAAGTACTGCAATAACTATAACCAACAACAGAATGCAAAACTACAGCAAACCGAGAAGCTAAACTGTAAGAAAAACGAGTAAACAGAACCAGAGATATAACAAAAAACAGAACTGAGATCACTAAGAACAGTGAGAACACTGAGAACACTGAGAACAGTGAGAACACTGAGAACACTGAGAACAGTGAGAACACTGAGAACAGTGAGAACAGTGAGAACACTAAGAACACTGAGAACAGTGAGAACACTGAGAACACTGAGAACAGTGAGAACAGTGAGCCCACTGAGAACACTGAGAACAGTGAGAACACTGAGAACAGTGAGAACAGTGAGAACACTGAGAACAGTGAGAACAGTGAGATCACTGAGAACACCGAGAACACTGAGAACAGTGAGAACAGTGAGAACACTGAGAACACTAAGAACACTGAGAACAATGAGAACAGTGAGAACACTGAGATCACTGAGAACAGTGAGAACACTGAGAACAGTAAGAACACTGAGAACAGTGAGATCACTGAGAACACTGAGAACACTGAGAACACTAAGAACACTGAGAACAATGAGAACAGTGAGAACACTAAGAACAATGAGAACAGTGAGAACACTGAGAACAGTGAGAACAGTGAGAACAGTGAGAACACCGAGAACACTGAGAACACTAAGAACACTGAGAACAGTGAGAACACTGAGAACACTGAGAACAGTGAGAACACTGAGAACACTGAGAACACTGAGAACAGTGAGAACAGTGAGATCACTGAGAACACTGAGAACACTGAGAACAGTGAGAACAGTGAGAACACTGAGAACACTAAGAACACTGAGAACAATGAGAACAGTGAGAACACTGAGAACAGTGAGAACACTGAGATCACTGAGAACAGTGAGAACAGTGAGATCACTGAGAACACCGAGAACACTGAGAACACTAAGAACACTGAGAACAGTGAGAACACTGAGAACAGTGAGCACAGTGAGAACACTGAGAACACTGAGAACAGTGAGAACAGTGAGATCACTGAGAACAGTGAGAACAGTGAGAACAGTGAGCACAGTGAGAACACTGAGAACAGTGAGAACAGTGAGATCACTGAGAACAGTGAGAACAGTGAGATCACTGAGAACAGTGAGCACACTGAGATCACTGAGAACAGTGAGAACAGTGAGATCACTGAGAACAGTGAGCACACTGAGAACAGTGAGAACACTGAGAACAGTGAGAACAGTGAGAACACTGAGAACAGTGAGCACAGTGAGAACACTGAGAACAGTGAGAACAGTGAGATCACTGAGAACAGTGAGCACACTGAGAACACTGAGAACACTGAGAACAGTGAGAACAGTGAGAACACTGAGAACAGTGAGAACAGTGAGAACAGTGAGATCACTGAGAACACTGACAACACTGAGAACACTAAGAACACTGAGAACAGTGAGAACACTGAGAACAGTGAGAACACTGAGATCACTGAGAACAGTGAGAACACTGAGAACAGTAAGAACACTGAGAACAGTGAGATCACTGAGAACACTGAGAACACTGAGAACACTAAGAACAGTGAGAACAATGAGAACAGTGAGAACACTGAGAACAGTGAGAACAGTGAGATCACTGAGAACAGTGAGAACAGTGAGATCACTGAGAACACTGAGAACACTGAGAACACTAAGAACACTGAGAACAGTGAGAACACTGAGAACAGTGAGAACACTGAGAACAGTGAGCACAGTGAGAACACTGAGAACACTGAGAACACTAAGAACACTGAGAACAATGAGAACAGTGAGAACATTGAGAATACTGAGATCACTGAGAACAGTGAGAACAGTGAGCACACTGAGAACACTGAGAACACTGAGAACAGTGGGCCGTGGCCCGGGACCCTGACAGAAGGACTGAGAACAGAAAACTGTGGACAGCGAGCTGCAGGATCAGCCTCAAATGTGAGTCTGTGTGCAGTTTTTGAAAGGTTTCAGGAGCACAGGGGCGCTTTGTTGATCACAGTAAGTCAGCTTTATTCACTGACATTTTACCACGCCGACCTTTTATGAGTCACTTGTCTAACTCGATTGGCCTGAAGGAAGAAGTGTTTTTTTTAACTCCCAGAAAAACAGTTTCTATTTTTCTGTTTCAGAGTGGCACTGCTTTCTTTTCACGTAAATATAAATGAGACTAGAATACAGCAAAATCTTATTATTGGAGTCTGTTGTTTTATTACTTTGTAACTGAGTCACACCGGAAAATAAGATTAAATTAAAGACAAAAACACCCGAAACTCAGTCAGAATCTCAGATTAGTTCATATCTGATATTTACATCTAATGGAGAATTATTCATGAAAACAGCCTGAGAGGCGAGAGAAGTCACATGTGGCAAAGCAATAAAAGCCCAGGACAATAAAACTTTCACACGTTATATTGATTATGAAGCTGCCTGCATTATTTTATAATCAGTAGCTACTGATCAGCTCTGCTTGATACCACAGAAATATGCGCATTTCCTCAGCTGATTTCTCCCAGTACGGTCCAACATCAGTCACCTAAATGCTAAATGTGCTCTGGGCAGGAAGAAAATGTGGTCTTGTTGGAGTTTCTGTTGTTTAAGAATGAATTCAGGACGCTGAGGGTGCAGACAGTGATGCAAAGGGCCAGATCGATGCTGGAGGTAAAGTTCATTAGCACAGAGATGATTGATGTGTCACTGAAACTAAAGCTATTAATGCTTCAACCATCAAAATCCATTTTCTAAGATTACAATAATGAACAAATAGAGATAAATGATATCATATCAGTAACTCCGCTGTGATTTGTAGAAGGTGTTGTTTATGAAGCGAATGGGTAAAATGAACAAATCAATCAGCTTTATGGATTCGATGTGCAAAGCATCACTATTTACTGCCATCTTCAACAGATAATCAATACAATGCTCGTGGCTTTCCATTAAATATAAACAGAAAGCTTATTTTAGCACAATCCAGACACAGTGGCAAACCTCTGTCTCAAAAATCTGATTAAATACAAGAAACCTCTTAAAGGATGAGATTGTTATTGAAAGAAGGAAGTGTAAGAGACTTTTTCTATGAGTGAATGATGCTTCTATATGCTTATAATTACATGCAAAGTAAAAGTCCATTTCTCTCCTTGCAGGTACAGACCACATGGACATACCTCCTATGGAAATGTAATTATGTGCACTTTTCTGAGGACCATAAATGATTCACATGCAGCAAATGTCACATCAGGAAGTTCAGGAGACATTTTCTGTGTTTAGTGAGACAGAAATGAGGTAAAATATTAATTGTTCTCTGTAGCTTTTTGCCCTGTTACATTATTTATTTAAATCAAATGGAAAACATTTAATATTTTCTCATAACTGTAATTCTGTATCTTTGTTGTGAACGGGCAGCATGGTGGTGCACCGTCGGTTCCCGTGCCTGTTGGGTTTCTCTGGATGCTCCAGTTTCCTCCTACAGTCCAAAGATTTGCATGTCAGGCGACCAACCAGCTTAGCTGTCATTGGCTGTAGGTGCACAGGTGAGATTCGAGCTAAAGATCTGAGCGGTTAGTCAGAGTAGAAAAACAATACACAAACATGAGTGCTTACCAAATGTATGAAGGAATAAGAATAATAAAATGATTGGGATGAACAGGAACTGTCCGAGTCTCATTCTGCCTGATTTTCTTTCTATAGTGTTTCATGGAGGTGTGCAGGAGCAGGTCCCAGGCTTACATGATGTATTATTACCAGCATTTTGTTGTCACCTAATGATAACAGTATAACAGCTGTTCTTCAGTAAAGAAATATGTTTTAGTTGTTTTAGCTCATTAAAAAGCTTTGAGTAAGCACTGAGCTCTTGTTTCTTTCTTTGGAGCCAGTCTGGTGACCTGCAGTTTGTGGTGTGTACTGAGAGACGGCTGTTTTCAGATGACTTCTGGGTATGTGCTGAGGGTTTGGCCTATAAAAAGCCAAATATGATCAGCAGTGCCTTTAAACTGCAAACAAAGCAGTCCTTTATGCTCCTTCACTGCAGAAAGAGGAGTTCATGCTTTTCAGAGGCTTCATGGGCAGATCTTCATTGGAGTTTTATAGGCATCCTTGCATCTTGTCTTCATTGCAGCTGCTGGCTGTTAAGTTGTCTTCATTGTCTCTGTGTTCAATTTCAGGTCTTCCACTGAGTTTTTCAGTCCTCGGCATGAGTAAGTGTCACAGTGAACTCACTCAGAGGGAGCAGGAGATGCTGAAAATTCGGCGGGACAGCGACACAAAGGCGGCCGAACTCGTCAAGATGGAGAGGATGCTGCAGCAGACCAAGAACCTGCTGGACAAGAAGACAGAGTCTGAGTCGAAGAGCATGGGATACCAGGAGAACATGGGTGAGCGCCATAAACAAAGCCTTCTAACTTCATATTTCACTCATAAAAATTCTTGTTGCTGACTGTAATCTGTGGTGCTTGGTACAGTGGAGGACCTGGAGGAAAAGGTGCGCTCCAGCAGGCGATACAGGAGAAACTCCCTCCATCACACGCAGATGCTGGAGAGCCAGATGAAAACGGTGAAAGGCGAGCTGGTGGGCACGCTGGACCACCTTCAGGAGCTGAGGAACGTCCTACGGCGTTCACAGCAGAAGGCAGAAGAGCGCAAAGCTGCAATGGAGAAGCTGGCAGCAGGGCTCAGGTGAACAACCTTTGACCCCAATAATCCTGAAATCCTCTGAAAAAAGGTGGTGCAGAATTTACATCCAGCGAGGCGGCACCCAGCCAGCAGAGAGACGGCAGAAGACGAGACGGCTCTTACAGTTTCCCATCTCTGCAGTGAGGCTGTAATCTTCATCATCTGGACTTGATTCATGATAATATTTGACTGTTCTTCCTTCATTTTAACTTTAATATCAGTAAGTTTAAAGGCTTCATAGTGACGCACTGAATTCAAAGTATCTGCTTCTTTGTGCTTTCTGATGATTAACCACTGCTGCTTACACCACAGGGGAAAATACATACATATACATATATATATGGAGTATTTGTGTCCTAGGAGTATATCCTGATAAACGTTCACTGTGGGTTGTTGGTGACCTCCACAATCATATGTTCCTCTTTTTTATGAAAGCGATATAAACCTTATATTCATGTTACTTCTTCTTTAAATCACAGATCCCTGTTAATGAATAATATCTAGATTTAGTTTGAATCTAAATGTTATTTTATTAATAAGTCAGTGTGGTATTACTGAATTCTTCAGAGCGTATTCAAATGTATGAACTGCTATTACATGTAATTACTGTAGAGTCTTTACCTATAATATAAAGCGCCTTCAGGCGACTGTTTGTTGTGATTTGGCGCTTTATAAATAAAACTGAGTTGAATTAAACAGCCCATAAAGTCTTTGAATAGTGTGTGTGTGTGGGGGGGGGCTGTTTGTTGATACTTTATTGTGCACAAATATAGATTTCTGCAGTTTAACTTTAAACATTTTGCCACAGACGGTCTGAAGACTTTTAGGAGTGACCGCGCCGTCTCATTAACAGAGAGGTACGTGGAGTGCAGTGCAGAAGTTTCCAGTGTTTCCAGTACGCCCTCTGGGATCAATAAGCTGCTTCTGTCTGTTTCCTGTGGTGAGTCATCTGGAAACTGTATTTGTATCTTCCCTGCGGCTGAGATGTTTGCTCATTTAGTTCAGCTTGTTTCACTAAGGGTCACATGCTGTGAGGCTGGGGGGCATTTCATCTGCTGGTTTCTGATGCTGACGGATGCTTTCTGCTCCATCGTAACATCCTCCATACATTTGTAGGTTATGATTCTGATATTATGGATGTTTTAGAAACACGTGTCTTTAGGCAGAAATCTATGACGACTTGGGAAAGAAACAAGACCTCATGGGGCCATAACAAATACACAGATTGTCACACAATGTTCCTGACAGATTAAGTTACAGATTAAGAACTGAACCATCTTCTGTTATTTCTCCCTTTAAACTGGTGCACAAGTCTGTTTGAGACAATACAGCAACAAGCCTCCAGGGGGCACTGGAGACATCTCAGGAAAAAAAAATGCACTCTGCATGGCTCTTCCTCTCCTGCCTTCTATCACATATCAGGATTTGCTCGCTTGTATTTTGATGCATTTAGAAATGTTCAGATAAGCTTTTGTCCAAAATAATAATAATAATAAACTGCTTATTATTGTAAAGATTGTTCTCAGCCTGCGGCACAACATTCACTTCCTCCATCCACATGCTGAAGTATCCCTAAAATACTCATGATGCTTTCCTACAGAGTGCATCACAGCAGTTACCAGTGAAGGTTACAGGTGGACTCATCGCTGGGCTTGTTTTTCCAGACCTCAGTGCAGCATTTGATACAGATCGATATTTCACTGCACAGATTAGAACACACTGTTGGTATTAACTGTGCTGCATTAGTTTGACTCATATATCTCATAGATTCCAGTTTGTTTAGGTAAATGGGAGTCGAGTTATAAGTGAGTTATACGTGCCTGGGCAATATTACTAGAAAACACTGCATATATATTCATTGCTATGCAGATGACTCCCAGTTATATTTATCCATTTCTAAGGCATAAAGGCCTAGATGACCTCTTATTTCCATCCATCCATCCATGAAAACTATGAAAATACTTGTGTTTTATCATATAAGAAGGGGACCCTTCACTAAAGAAGTGAAAATGTGAAGGACAGAGACACCACCAGCATCCTCTTCACATCTCCTGAGCCGAATCAGGGCTCTAACAGACAAAAACATGCATAAATGTGCTTATTTATTCCTGATATTGTCTCAGTTACTTATTGTCAGCAGGTTAGACATGTGACACATTTGTTTCCAGACAGATAATGAAGCCAACAACACCTGGTTATAAGTTAACATTATGTCAGCTAATGTCAGTGTCCTAAAAATCACACTTTCCTCCTGATAAACAGCTGGAATACATTCTCACATCATATGAGACTTTATTCACTAAGAGTTACATCCACTTCAAAGATTTACTGACAGAAAAGTTCAGGATACCCTCAACAGCTCACCTCAGTCCCCCTGTTATTGGTCAAAAATGAGCTTCTCTGACCTGCATCGGCTCCTTTCACAGAGTTTTACAGCCTCATGCAGAGTAAACAGACGTGGAGACTTCTGAAACAGTGGCCTGATAGCCTACCTCAAAAAAGTGATTTCCAATGTTTCTGTTTTTTTTATGTGTAATGTCTTTGATTATATTGGTAAATAGACTGTAGTCAACAGGATTTATGAAGGGCTTATATCTAAAATTAAGAAATGACCTGTTTTTGCAAGTGTCTTTATGACTCTGCAATATTGTACCTACATTGTAATCAATGCAGTGCTTTGTGGCCACTCAAAATATCCTTATAGAGCTGTGATGTTATATTTGTTGCGATTTCAGCTCCCCTCTTAGTCAGATCTCTGTGAAAAAAAGACATTTTTAATGTTAGTGGCAGTTTTTACCCTGATAAATAAAGAATATATAAAAGTCACTTTGCCAAAAAGTGACTGCAGCTTCTACCCTGTGGCAGGAGTGTTGTTTCTTATTTAAAATGACTGATATCATTCATGAGAGACGTGTTTAACACGGGCCAGAGGTCATTTACAACAGTTTAAATACAGCCAGTCATTTTTTGGCAAATATTGGAAATCATGCTTTCTAGCACAACACCGAGCCTGGTTCTGCCTTTTTTTCCTGTTGAAAGGGAGTTTTTCTTTCCCACTGTTGCCAAGTGTTTGCTCATAGGGGGGGGGTCATCTGATTGGTGGGGTTTTCTTTGTAATATTGCAGGTCTTTACCCTGCAATATAAAGCACCTTGAGGCAACTGTTGTGAATTTGAAGTATATAAATAAAATGGAACTGAATATTGTTACAGTTGTGGTGAACATCAAAAGTAATCCCTGTGAGCCAAAAGGTTTCAGAGTGTTCAGAGCACTCAGTTTCAGAGATATTTTTTTCCCACTCTTGGCTCTGTATGATGTCAGTGAGAGTAGAAATCCTTAACATAGTCATCTCAGGCTGACAGCTCTGGTTTTGAGCACAGAAGCACCACCCATATGCTTTTTTTGAAAATTGGCTTAAATTGAAGGAGCATAAACAGCTTGTTTCAGATGTAGGATGAACTGAGGTGCAGCAACAAGGGCCCAGTAAAAAACTGTGAATCATGCAAACTGTTCTATAGTCAAAGAATACCACAGTTCAAGAGTGGGAATGTTTTTGTAAATGAACTTAATCGGTCCCCTTTATCATACATGTCATCAGAAAACTGTGTGTGTGTGTGTGTGTGTGTGTGTGTGTGTGTGTGTGCACGTGTATGTGCACGTGTCTGTGTGTATGTGTGCACGTGTGTATATGTGTGTATGTGTGCACGTGTGTATGTGTGTGTATGTGTGCACGTGTGTATGTGTGCGTGTGTGTGTATGTGTGTGTGCACGTGTGTGTATGTGTGCACATGTGTGTGCGTGTGTGTATGTGTGTGGATGTGTGCATGTGTGTGTATGTGTGTGCATGTGTATGTGTGTGTGCATGTGTGTGCGTGTGTGTATGTGTGCACATGTGTGTGTGCACATGTGTGGATGTGTGCGTGTGTGTGCATGTGTGTATGTGTGTGCATGTGTATGTGTGTGTATGTATGCACGTGTGTGCGTGTGTGTGTATGTGTGTGTGCACGTGTGTGTATGTGTGTGTGTGTGTGTGTGCGTGTGTGTGCGTGTACACGTGTGTGTATGTGTGCATGTGTGTGTGCGTGTACATGTGTGTGTGTGTGTGTGTGTGTGTGTGTGTGTGTGTGTGCATGTGTGTGTGTGTGTGTGTGTGTCCATGTGATTGTGGATTCATCACCTGGGTTCTCTGTTCTCTTGTTCTCCACCTTTAACATTCAGCTTGGTGGTAGTTCAACTGCACAGTTATGCCCCCTGGTGAGGCCCAGAGCCACTGCAGGGGGGCTGTGGCTGGGGGTAAAACACTGATTTAATTCATTAAGAAAAATAAAGTGTAAATAGAGTGCACTGATGCTATCATGCTTTTATTTCATCAAATTTACAGTGTAAATAGTTTGAGAGGGTTTGAACCCTTTGTGAAGCACTGGTGTGGTATAGCTTTTGGTACTGAAGTGCCTTTGATCCAGTTTCTACCTACTTCTTACCTGCCAAACAGTTCCACTAAAAGGATGAAGGTGAAAGAACAGGTTAGCCTGCTCACCAACAGTCCTCTTTGTTTAGGGCTAACTATTTCTGAATGCACCACCTGCACATTAACCAGCAGTATTATGAACTCAGTGACATTGTCCTCACACAGCTGCTGTCGTATTCTGACTGTGTTGCACAATGAAGCCACTAAATGATTGAGAATGCACTGGTGAAACTGGTGATGCATGTCTTGGATTTGTTTGTGTGATGCTAAGTTTACTGTGCAGAAACATATTGTCTATCAGAACTGTGACAAATGTTCTTGTTATGACAGTTTTACAGCATTCACTGAAACAAAGAAAAGCATAAAACAGGCAGCACGACAACGAGCGTTGTGATCACAGCACAGCTCTTTTTCCAACTCATTTCATAAGCTGAGGTTGCTGCTTTAACACAATGGTGGTAATTTGTGTGTTTATTATCTGGATTACTTTTTTTTTATTTCATGCTCGTCATGCCAGAAAACACTTTTTTAAAGCCTGTCATGTCTGGCAGCTTTTGCAATCAGAATCATGATGTGAATGAGCTGTTGTGCCAAACATATTTTCCAAGATGAGCTCTATAAATTCTCTACAGGCTCCTCTTGTTAGTGGTTTTTCTTTTTCTTTCTTTCTATTAATATTCACACAAGTTCACGTGTGAAATGGCAATGCCAGAGGTGACAGACAGGAAAAAGAGAGCAAGGAAGAAAAGAGAAAAAGGGGAGAAAAGAGCAGAAAAGCATAAGGGGACAGAGCACAAATAGAAAAACACAGCAGTTCACCAACTGCTGCACCTGTAATAAAAAAAACATTCAAAAAACAGACCCCACAACCCCCAAGGAGCGGGTCAACAACCATGCCAAAACACTCTCCCAGGCAGGATTGACCAGCAGGGACCGGTAGGGAGGGGTAACCCCCACCTTCCATGACCGTGTCCTACAGGGGCCAAGGCTCAGCAAGCCCGCAGTGACCACAACCCAGAGCACCGCCGCACTCAAGGCCACCCACTACCCCCACTGCAAACAGTAGTTTCAAGGCGATCCTGGATACCAGGGCCCCAGACTCCAGACCTGAACCCTGCAGAGGAGCCCAAAGAAACCATCAGACACCCACATTCTCTGGGCCCTCTCCCAGCCACCTGCTATGCATATGGGGAGACAAGACTAGAGCTGATCACCCACTAAGTGATGGAATTGATCAGTGGAAACAAAACAGAAACAAAAACCAACACAGGGACAGAGGATAAATGGTAGTCCAAAGTAGGATGCTGGGCAGAGGCAAAACAGAGGCCGTCCAGGTGGCCAATGGTGCAGACAGAGGCGCTCCAGAGGCTGGCTGCGTGGCCTGTGGTGGAGACAAAGCAGAGGCTCAGTAGGTGACCAACAACAAAGAAGGTGAGGCCCTTCCAGGGGTCAACGGTGGAGGAAACCTCTGGGGGGCGACAGTGACAGAACACCTTGGGTGGCTTGGCTAGGGCTTGGCATCGGTGGAGGTGATGGGAGATCTCCAGTGGCCAGCGATGAAGAAGACAAGATCCCTCTGGGGGATTACAGAAGCGATGGGATACCTCGGACACAGACGACATCAGCCTCTTGGACTGCCTCTCACTCAGGACCCTCTGGTTCAGACTCGGGAACCTTGGACTCAGGACCCTCAGACTTCGGACACTCAGGACTATGGCTTGGGCTCGAGACCCTTTGGCTCCGGAAACTTGGGACTCTCTGGCTCTGGACGCTCAAGACACTTCAAGAAATTTACTGTTGCTGATTCCGTATTTTGAAACAAGTTCTTGGAGTGAAATAAAGGTTCTATTTTGGATGAAATTTTTTAGATTTTGAATCCCTTTCTCTTGCCCTGACAGAAAGGTGAGTATTTTTCTTTTTCTGACAGAAATCTGAATAGTTCCAAATGAAAGCAGTGGACATCTTCTTGGTGTCACAAACGAATCCAGATCCAGTGACTCAGTTCACGGTGTAGAGAGGACTTTGAGCCTTGGTGGAGGCATAATGTTTCAGACGAGCAGATGTTACATAATATTGTCACATAATTCATGCCACAGATTTGTCTGTCAGTATTTGTGTTGGGGATGAGGGCCTGTTGTTAGTGACAAAGAGGGAGCCCACACGAGGAGATCATATAAATAAAAAAAATCATTTATTGCACACAAACTAACAAAATGAAACACAAAAATCCCCAAGCTGGGATGTATCAGGTGGCTGGAAGACTGTGGTAGGGAAGATCTGGGCCAGTGAAGTGCATCAGGTACTGACCCTCCCATATCAGTGTCATGATCTCTGTAAAAAAAAAAAACAAAACCCCAAAACAAACAAACAACGAAAACCAGAGGAACATAACCTGGAAAAACAGGAAACCAGTTTCAGAGTTTGTATTGCAAAACCAGAATGTGAAAGAGTGGGTGAGGCACGCTGATCCGTGAGCGTTCATAACAGTGGGAGGGGCAGTGATCTAGCCTCCTGTTTCATTTCCATAAAATGGGAAGACTCAGAGTGATTTAGGAAAAAAGTTGAGACCTTCGAGTGCAAGACACTCCTGGTGCATCAGTGAGTGGTTTGAATGTCATGCACATGTAAAATCAAGGAAACTGGGTGTAGCAGGGACGACATATGCACCGATCCCTGCCTGGTTTCTGGTTTCCCAGACCAACATCTACATTTCTGGAACTGATACTTCCTATTCAGTGAGGTGGATCATTGGAGTGTGAAATTGAGGGTGGTGGTGTTTGGGCACGCTGGATCTTCTTGCAGATACTGGAGTCTGCCTCCAACTTTACAGCAATGTACATTTCATTTAACTACAGCATTTCAACCATAATTCCACCATTTAATCACATCCCAGCACTGGTTTAACTACTTATTAATAACCATGAAGGATAATTAATTTGCCATAATCATGATATGTGGAAAGTGAGACACTCTTGTCTTTTGTTGGATCATATGATGTTTTAGTTTGGGTGCTAGTTGGACCACAGGTGTAAATTTGAGAGTGTATTTTTCATCTCTCTGCGTTGCTCCACCCAAAGACAGCTGAAAGAGGGAAAAGTCCTGCTGCAACCCTAAGCTGGGTACATGGTTAAGAAAATGGATGGATGGATGTTGTAAGTTTGTTTTTGATCAGAATCAGAATCAGAATCAGGATTTATTGACCAAGTATCGCTCACACAAACAAGGAATTTGTTTTTGGTTACGCTCGCAGTGCACGAAAAATACAGTAAAAACAATCTTATTCACACAGCTCACTCTCTCCTTACACACACATTCATACCCGTAAATCTAGAAAACATTTAAAGTATTTAGCATGTAGAATTTACCTTGTAATTTTAAAAAGGTGCAGTTTGTGCAGTATAAAAACTATAGAAAATATAAAATATATAAATAAAAATTGAAGTAAAGGTGAGAATCCTGTGAATGCCCTTACATAAATTAAATAGGTAATTTTTGATATGCAAGCGTCCCAAGTATTAACAGTTCAGTAGTGTTCAATTGTTCATGAGAATAATGGAAGTTGGAAAAAAGCTTCTCTGTAGCCTGGTCGTTCGGGTCTTCATGTGGCTGAAACGTCGGCCTGATGGAAGGCACCGAAACAGGTGATGTCCACGGTGAAACGGGTCAGTGATGATTTTCTCTGCACGCTTCCTGATTCTGGAGGCGTGCAGGTCCAGCAGTGTGGGCAGCTTTACACCGATGGTCCTCTCTGCAGACTTGATAATGCGCTGCAGTCTCTTGGTGTCATGTTTTGTGATAGCTGCCCCACACTGTGATGGATGTGGTGATGATGGACTCTATGATGGCTGTGTAGAACTGCACCATCAGCTCTTTGGGTAGGTTGAACTTCCTCAGCTGGTACAGAAAGTACATCCTCTGTTGTGCCCTCTTGATGATGGAGTTGCTGTTGCTGTCCCACTTCAGGTCCTTGGAGATTATTGTGCCCAGGAACTTGTAGGACTCCACAGCCATCACAGTCCTGTCTAGAATGGTGAGTGCTGGCAGGGTTGGGGGGCTCCTCCTGAAGTCCACGGTCATCTCCACTGTTTTTGCTGTGTTCAGCTCCAGATTGTTCTGACTGCTCCAGATAAACACAAAGCCACTGTAAAGATGCAATGACCAGGGTGAAGGTGCAGTTCCCTCCCCTGGCCTTAACGAGGACTCAGAATAAGCTTCAGCCAGCGGATGTTTCAGAGCTGTAAGGTTTGGTGGCTCTGAGTCTGCTGAAGATGAACACATGGACAGTTTTTCTGAACTCTGCTGAAATCTGTGTAATCCAGTGATTTTTTTTAAGGTGGCATAAGAAGATTTTGTACTTGAAAACAAAAAAGTTTCTGGCCTTGACTTTAGTCTTCGACGTGAAGGAAGGGACCAGAAACAAATATTTCTTTCAAGAAATCCTTCACTTTGCTTCTTTTTTATTTGACCCTCCTCACTGATTGCAACACATAAATTCTGTATAAGATTTGCACTCTGTCAGAAAGTAATCAGGACGATAAAGTTGGCAGTAATATTCTGAGACTTCACAAAACTCGCCTACAACTATCAAAAATACTGTTTTATGCATTTCACTGAGTAGAGCTCCTCACAATCAGCACTAGTCTGTGTATTCAGTCTTATTCAGTTTTAAAGCTGCTGATTTTACACATGTATATGAGTCTTTTCCCCTTCACTATATTTAAATACTGTCTTTTTCACAGCATAAATATTTTCATAAATAAAATATTCTGTGGGGAACAAATTCAGTTTGTATAGTTGGAGCAGATATAATGATACAGCCCTGACTCTCACCTCCTGGTCAGCTGCACACTTCAGCTGAACTCATACTCTGAGCACTGAATACTGCTTCATCCAGTCGGGTTATTGTTCTCCTTCCTTGTATCCCCTGTGAATCCCATATACATCTAAAGTAAACCTTGTTAAATGAAGGGACGGGTGTTATGAGGGGCTTCATGGAGATTTCTCATAATCCAAAAATATTGCTTTGCAAAATTCATCTAAATATAATAAAAGGCAAACTTGCTGCCTTGTTTTATTGCTCCTTCAAACAAGCCTGAAGTTGGAGGTCAGAGACTGCACTCACAGTTGAGGCTCTGTTATAGAAAAATATGTTTCTTTACCATTTGGTAAAAAGCATGTGTGTGTTTGTCCAGGAGTGGGATATAAAGAGCGACTGCCCATCATAACAAAAAGTACATGTCTGCTGTGGGTGGCTGTGGCCCTCAGTCTTTGTTCTGATCTAACAGGATGCTGCCTGTGAGTGTGAGACACTGTGTGTTAACACAAACCACAATATAAAACAATACTGACATTGCATCATAATGCACATATAATATTGTAAGAACTTTACTGTTTATTGTGAGAATTATTGTTCTTTTTGTGCAGTTTTGTACAGTTATGGTTACAGATTCTTTATCTATCTATCTATCTATCTATCTATCTATCTATCTATCTATCTATCTATCTATCTATCTATCTATCTATCTATCTATCTATCTATCTATCTATCTATCTATCTATCTATCTATCTATCTATCAGTCATTCCTTCCTTCCTTCCTTCCTTCCTTCCTTCCTTCCTTCCTTCCTTCCTTCCTTCCTTCCTTCCTTCCTCCACTTATCCAGTTCAGGGTTGTGGTTGGACTGGAGCTTATCCCAGGGCTTATAGGGGGAGAGGCAGGGTACACCCTGACCCGGTCACAGGGCCAACAGTGACAGACAACCAGTGCTGCAGGCTTCTTGTGGCAGGAAGGTCGAGTACCCAGAGAGAACCAGAGCAGGCATGGGGACAACATCCAAACTCCACACAGACAGGCCCCAGCTGCCCAGTGGATTCAAACCCAGGACCTTCTTGCTGTGAGGGGCAATGGTCCTAAACACTGCACCACTGTGCTGCCCACGTGTATTTAGACTTTTTTTGTGAGATAACAAATGACTGTGACTAATAACATTTTAATAATTTTAATTTTTGGTTTAAACCTATTAGTCTAACCAGATCTAAAATATTCCACTGTATGTACCTTTTGATTAAAATCAATGATAAATGCTCAATTATACTAATATGACTGGCAGGCTCCCTTTGATGGCTGATCTTCTTCGTGAGCAATAATTCTGAGACACACCTACAACCAGTTTGACTCAGTTAGTATTGTAGCCTCAGGCATGTGAAGCCCTATTATCAGACTGCACCATGTTTGTTGTTGCATTGTTTCAGTTAAATGCCGCCTGAGTCATGAGAGTGTTTTAGCCCCCACTCAAGTTAAAACAAGTTGTGTGCTCAGTATCTATGTTGCGCTTGTGTGTATATTTTGTCTTGTGGAGGCATGGTGGTATGTCCCAGACACCAACTGTGTGCATTTTGTGTAGACTGCTAAATGAGGCACAATGTGCTGATGCAGCTTTGGCAGTGGGAGTGATGGAGCCAACCCTAACCTGAGGCGACTGGTGGAGCTCAGAGGAGAGATTGGTGCCTTCACGTTCTGTCAAGCTGCCACATAGGAATCAGAGTGCTCACTAATTCCAGCTACTGACAGACAAGTCACACACAATCACACTGCAAACTCAAGTGCATGCCCAAACAACAGTTATGTGATTGCAAAATCACTGGTCATGCAATCCACAATCCAGCCACTTCCTGGAGAAGGAGAAACTCGCTGACATTTAGCCTTTTGCTGTTCGACATCAGAGATCATTTAGGATTCTGGAAGGAGATCATTCAGCGTCCCGTTCTAGCTCTTTTTGGTAGGTTATGGTAAAAATTTAATGTAAAATATTCCTCTTAAAGGTTTCTGTCCTGCATTGCTCCATTTTTCTGAAGTACTTTGTTGGGATTTGCAGTGTGTTTTTATAAGATGAGATATAGGTTTACTTGTGCACCTTATGCACTTCAGATGTTGGAGCAACAGATGCTGGATTAATGTAATTATGTTGCATCACTTTTTCTCTTGTAATAGCTGCGTGCAGACTGTGTGCATAAATGCTTGGATTTCAGCAGGATCTATTCAAACCATCTGCTTCCATAAAATTAAATATCATTAATACAAAGTGCGGCATTGAAAATTAACACTTTCCCGAAAAACCTCAATAAAAAGACAGTAGTTATGTGAGTTATTTTAGTGATGTTGTGTAACCAGTGTTGCATGAAATCTGAGACATGAAGAGGCGGAGCTTTGTTAACACTGTGCAAAACAGGGCTTTATATGTCATAATTAGATCACATTTTTTATTTTAAAAATACATAATAACCAACTTCTAAAGCCGTGAGAGTGACATCACAGGAAACGCGAAGAAGTAGCAGAAAAAGTAGAGCCCAAAATAGAACTACACATTTGACTATATGTTCAAATCCACCACTGGAATTTAATGGAAGTAGGGAGGGGAGCATAAGAAAGTGCATACCTTACTACAAGCAAATACATATATTGCAATAAAATGTATTCAAAATAAGTGGATAATTAGTTAAGTTATTGCTTTCCTAGTTAACTTGCTTATATTTCCATGTGAAATAAAGTGAAAGTGTAAAGCAAACAGTGGAAAAGTAGCTTTTAAATTTGCGCTTAAATCTGTCCACCGTCCTCTGCTCCGGGCCGGGCCGGGCTGGGCCGGGCCGGGCACGCCTCTCCGTCTGAATGCGGATGTTTGCTCAGCCTTTAAAGCAGAGCGCAGCTCAGGGAAGCGGGCGGAGAACTGGAAGAGCATCGCTGCAGCTCCTTCACATCCAACATCTGACTACTGTCTACAGCAGGTAATGGAAAGCTCTCTCTGATGCTACAGAATGAATGCTAATAGAAGTCGCTGGCGTTCAGCACAGCGTTTATAAAGGAGTCCTTACAGCGCTGAGGACACTGACAGGAGCTCTGCCTCATTTTCCATGAGAGGAAAACAGGCTGAAATATGTTTTCAATGTGTCAAATTCGTTTGGGAAACATTTGTTTCTTGTATTTTACGATCCTCATTAAATATATGTATGTTATTATATACCAGGAGAGGACATACAAAATGCCTGGTTTTGTGGTTGCTAGTTGGGAGCGTTCAGTGAGCACTCTACAGTGTGCCACACACACACACACACACACACACACACACACACACACACACACACACACACACACACACACACACACACACACACACACACACCGTGAGCAGACACACCCTGTGACATCCAGACTGCTGGCTTACTTGTGGTTCCTAGGATACTTAAGAGTAGAATGGGAGGCAGAGCCTTCAGCTTTCAGGCCCCTCTTCTGTGGAACCAGCTCCCAGCTTGGATTCAGGAGACAGACACCCTCTCTATTTTTAAGATTAGGCTTAAAACTTTCCTTTATGATCAAGCTTATAGTTAGGGCTGGATCAGGTGACCCTGAACCCTCCCTTAGTTATGCTGCTATAGGCCTAGTCTGCTGGGGGGGTTCCCATAATGCACTGTTTCTTTTCATTCACCTTATTAATTTGTTTATACTCCACTCTGCATTTAATCATTAGTTATTATTAATGTCCGGCTCTCTTCCGCAGTGTGTCTTCACTGCCCCTCCCTGAGCCTGGTTCTGATGGAGGTTTCTTCCTGTTAAAGGGAGCTTTTCCTTCCCACTGTCACCAAGTGCTGCTCATAGGGGGTCGTTTTGACTGTTGGTTCTCTCTGTATTATTGTAGGGTCTTTATCTTATAACATAAAGCACCTTGAGGTGACTATTTGTTGTGATTTGTTGCTATATAAATAAAACTGAATTCAATTTATTTGTGATTTTGCTCTCTGAATCCAGTATGAAAGGCAGATTTGATAACTGTATAAAACTGGGCCTGCAACAATCGATTATTTTCATCTCAAGTCTCTAAAATGTCAGAAAGTTCTGAGGAATTAATAAAACTTAAAGCCATAAAATTGCTTGTTTTGGCCAATCAGCTGTCCTGAACCCAAAGTTGATCAGTGTCCTGTCATTTCAGAAGCTGGACTCAGAGAATTTTGGTATTCTTGCTTGAATAAGTCATATCATGTTAGCTGTTGAGGGGGTTTAATGAAGACACGTCTCCTCTCAGGTCCTCATCATCACGATGGTACACAAAGAGTTTCAGACTGCAGGGAAGAAGCCTGGCCTGCAGGTGTGGCGGGTGGAGAGCATGGATCTGAAACCCGTCCCTCCTGAACTCTATGGAGACTTCTTCATCGGCGATGCTTACATCTTGCTCCACACCACCAAGGCTCCTTCTTACAATGTCCATTCGTGGATTGGTATTGGATTTTTTTTGCTGAGAGCAAATTTAAATCCTCTCTGCCTGTATTGTGTTTGATTTTACAGGCATTCTATCCTTTTTTCACTGTTCATCTGTTTAATCTCAGGCGATGAAGCTTCTCAGGATGAGAGTGGGGCGGCTGCCATTTTCATAACTCAGCTGGATGACCACCTGGCCGGAGCTGCAATCCAATACAACGAATTTCAAGACCGAGAGTCGATCACCTTTCTGAGCTACTTCAAGTCAGGCATCAAATACAAGGTGAGACACGCATGCTCACAGAGGTCTAAATGTTTTGAATTTGTTTGTTTCAATAAAGTTCTATTCTATTTCTAAATAAAGCATTTTAGCGATCTGACCTCAGGAGGCTGTTCAAGTACTGTCTTTGTATGGGAAGTAACTTGTTGCTGTGCTATTTTTGGGGCATTGCCAGCTGTGATAGGTGGTCCCTCAGGTTTTCCTGAGGTACTCCGTGGAGATTTTGAACCAGCAAACAAGGCGAGCTGAAACATGTTGCCATCATACCAAAGAGCTAAAGAGCTGTACATGTCATAAACTGATGCAGGAAACAGAGCTGGAGGATGATATGAATTTGAAGTTGTGATACTAATCTCGTGGCGAAAGCAGTCTCTTGATGTGATGCACAAACACACTTTATAGTGACTTTCAGCTGATTTTGTCGCTGTCGTCTCTGTAAATGTGCTGTGACGGCTGCAGGCACCAAAACAGCTCTGAAGGTCCAGCAGGTAGTCCGACTGAAGCCATGCTGCTGTTTGTCATAGTTCAAGGAATGAACTTTGTTCTGCTGTCAGTCGAGAGCAGCTCTAATCAGGACACCCGGAGGAGTGCAGTGACTGTGGGCACGATTCAAGGCATGTTGTAACACCTTCTGTGTTGTTATGCACAGCGGCCCAAAGTATTTTCCTCTTATACAGTTACTAGAAAAGGAGTGGCTAAAAAACCGTGACATACGAGAGTCTGAAATGATTCATTACCTGAGTGTGAATACATGTCGAAGGTGTGTGAGAGCTGATTTTGTTCCATGTTCAAAGAGCCCGTTAAGGTCATGCATGCATGTCTGTGCTAATGAGCATATTCTAAAGTTCCAGAAGCTTGGTGACCACCTGGGTTCCCTTGAGGATGCAATATATGAGCATATATCATTTAAATAAATAAGGTGCAATGTTTCCATTCAGTATCTACTTCTATTTAATGCATGTGGCTTTTCCAGGGTCCTCAAACTCTGATCAGGCTGCAGGATTAGCACTGCCTGAGCCTCAGTTCTCAGTGTCATGGATTCCACATCTGTGGAACATCAGTTTGAGATGTTTGCATGATCATATTCCTGCATATTTGTCAGCTGCATGTTCCTGCTGTAAAACCTCTTCTACCACAGCCCGAAGGTGTCAGAAGAACTAGTACTGGGCTCAGAACTCATGCCTAGAAAAGGCTTTAAGCTAACTTTGGATATTGCATGATCATGCTGTGTAAGCCATTATGGAGAGCAGCACCAATACTGGAACAAATTTTTAGCTCTGTCTCTACCTCTGAGCACTGGGTTATGAACCTGTGTTAACAGCTGCAGGATTAGCATATAGAGCTAAGCCAGAGAGAGCTTATGTTTTTTTTTACATATGCATAAAACTAATGTACATCATAATAACATGCTTGTAGGCTGTAATTAAATGATAAGTGTAGCCACCTTGACATCACCTGTTGATTTATGGAAACTTCAAGTTTAGTCATTTAGATAGTGGCATGTTGATTTTTCATAAAAACAGATGGAAAAAGCAAGTGTTAGATCTGATGGAGGGAAAAAATACTCCCAGGGTAGCAAGATAGCAGTGTCCTAAAGCCCAGCCTTTCACCTGTTTTACTTTAAATTGCACCGTAATGTACTCGATGAACCTTTGCTGTATTAAATAAATCTTGAAACTTGTGATAAAGACCAAAAACTCATTGGCAACACGTTTATTATGGTCATAAATAAAGGGAGAAGTGAAGCTTTTTCCTCATAGAATTGTACATTTGGTTTTTGTGACCTGAGTCACACTTTATTCAAAGCACCTGTGTTTGCCTCACTTTCAGAACTGGAGGCTGCATCCATCTTTTATATGCAGTATAGTGTATATTTATGTGCTGGACTCTTTATAGACTCTCTTCCTAGTATCAAAGTTACCTGTTGGTCGTTTTTTACACAGTTTAAACAAATGAATAGACGCGATCTTCAGAGATGATGTTGACTTTAAAGAATTGAATAGTTACAAATGCAGCACACAGGCATGACAGCTGTGCCAGTTTTCTCTCCCAATACTTTAGTATTAATCTTACAAACACCATAATTGTGAAATATTTTGGACTTTTTAACCCAGAAAGGTGGAGTTGCCTCTGGCTTCAAACATGTGGTCACCAATGACGTAGCTGTTAAACGCCTGCTGCACCTGAAAGGCCGTCGACCGGTCAGAGCCACGGAGGTGGAGCTGTCCTGGAAAAGCTTCAACAAAGGAGACTGCTTCATCATTGATCTGGGGAAGGTGATCTACAACATAACGTGTTTTACAGAGATACAGGAGTGCAGGCTTTAGCTGCTGCTGTGTTTCACCACAGCCTTATTTTCCTCTTTGAATCTTTTCTCTGAATCGATAGAACATCTACTGCTGGTTTGGCAGTGAAGCGAATCACTTCGAGAAGCTCAAAGCCACTCAGATGGCCCGAGATATCCGTGACAATGAGCGAAACGGCCGTGCTGAGGTGCACACGGTCGATGAAGGTGCTGAGCCGGCAGCTGTGACTACGGTAAGCCTCCTTTATTTAAAACACTTCACAAAACACTTTGTGTTGTTTGTGACTGCTTAAAAGAAGTCGTTTGTGTCACTTGGGGGTTGGAGAGGATGTTAAGTACAATGCTGTATTCATTTATAGGAACTCGGAGCCAAACCCGACCTCCCACCAGGAAGCACCGATACAGATGTTGAAACGACAAACAGGAACAAGGCGTCGCTTTATCTGGTAAATGCCCGCACAGGGAGAGGGCCAAAACCTCTGAGCCCAACACTTCTAATTGGCTTTCATTTTAAACCTAATAAAAGGTATTTTATTAGAAATGATCAGGTCCACTTGTTCATTTTCTCCACTGTTGCTTTAATGACAGCAGCAGTCAAGCTGCAGGGACTCAGTACAAGAATTTACAAAACCTGATTAGCCATGTTATCCTGCCATTGTGTTTCTAAGAGCCTCCTGTGATGCTGGGGTTTCATGTGCTCCAAACACATTCAGTGGGGTTGAGGTTGGGTGAGTATGGAGGACAGACTGAAAGTCCACCCTGTTTGACTCTCAGGATGGGCTCAGACGTGTTTCTTGTTCCCCTCTCCAAAGGCGATGCTATCCACCCACTGAGACCAGACTTGCTGATTGCAGTCTTTGCGTATCTGTAGTGTGTGTGATTGTGGTTTGATGCTACAATGTCCACAGATTCTTTATAGTGCTCTCCACAGGGCCCTTAGAGTAGAAGCCTTCAGTGAAGTGCTGAGGAGGAGACTGTTTAAAGTAACTATGTGATCTCTGACACTCAGTTTCAGCAACATTGTGCTCACAAAGATGGACAGTGGCTGCAAATTGATTTCCCTCAACAAACCTCTAATGAGTCAATCAAAATGTGTAATTTGTTCCATTCTGCAGTTTGATCTGAATGCTGCTTCAGCGAGGAGACACAACCAAGGCACTGAAACAGTTACTGCCACTAACCTGCTGACCTAACTGTAGTGTTTCTCATTAATCTTCCTGTGTGTGTATACTGCATACGTTTCTATAATTTAACACTTTGGGATCATTTCCAGGTTCAGATCAAAATATGAGAGATGTTTCAAGGTTCTGTTTTCAACCTGTGCTGTATCTAGACTTCAAATGATTCCTGTATGTCAGAGACACAGATGACAGATGCAGATGTTTCCATCTCTGTGCTGTCTAGATTTCTGATGCTGCTGGCACCATGAAGACGTCTTTGGTGGCTGATAAAAACCCATTCAAACAGGGCATGCTGTCCCAGAACGACTGCTACATCCTGGACAATGGAGTGGACAATCAGATATTTGTCTGGAAAGGTATTTTCACATCCATTTATTTACAGGTGGTACCGCTCCATTTAAACATGCATGACTCATTAATAGATTTTACCAGTCTAACGTCTCTGCTCTGCGTACCACACTTCAATCTGCAGGACGCAACGCAAATAAAGAAGAGCGCGCAGCAGCGAAGGCTGCTGCAGACAAGTTCATCGCAGAGCACAATTACTCCAGTAAAACTCAGGTAATATCAGCATGTAGAGATCATCTGCTGCCAGAACCTCATCCTTCCTGCTCCCTCCATCCTGGTTATGAGTTCATGCTTCTTCTGTGGATTTTATGCACAGGTCCTGATAGTGCCAGCAGGGAGTGAGCCCACCTTGTTTAAGCAGTTCTTCTTCAAATGGTTTGAAGGGAATATCACAGGCCCGGGTCAGACCTACACAGTAGGTCGTATCGCCAAGGTGGAGCAGATTCCCTTTGACCCATCCAAGCTCCACAACAACCATGCCATGGCTGCCCAGCATGGCATGGTCGATGATGGCTCCGGGAAGGTCCAGGTATGTAACTAACATGACATTCGGTGTGTTATTTTCTTCAAATATCAGTGTGTCACTGCAGCATTGGTGGATATCTGCAGATTTGGCGTGTGGAAGGAGGGGATAAGGTTCCTGTGGATAAATCCACCTATGGGCAGTTCTTTGGAGGTGACTGTTACCTGCTGCTGTACTCTTACAACCACGGAGGCAGAGAGAGGCACATCATCTACACATGGTGGGTGAAACAGCTCCAGTCTGGCAGGATTTGTCTTTTAAGGGTCCAGGCCAAAGATTTATTCTTTCTCTGTTCAGGAACATGAAACATGCAATAATAGAAATAAACAATAGAGCTCTTACAAAAACAAATGCGCTGTTTTTATTGCAGTTTGTGGTCAAACAACTGCGTCTCTGTCCAGAGCACATTATCACAAATGCTCAGGTCTTTGCTCCAATAACAGTTCAGTGCGATGGGAATGCAAAATGCATAAAACTGAAGCTGATGGGAGGTTTACACACATTTAAAATTTGTGTTTTCTTATGGTTTTAATTCTTAGTTTATTGTTTTCTGTAATTATAGTTATTCATATTGAATCCCTTTGTTCGTTCATGTCATTTCTCTTGACTCGTTTGTTCTATATTTAGTTTTCTTCTCAGTGTTGTGACAAGTCTGCATCTCTGCCTACTTGTTTCCAGTTTCCTGTTTTACTTTGTGAGTCTCACATGCTTCGTGTTCAGTTTGTTTCCTCTTGTCTCGTTTAATTATTCCCAGCTGTGTCTCCACCTGCTCCTGATCCTCTCGTTATCCCGTGTTTGTATTTAAGCCGTGGTCGTGTCGTCGTCAGCGTTTAATTGTGCTGTGTGTCTCTCTGCTCCTTAGTTTTGTATTTTAGTGCCGGTGCCCAGTCAGCTCCAGTTTAGCTGTACTTGTAATGTCACTTCACAATAAACCACCTTTAACTTCCACCCTGGCTGCCACACAGGTGATAGACAGAGTGGAGGAAAGGCTGATATTAGTATTCATAGGATGTCTGAAAATTCTCAACACTGGGACAAAAACATGTGGAACAAATTACAGAATAATTGTGTGCAGTTTACATATAAGCAGCTAACATGCATTTAACCTGAAGCTGTGTGAAGGGGCTGAGTGGGTCGGGTGTATTTAACTGTGCCTGAAGAGTTAACACACGTGTGGCTTTGCTGTAGGCAGGGGCAGAAATGCACTCAGGATGAACTGGCTGCTTCAGCCTTCCTCACTGTCCAGCTGGATGATTCCATGGGTGGAGTCGCAACACAGGTAAGAGATTTACTGTAAAAGCAATTTAAAATATTATTTTAGGTTTCAAAGAAGATTAAAATGTTGTACCTGGCAGTAAGAGGAACAGTGCAACGCTCGCATCAGTCTTATGAAATGTGGGGCTACAGCTAGCAGCTGTTAGCTTTGGATACAAGTCGGACAGCGAGATAGAAATGTAGGTGGATGTTTCTGAGCTGCTGTTTTCAGTCTTTACTCTGAGCTGAGGGAACCAGCTCCTAGCTGCTGGTTACTAAACAGATAAGACTGGCATTAGTCTGCTCATCAGACTCAGTGACTGTGTGGCTGTGTCTCTGCAGGTTCGCGTCACTCAGGGTCAAGAACCCTCCCATCTCGTGAGCCTGTTTAAGGACAAGCCCCTGGTCATCCACCTGGGTGGGACGTCCCGTAAGTGTGGAGAGACCAAGCCGAGCAGCACGCGGCTCTTTCACGTCCGCAAGAGCTGCACCAACGCCACCCGAGCCGTTGAGGTCAGCCTCATTTATTACACTGAATGTGCATGAACTGCTGCTTTATAATGATCACATGATGCTACTCCTCCTTATACTTGTCTCACTGACCCAGGTGAAGCCCCTTGCCTCCTCTCTGAACACCAATGATGTGTTTGTGCTGAAGACGCCTGACTGCCTTTTCCTGTGGAAGGGAAAAGGTGCGAGTTCGGACGAGGTGGCTGCAGCCAACTATGTTGCCAGCCTCCTCGGAGGAACTGCTACTGTGCTGGAAGAGACACAAGAGCCAGGTAAGGGCCAGAAGTAGAACTTTGGTTTCCACAAAGTGGTCCTATGAAATGTTCCATATAGAAATCTGCTCTCCTCCCTGTTTCCAGCTATTTTCTGGGCTGCTCTGGATGGTAAGAAAGAATACCAGACGTCCAAGGCCTTGCAGGGAGTGGTCCATCTGCCACGACTCTTTGGATGTTCAAACAAAACTGGCAGGCTAACGGTGGGTATTCAGCGGTTTATCAATTACTGATCAGGCATAACATTATGACCGCTGACAGGTGAAGTGGATAACACTGACTATGTCCATCATGGCACCTGTTAGTGGGTGAGATATATCAGGGAGCAAGTGAACATTTTGTCCTCAAAGTTGATGTTAGAAGCAGGAAAAATGGACAAACATAAGGATTTGAGCGAGTTTGATAAGAGCCAAAATGTGTTGGCTAGTTGGTCAGTGTCTCCAAACCTACAGCTCCTGTGGGGGGTTCCTGGTCTGCAGGGGTCAGTATCAATCAAAAATGGTCCAAGGAAGGAACAGTGCTGAACCAGTGACAGGGGCGTGGGCAGCCAAGGCTCATTGAGACGTGTGGGGAGTGAAGGCTGGCTTGTACGGTCCGATCCAGTGAACGAGCTACCGTAGCTCAAACTGCTGGTTCTGATAGAAGATTAGATAAAACTTCATTAATCCCTTTAGGAACATTGAGAAATTAAAGGGTGGATGGTGGGGTGCGTGTGCATCGCTTACCTGGGGAACACCTGGCACCAGGATGCTGTACTGGAAGAAGGCAAGCCCGTGTGATGCTTTGGGGAATGTTCTGCTGAGAAACCTTGGATCCTGCCATCCCGCCATAGTTGCAGGCCATGTACACCTTCATGGAAATGGTATTCCCTGATGGCTGTGGTCTCTGTCAGTAGGATCCCTGCCATGAATCAAAAATGGTTCAGGAATGGTTTGAGGAGCACAACAATGAGTTTGAGGTGTTGACTTCCCCAGATCTCAGTCCATTCGAGCATCTGTGGGATGTGCTGGACAAACTAGTCCAATTCATGGAGGCCCCACCTCACAGCTTCCAGGACTTAAAGGATCTGTTGGTAACACCTTGGTGCAGATACCATAGCACAGCTTCATGGGTCTAATGGAGTCCATGGGTTGGGTTTCTTTTGGCAGCAAAGGGGAGACCAACACCATATTAAGTGGTCATAATGTTATGGTCGATCAGTGTATGTTATATATAAGCAGTCATGTTATTTACTTACAGATATTTTAACCATCTTTATAACTTTGTAATACAATTTTCAGGTGGAAGAAGTGCCCGGTGAATTCTCACAGATTGACCTAGCAACTGATGATGTCATGATTCTGGACACCTGGGATCAGGTATAAAAGCACTTCTGATGAAACACTCCAGTTGTAGTGAGTCTAAGTGTTTCTCCCTTTGATTCCTTCGCTCTAAAATGCCTTTGGTTTCTGCTCCCACCAGATTTTTGTTTGGATCGGAAAGAATGCAAATGAAACGGAGAAAACTGAATCACCAAAAATGGGTAAGAATTATTAGAGTGAATGGAGTTATTTTCCCAGAGAAAAAGTGTGAATTATTATAGCTATTCTTATTTTAGATAACTGGTCATTTTATGAGGAAAAAACTTACAACTTTAACAAAAAAGTATTTAAATATTCTTTGAGATTATTGAGTCATACAATTTTTTTTTGTGCCCTTTTTTTTGTAAATGTATTGACTTACTCTGAGAACAAAATATTTTTTGTCAGACATTTAAGACTTTAATCTTGGAAATATATAACTGCCTAATCTCAGAGAAAAAAAATTCCCACTTACCCTACGGGCGGTCTTTTTGCCCTCCAAGCTCGGGTCCTCTACCAGAGGCCTCGGAGCTTAAGCAATGACCGAGCAAAGAGAGGGAAGGTAGTCAGAACTGAGGGGATTGCACTACCAGAAGGCAACATTGCAGCCATTGAGGACAGCTACAAACCTTGGAATCCCTTCAGGAACCATGAAGAGGAGAAAGCTGCAACCTCCAAGTACCTGCAGAGAGTAAGGCAAGTCCTGACATAGAGAAATCCTACCAATGGCTGGACAAAGCTGGACTGACAGACAGCACAGAGGCACTAATCATGGCAGCACAGGAACTAGCTCTGAGCACAAGATCGATAGAGGCTGGGGTCTACCACACCAGGCAAGACCCCAGGTGCAGGCTGTGCAGAGATGCTCCTGAGACAATCCAGCACATAACAGCAGGGTGCAAGATGCTAGCAGGCAGGGCATACATGGAACGCCATAAATAAGTAATCAGCATAGTATACAGGAACATCTGTGCAGAGTATGACCTGGAAGTCCTGAGGTCAAAATGGGATACGCCCCCAAGGGTGGTTGAGAACAACAGAGCTAAGATCCTGTGGGACTTCCAGATACAGACAAACTTGTGATGCTAACCAACCGGACATCGTAGTGGTGGACAAACAAAGGAAGAAGGTCGTAGTGATAGATGTTGCAATACCAAGTGACGGCAACATCAGGAAGAAGGAACACGAGAAGCTCGATAAATACCAAGGGCTCAGAGAGGAGCTGGAAAAGGATGTGGAAGATGAAGGTAACAGTGGTCCCCGTGGTAATCAGAACACTCGGGGCAGTGACCCCCAAACTGGGAGATTCCAGCAGATTCCTGGAACAACATCTGAGATCTCCGTCCAGAAGAGCGCAATACTGGGAACAGCTAAGATACTGCGCAGGACCCTCAAGCTCCCAGGCCTCTGGTAGAGGACCCGAGCTTGGAGGACAAAGACCGCCCACAGGGCGAGCTGGGATTTTTTTCTTTTCATAATTGTTTGTAACTTGTAAATTTACCACTTAATGTTGAATAATATAAAGGTTTCTCATACTTTTAATGGCCCTTTTATGCTATTGTATAGATGAGACTTCAGATCACATGTTTCCTGTTTCCTTTCAGCCAAACAGTACGTGGATACAGACCCCTCTGGCCGTCGCGGTACCCCCATCACCATCCTTAAGCAGGGGGAGGAGATCCCGTCCTTCACCGGATGGTTCCAAGCTTGGGACCCAAACTTGTGGGAACAAGACCTTTATGCCCAATAGAATTTAATAGCAAAAACACCCTTTCTTCAAATCTGGATAGTTTGAATGCTTAGCATGCTTTGTTGACCTTGAAGCATAAATTGACACATAAGATGCAGCTTCTCTGCAGATGAGCTTAGAGGGCAGTTTAGAGGTGTGATGCATGTTAATAAAGATTTAAATATTTACAGCTCACAAGTTTGGGGTCACATCTTCTTGGAAGATGATTAATCTAATCCTACGTTTGACTTTCACCGAGACCTGAGAATCTACATTTTATTCACACTGTCTCAGTCTGAATAACTAACGCTGAGTCTGAGAAAATTACATTTGTTTTTAGATAAAATAAAATTAAAATGATCATAAATCTAGTAGAAGACGATTAATTATTGACCTCTGATTTTTAAGGTGGTATTTATGTAAGTGATCAGAGCCCTGGTTTTAGCAACTGTCTGTGCTGTTTCTGCAACATGTTACCAAAAGCAAATTTACCTTAAAAGGCTGCACATGGTGGTTAGCACTGCTGCCTCACAGCGAGAAGAACACCGTAGACCAGGGATCCTCAACTCCAGGTCTTGAGGTCCGGTGTCCTGCAGGTTTTAGATGTGTCCCTGATCCAACACACCTGAATCAAATGGCTGAATGACCTCCTCAGTATGCAGTCAAGTTATCCAGAGTCCTGCTAATGACTTCTATATTTGACTCAGGTGTGTTGAAGCAGACACACATCTAAAACCTGCAGGACACCAGACCTCGAGGCCTGGATTTGAGGATCCCTGAGCTAGAAGGTCTGGGTTTGAATCCACCTTGGCCTGGGCCGCTCTGTGTGGAGTTTGCATGTTCTCCCTGTGTCTGCGTGGGATTCCTCCCACAGCCCAAAGACATGCAGTTAGTGGGGTTAGTGATTCTAAATTGCCCATAGGTGTGAATGGTTGTCTGTCTCTCTGTGTTAGCCCCGCGACAGGATGGCGACCTGTACAGGGTGTATCCTGCCTCTACTGGGATAGGCTCCAGCCCTCGCAACCCTGAACAGGATAAGCAGAGGATGGATGCTGATTAAAAAATAATTCTAGTTCTGATAGGAAAGCAGAAAATTATTAAAATGGAGCTGTGTATGCCAGTAGATGTTAAAAATCCATCCATTCTCTTCCACTTGTCCTTTTCAGGGTTGCCCCAGCTAACACAGGGTACACCTGTACAGGTCACCAACCTGTCACAGGGCTAACACAGAGACAGACAACCATTCACACCTATGGGCAATTTAGAGTGACCAGTTAACCTAACCCCACTAACTGCATGTCTTTGGACTGTGGGGGGAAACCCACACAGACATGGGGAGAACATGGAAAATCCACACAGGTGGAGTGAGTGGAATCGAACCCAGGACCTTCTAGATGTTCTATCTGTGAGGCAGCAGGCGCTAACCACCACACCACCATGCTGTAAAGAAAATTTTGGATGTATTTTCAAAAATGATATTAAAAATCATTAAGTAGGGTACTTAATAAAAGAGACCCACAGTTAAAAGTAATGTAATGCACAAAAACAGCTAAACTACATCCTCCAAGTGAAGTGTGGCCTTCTTTATATCAAACGCACCTTTTTGCTATCTTGATTGCAAAAAAAATTGTGAGAAATTGAGAAATTTAATAAAATATTTCTCCATTGTTTGATTGTATTCTGTTTGATTTAAATAGAAAGATGTGCTTTGCTGATGGGTCTGATGGGTTTCCTCATCTTACAGCCAGACTATCATTAGCCTAAATCCTCACCATGCTACGTACCACGTGAAGACCATGAATAATCTTCAGGCCGTGTGCACACCGCTTTTTGCTGAGTTGTAAACCTCTGGATTAGGAGGGGGGGCTTTAAAAGGGCCTGCACATGGCCTGCTGTCTCTCGTCTTTTGTTCCCGTTTTGTTCTCTGCTGCTGGAGCTGCAAGACAAACACTAACCCGGCACAATGAACCAGAAGGTGGTACTCATCACCGGCTGCTCCTCTGGGATTGGCCTCGCTTTGGCTGTCCACATTGCAAAAGATGAGAAGAAGAGGTTCATGGGTAACTTTTTAAAGGGCTTTGTCTAAGCTGGCTGAGGTTGTCGAGCTGCAGTTCGGAAACTCTTTAGGTCAGGTGTAAAGAGAAATGCAGGAAAATGTATTTCATGTATATCGGAGTGTGACGGAAGAACACTTCAAATGTGAGAATGGAAATGTGTGAAAAATGCTAGAGGCTAATATTTAGGTTTTAATTTTAGGGGTGTTTTAAAATATTACCATCTCACATATACTTTTACTTGAACTCCACATGGCTGCTGAGCCCAGCTCATTCAAACACTTCCAGCAGTGAACACTTTGCAAACTATTCATTAAAGTTAACTGTAAAATGAATACCATTTAGCAAGGATATTTAAGGATATTTACATCATCAGGGAGGGATTTCTTGGCTTTCTTGCACAGGCTCACTTTTTTCATACCACAAAGACTAAGCATAAATACTTTTATTGGAAGTGTGCTGTGGACGAAATGTGTGGATTATCCTGAGTAACTTTTACCTCTGCTGTGCCGATGCGACCGGCAACACAGGAAAAACAAACTCAGAGAAAATCAAATGAAATTTGTCCACATTCGCAGATCCCACCGGAGATAATTTGTGGTAAATTTTAATTTCACTTGTGTATTCAAAAAAAAACGCCACAGCTTCAGATGACTTTTGCTGTTGTAGTCTACGCCACCATGAGGAACCTGAGTAAGGCCGACGCTCTGATTGAGGCAGCAGGTCGGACCCTGGGCCGGACCTTGGAGATCAAGCAGCTGGACGTGTGTGACGAGGCCTCCATCAAAGCCTGTGTGGACAGTCTGCCTGAGCGCAGGGTCGACATTCTCAGTAAGCTCCACCAGTCAAAACAGCACAAACAGGCTTTTTAGGACTATTATTTTTACATCTTTGTATATTTCAAATTCATACGTGTGTGTGTGTGTGTGTGTGTGTGTGATCTCCTTTCACAGTAAGTAATGCTGGGATTGGTCTGATTGGACCCATCGAGTGTCAGTCTATTGATGAGATGAAGACTCTCATGGACACCAACTTCTTTGGACTTGTGCGATTAATGAAGGAAACCCTGCCTGACATGAAGCGCAGGAAAAAAGGTCATATTGTGGTCATTAGCAGCGTCATGGGGATTCAGGGTGAGAGCTGCTACACCTGCTGATCATGAGAACATTTTTATGACACGGTGTCTTAATGGCGTCTTTCTCCGTTTCAGGGATTTTATTCAACGACGTCTACGCAGCATCTAAGTTTGCACTGGAAGGCTTCTGTGAAAGCTTAGCAATACAAGTCCTGAGGTTTGGTCTGAAGTAAGATACTGCCATTTTTACCTCATTACCACATTTTGACCTTTGTGAGGTTAAAAACGTGCACACAAAGGGAGGGATACAAATTTCCTGCTGAGAACAAACATGAAACGACCTGCAAAGCAGCCGCTGTATCTGGGACATCTGTGCAGTCATATTGCACAATAACACCCACCCCTTTGTGCAGGAAAGTATGCTAACACACCTGGATTTTTGGCATGTTTTAACAAAAGCATTGAATAGTAACTGAATATGAAATGTATTCAGGGTGGTTTCTAAAGTTTCCATAACTGAAATGTTTTCTTTTGGAAGGGATGTGTCTCTGTTTTATTCTGCTTCTCTTTCTCCTCCAGCATCAGCCTGATAGAGCCAGGTCCAGTGATTACAGAGTTTGAGCGTAAGGTTTATGAGGAGGGCCTGAAGATTGATCTCAGCAAAGCAGACAAAGTGACTGCTGACATGTTCACAAACATCTACTTGAAGAGCTACAAACAGATCTTTGAGACCCTCGGGCAGGTTCCTGAGGACGTAGCAGAGGTATTATTCAGCAGACATACTTCACCTTTAACCTTTAACACAATGTGAGAACGATAAACTATACTGTGACTTATTTTTCCTCCTAGCACACCTTCAAGGTCATCACCATGGACAATCCGCCCTTCCGTCACCAGACAAACACTCTTTACACCCCTATGACCACACTCAAATACGCCGACCCCGGCGGTGACCTCCCAATTGAAACATTTTACAAAATGGTATTTGAACACGACAAGGTCTTCACCACCAGCCTGAACTTCTTCAAACTTTTGCGCTGGAGGAGCAGAAAGAGTTTTAGCTTAGATAAGAGCAACTGAGTGCATGTCATGTGTGTGTTATTTCTGTGACACAGGCTCATTTACCTGTATTTTCTTTCTTCCCCTTTGGAATTATGAGCTGAAATAAAGAAGCATATGAAAAGCAGTGACCATGCAGCCTCTTTTTACACGTGGCAGGAAGCTCCTGCAGGCTTAAACCACACCCAGTAACACAACTGTACGTTAAGTCGACAAGCCTCCGAGCCTTATGCGATATGAGACATAAGCAAAGCTATAAAGAGCAACATTAAATCAAAGAAAATCTGGTAGTTTGGAGAGTTTTAAAGACGAATTGATTGAGTTTGCCTTTTTAAAGGGTTTTGTTATTTTGTTAACCAGTTCTGTTAGTGACATATTGTGCCTCTGACAGAGTGCCAGAAACACAATATGTCACTAACACTAAGCCATGAGTACTTCGATAATCCACTGGATTATCTAAGGTATGTACTCATGGCTTAGTGTGGAATATGGCTGTTGGGGTCTGAGCCTCACATCACATGGACTTTATCATGAGAAAACTTTTTTTTTTTAGGATATTAACAGTATTTATTCAGAAAACACGTGAAAAGAATAAAATTCAAGCTGTTATTCTCTGAGTGGACAGTAGGTGGCAGAAAACAAACATTAGGCACACCTGTGAGGCCAGTCTGTCTGGATGCTGCTGAATATTGATGAACTCAAAAATAAAACAGAGGATCATCACAGAAGCAGGGGCATAAATGACTGTGTCTGCAGAGGGGTACAAAGACCCACTAAAACAGGCAACAAGGGCAGTAGAGGTGACATAAATCATTAGAGAGACTCATGATAAATGAACTCAGAACTGACGTAGGGCCACTGTTAGACAGGTATCAGTTTGCATACACAAAAAAACGTAGTACTAATGATGCCATGTTAACATTAATGCATTTTATTCTAAAGCACCTTGAAAAGCCTGGTACATATGCTAGAATGTTGTTTGTTGATTTCAGCTCAGCTTTTAACTCAATTCAGCCGCACATGCTCCTTGAAAAGTTGGTGCAGATGAATGTAAACCCCTTTTTAATTAGGTGGTACCACTCTTTCCTTACCAACAGGCCACAGAAAGTCAAATTCAATTCTACCTTTTCAGATACTGTACATTGGTAAGCAGTACTGGCGCCCCCCAGGGGTGCATCAGTTCACCATTCTTATTTACCCTGTATACAAATGACTGTCAGTTCTATGTTAAATCAGCACATTGTGACCTCGTACCTCGGTGTTCACGCTGACAGTGACCTGAGCTGGTGGACACATGTTGCCACGGTGTCCGCCAGCATTCATCAGCGTCTTCATTTTCCGTGCAGACTCCGTCTATTCGGAGTTTGCAAAAACATAATGGTAATTTTCTATAGAGCAACAATAGAGTCAGTACTCCGGTACGGTCTAACTAGCTGGTTTGGAAATCTAACAGTTAAATCCAAAATGCAAATCCATAATCTAATAAGAACAGCGGGCAAAATCATGGGTCACACTCCCCCCAACCTTCAGGAACGCTTTGACCCAGCAATTATTGCACAGGCAAATAGCATCTTGACTGACAGCTCCATGTTCTGCACACAGAGTACGTGCTGCTGAATTCAGGAAGGAGGTACAGGGTTCCTCTATGTAAATACAACAGGTACAAACATTCATTTGTACCCCTGTCAATTAAGGCAATCAACGAGCTAACATGATGAAGAAGTACACATAGCAAATTGTATAGGTTCTTAGATTGTATACTGGTTAAAATGTATATTGGTTTTATATTTACAGTTCTATTTTTTCTATGTAAATTATTCTGTTTTATTGTTTTTATTGTGTTTATCGGATTGAGTGGTGGTTTTGTTCTGTTGTGCAGGGGTACCCTCTTCTTCTTCTTTTTAAACCAAGATAAATTTCTCCCAAGGGAGACAAATAAAGAATCTTGACTTGACTGTCAGCCATCAGTCTGGGGTCAGTAGAGAAATTGGGATCATTTGTGTGTATGCTGTTAGTTTTCATCTGAGGTAGTGACACATTAAGCTAATAAATTCTGAGTGAGAACCACTTTGTTTTCTGTATCTATCTATCTGTTTGTATTCAAAGGAAAAAATCAGGCACCGGGTTAGAGTTACATTACTCGTACCTGATCATTTTCAGGTGAAATATTTTCTTTTCCTTTGAGTTACTTAACACTGACTTATAAAACAATCAAACATATAAAAGGCACCCAACTCAAGGGATGAACCAGTGTTTGTGACAAAAACACATAATTTGTTCCCATTTCTTTAGTTGAATCAATGGAAAATACCAAAGATAACACAGTTTGACAGGCACAAAATAGTTTGTTGCACCAGCAAGGTGATTCCTAGTGAGCTAATAGCTGAAAACGTGGCATATCTCAGCATGGTGCACAGTGTGGCCTTAAAAAATGGAGAAAATGGGACAAGTGGAGGACAAAAGAAGAAGTGGCAGGCATAAAAACTGTCTACAGCAGATGAACAGCATCTGAAAGTCACGTCCTTAAGAAGCAGGAAAAAAAATCCAGCAAAGACCTGAGAGCTGCATCTGGACCTTCAGCTGATCCATCTGCTGTTCACTGAAGCCTCATCAGAAACGGTCTCAGTGAAGGGTTTTTGGTTCAGATTGTTGCCAATATGTTCAGAGGTCAGGAGAGAGGTGTGACAGTGAGTGCCTGCAGCCATCTGTAAACATGGCAGAGGCTCTGTCATGGTTTGGGGCTGGATTTCAGCCAGTGGTGTTGGAGATCTTGTGAAAATTGATGGAATCATGAATGCAGAAAAGTACCATCAGATTTTGATACAACATGAAATACTGTTTGGAAAGCATCTGATTGTCAGCAGTTTCATTTTTCAGCACACACTGCAGCATGTATAGAAAAACACACAATCAATCATGGATTGCCCCCCCCCCTTTTTCCATCGGGGAACAAATGGTTCAGATCAAACTGGAGTTATTGTACTCAGCCCTACAAACATTAGAAACATGGTGTCTAACACATACTTAATATTTCTAAAATTAGAAACATCCTTTCTCAGAGTGATGCTGAAAAGCTAATTCATGCATTTATTACTTCTAGGCTGGACTATTGTAATTCATTATTATCAGGCTGTCCTAAAAGCTCCCTGAAAAGCCTTCAGCTGATCCAAAATGCTGCAGCTAGAGTACTGACAGGGACTAGAAAGAGAGCAGATTTCTCCCATATTGGCTTCTCTTCATTGGCTCCCTGTTAAATCTAGAATAGAATTTAAAATCCTTCTCCTCACCTACAAGGTCTTGAATAATCAGGCCCCATCTTATCTTAAAGACCTCATAGAACCGTATCAACCCAATAGTGCACTTCACTCTCAGACTGCTGGCTTACTTGTGGTTCCTAGGATACTTAAGAGTAGAATGGGAGGCAGAGCCTTCAGCTTTCAGGCTCCTCTTCTGTGGAACCAGCTCCCAGCTTGAATTCAGGAGACAGACACCCTCATCCCCAACCAGTCACAGCAGATGACCCCCCCTCCCTGAGCCTGGTTCTGCTGGAGGTTTCTTCCTGTTAAAAGGGAGGTTTTCCTTCCCACTGTCACCAAGTGGGTCGCTTTAACTGTTGGGTTTTCTCTGTAATTTTTGTATGGTTCTTTACAATATGACGTGCCTTGAGACAACTATTTGTTGTGATTTATATAAATAAAATTGAGCTGAACTGAACAAATCAATGGGTCTGAGATATTTGGAAGGGCAGGTGTATATGTGTTGCAGTCTACTGATGGTATAGAAATATTGATGCAGCCACCATTAAAATATATAGAAAAAGGAAGTATCAGTACGAAGCCTAAAATATACGAAAATAAATTTATTTGTTTTGATGTCTGTGTTTTTCGGCAGCTGGATTAATACCAGAAACTCTGAGTATCTTCTAAGAGCAATAATGAACGATTACTGCCAGAAGGCCGCAGCAATGCTACTCAAAGGGATTCCGACTGGCTTTAGACACCAACGAAGAAGAACCGTATCCGGCTCTTTGTTTGACGTTACGTCCGGCTAGGTTTAAGCTAATGTTGCCCAGATTTCTAAAAGTATAAAATAAATTATACGATGTTTTTGTTTATTTGAAATGTTCGGCTCATCTGTCCATGTACGGTAGAGCAGCCGGCAGTGTTGTGGCAGTTTTCTCCCGCTTCTGTGTCGATGCCGCTCACTAAGGGAGGCTCTTCATTGTTAGCCTAGCGTTAGCCATGCTGCTCGCTCTCAGCTACCCTCTGCGCTGCGGCTTTCTCGCGACAGGGACCATAGCTACTAGCTAGCCTGGCAGCTAGCTAGCAAAGCACTTTCCCCACAGTATTAACGTTTTGTCTTCTCTTTTTTTGTGTGCTTTGGCATTTTTAGACCGTTTATTTCTGTCACATTCCGCACAGAGGCGCCGCTCTTCGAAAACTCTTAACTATTAGCTACTAGCTTAACTAGTCGGCTAACTTAGAGGAAACGTCGCATTGCTTCATGACATTTAACTCCCTGTTGACGTTATCTTGACCTGGCCGTTACAGTTTATCTCGGCTGACCCAAGAAGGCCTGGTGAAAGTTTCCCTCATTCTTCCGTCATTCGAGAGCCGGACTTTCAGTTTCTCTTTCTGGTTTGTGTCCATTCGTCTGCCACGATGGCTTCTTCCTCTGGAAACGACGACGACCTCACCATCCCGAGAGCAGCTATCAACAAGATGATTAAAGAAACGCTTCCCAACGTGCGGGTGGCCAACGACGCCAGGGAGCTTGTGGTTAACTGCTGCACAGAGTTCATCCACCTCATATCCTCAGAAGCCAACGAAATATGCAACAAGTCCGACAAGAAGACCATTTCCCCTGAACATGTCATCAACGGTGAGTCCGGCTCTGTTTTCCTTCTGTCTTAGCAGACGTGTGTATGTGTGTCGCCCAATAGTGAGCCTTAAACCACAGAGAGTAATTAAAACACTTTCGCCTCCTGCTTTCGCACCGCAGCCCTCGAGAGCCTCGGTTTCGCATCGTACATCACGGAGGTGAAAGACGTCCTGCAGGAATGCAAAACTGTAGCTTTGAAGAGGAGGAAGGCCAGCTCGAGACTGGAGAACCTGGGCATCCCTGAAGAAGAGCTTCTCAGGCAACAACAGGAATTGTTTGCAAAGGTGTGATCCTAAAAGAAATATCACTTATGTGTAAAGTTTTGGTGAAGCAATAATTGAAGCCAGGATTATGACTCAATCCCAGGTCACTTAATCTAACCCATGAGGCATTTAGGGCTCTCGCCATGTCAGAGTTAAGCTTTAATGATATTGTTCAATAGGAAATTAATTGAGCTGGATGTTCTGGTTTTTTCTTCTTTGGCACATGAATTTTACTCAGTATGAGAATGTGTGGATGTGGAGAGATGGTAGCAGTAATTACAAAAGGTATAAAGAACAACTGGATATTTTTTAAGATAAGATATGCTCTATTCACCCCAAAAGTTTGGAAGATTCTTGGTTGCAGCAGTTAAAAATTAAGTTTAAAACACAGCTAGGATTTAATAAAGTGGCTTAAATAAATAGAAGTAGGCAGGAGTGGTCTGAGGGGTCCATCAGCACGCTCTTGCTTTCATGATATTGTTGCTCAAATTCATTCCAGGCCAAATAACCGTTTAGCCACTGAAAAATGTCCCACTGAGCATAACTGTTCATGAATGTATGACTAAGCGCTGGAAATGATTGTACACTTCTTTCAGTGCCCACAAAAACAATGGGACTGAAGCAGAGTTAATTTATTGCAGGCCAACCCTGCTATAAAAAAAAACAATTAAACCAGAAGAACTGTGCAAGCTTTGGTGACGCAGGTCTATTCAAACTGTCACTAATCTTTTTTTGTACTCAGTTCGGCAGGAAATGCTTTGGGAAAAATGCAGCAAACCCATTTTTGATTTAAAACATCTGGATGTATAATAAACACGATAATGCGTAATACGGTAGTTAAAGGTGCAGTCATATTGTACTCAGAAAAATACATAGATTAGTGTTTAATTACATCTTTCAGCAAATTGATACATTCTTATAAACTTAGCATGAATCCATTAAAACACAGGAGCAGGCACCGGTTTGTGGAATCTGCCATATTTGAGTACAGTGGCCAGAAAGCACATCTGTAATCAATGAAGTGTAATCACTGTTTGTATACTGTCATCACGACGCAGGTAAGAATTCACTGTGGTTAAGAGAGCATTCACACATTCAGGCTTATTAAAGTATGTTTGCTTCTGGTGACATGCACCGATAAACCTTTGTGGCTGCCCACTACACGTAAAATCTGGCTTTTTAAGTGATCGTGAAGATTACTTAGTTTTGCCAATGAAAAATTACGATGGAGTCTGAAACTCTCCAGATAGGGTCACCTGAAGCCGAGCTTTTTTTTAGGGCTGGTAAAATAACAGTGGTCGTTTCCAGTATTTTACACACTGTAACTATGAGCCGTGCTGTCCTAATTAATAACTGAGTTTCATCGCAGAAAGGGCTCATGATATTTGAGTTCTAATTAAACATCAGCCACAATGAGCCTTTCTAATTGCCTGATATAATTGTCATTTGCCTGTTTTGTGAAGGCACGACAGCAGCAGGCAGAGCTCGCTCACCAGGAGTGGTTGCAGATGCAGCAGGCCGCCCAGCAGGCACAGATGGCGGCAGCATCTGCCACCGCCGCCCAACAGGCCGGTTCCTCTCAGGATGAAGACGAGGAGGATGACATGTGATCCCAGGACACTGTTCAGTTTGTCCGAATCCCTTTCCGGGACAGCGCTGGCGCACAAACCTCCCAGTGCTGTCATTGACAGAGACATGAGATGTGTTTGACCGCTGGTACACATCTGTGACACAAGGAAAATGCACATTTGGTATTGACGATGGAGATGGAGGGGGATGTCAACATGTTCAGATACCAGAACCTGAAATTCATTTGCATTGAAAAGCTGTTAAGGAAGTTTTGATTATTCTCATCTCCCCCCTCATTTTTTTTCTTTAGGTTGCTTCTGTTTAATTATGTCTTGATGTTTTGTTGTGAGTAATTCGTAGATTTGTGGAAGCACTGAAGGCACATTTCAGTGAATTTTGGTGATAATGCAGCAGGTGTTTGCTCTTTCAGGTACTGCACCAGCTAGCTTATTTCTGTCAACCATAGTGCTAGATCGCAGCTAGCGGTGTAGGAAAGCTGCTCCCGATGACTCCAGAGCAGTTCCTCTTTTCTTGGTGTTTGACTGCCGCTTTCTTTCCCCCTCCTCTGGGTTTATTTGTGGACGGATTGAGGGGTTGTGAATATTGTTAAATGAGGAAAAATACATTTTTGTTTTAGCTTATTCATATACTTTATGTTGCATTTTCCTTTTGCCTTGAACCACACACAGTATTGGTTATTAGCTGCACCTTTTGAGAAACTGAATATTTTGTCTCATAGAACCAAAGATAGACTCACAGCCCAGAATTTTTTTTTTTTTTCTTTTTTTAAAGGTGTAGGTGCTACTGTGATTCTCATTGCTGACTCCAGATCAGTGTGGACAATGTTGGCGATTATTAACCTATAACTTTGTAAGACGCTTTGATATCCAGGCCAGATTTGTTATTTCCCTTTTCCTTGGGTGCAGTATCAAACATTTGCATTGTGACTGTGGTCAGTCCTCAGTGTAAAGATAAGTAACCTAGTTGTGATACATTCACTTGCCTATTCTACAAAGTTGTATTCTTTAAGCAATAAAGGAATCGTGTTTTATAGACAAATGTTCTCTGTTGTTTTTCGTTCCACCTCCCGTCCCCTCTGCACATGCTCTGTTTGACCCCGATGTCTGGCGTATCCTTTAGGAGAGTCAGATGTGTGTGAGCGAGTAGACGAGCTGCAGGGGAGCACTCAGCTTTCTTTTTACGCTTTTTACCCCAAGATCTCTCCTACAAATGGCCGGAGCAATCATAGAGAACATGAGCACCAGAAAATTGGTTTTGTTTGTTTGTTTCATTCTCCTTTTACAGATTTGTTCCATCATGGTTGGAGCATTAATTTGTAAGTAGACATTTTTTTTTTTGCATAATTTTTAATTTAATAATGGCTCAGATAATTTGTATTGTTGCATCTTTGTTATGTGCACTTAGATCAGGTTAATACATTATTGTGCTGCAGGTTCTGCTCAGCCAGCAACGTTCCTTTAATGTTCTTGGTGATGTGCTCACCATTTTCAAACCTTTGCTCAGTGCACATCACATGAATTTGTTAGTCTGCATAGCGAGCGGTGAGGGCCGCAGTCATCTGCAGGTTTCTGTTTTACACAGATCTGGTATTGAGACAGTTACAGGAAAAAAAATATATATGATCATTTAAAAAATGTCAAGATTTATGTATTTAATTTTTTCAGGAGTAGAACGAACTTCCCTTCAAATTTGGTCTGATGGCTGTTGGTGAGTCCTGCAGCAGTTAATAACCATAAATTCTTTTTAAATACTCCAAAAGTACTCTGTATAATTACAGTGTAACTTTTCTCATTTCACATAGCTACATTTTAGTCCTCATTAGGAGCCAGTGAGCAGCTTCAGGTAGTGGTAACTGCAGCCTAAAATCACTCACTACATTCAGGCTTTTACTGAGATCTGCTGTTTATGCCCACCTTACAAGAAATTAACTGATTAAATTTGTGATTACAAACCAGCTTCTTTCTGTGCCCACTGAACAGTTTTTCATCTTACATATAAATTAACATAGTTAATTGTTAGTATCCTTTTATGCTACTCACCATCACTGTAAATGCGTCAGTAATTTAAAGTTTAACCAAATTAAAGCTGATTCGTGTTCTTTGTTTTGTGTTGGTGAAATTAAAATGAATACGCTTTAATCTTTAAAGTAAGATCTCTGATTTCCTTTGCCGTAGCTCCCAGTCCTACCACTGCCATCCGATACTTGGCCACCAAATGCATCGATCGCCACAGGACGCGCGCGTGGCTCGTGCCGTGGGGCTCGAATCGGTGCCAGCAGGTCCACAGCTTTGACGAACCTTTGGCTAAAACGCTGGATGCCAACGACGTTGTTTTCGCTGTGCACGTACCCCTGCCCAACAAGGAGATGAGCCCCTGGTTTCAGTACCTGCTGGCTGTGCTGCAGTTTGACATCGCATTCAAAATGATAAATCAGATCGGTCAGATGTCTGCTTTGTCTTTGTCAGAAATGTAAACAGTGGATTTCTAATAAATGCAGCGTGTGTGTGTGTGTGTGTGTGTGTGTGTGTGTGTGTGTGTGTGTGTGTGTGTGTGTGTGTATATAGAAGACGATGTGGTCGTCACTGTTGATGCTCGCCTGGCATTCAGGGATGACACGACGTCTGAGTGGACCTCAAAATTTCACTCGGTGGAGCACAGGCCGCTCAGGTGCACATTTGCGGTGCCCAAGGTAAACCTGCGTGACTCCGTGTTCTGCGCAGAAATAAACCAGCATCACATTTGTGCGCTCAGTAAACTCAGTGCTCTTCCAGACTCGTGAAAACGAAGGACGCTTTTATCACTGCGACCCCATACCCTTCATGGAGCTGGGGAGTGTCGCCCACAAATATTTCTTAATCAACCTGCGTTTGCCAGTGAACGACACGGTGAACGTGGGCATCGGAGAAATAAAGGACATCCATGTGGTGGTGAGTGTAACTCTTACACTTTAACTACGTTTGAATTCAACTCCAAAGCCTCTGACGGCTTTCCTCTTCCTCAGGGCATCCACCAGAACGGAGGCTTCACCAAAGTGTGGGTCAGCATGAAGACGGTGTTCAGTCCCTGGATGTTGGTGGCTACAGTCTGGTACTGGGACAGGATCAGGCTCATGGCCAGACCTCCAGTCCTTTTGGAAAAGTATGTTTTGGCCAGATTGTGTGTAAAAACGAAGCGTGTTGTTGTGACAACCTTCATGGAACAAAACTATCACTTTGGGATAAAATGGACTTTAAATACAAATGGAAAAAAATAAGTGTAATTATAAATGTAATAAAATAATGAATTTAATTGAAATCATTTTTTAAAATTATCATTTTATATTTTGCACTTGTATTCTTTGTCTTTTGTATTTATTTCCCTGCAGGGCTGCAAGGGGCACCTCTGGTGGTTAAAAGGTGTGCTTAAAAAGTTAAATAAAAAGAGCCAGGTTTACTACAAAATAATAATAATAATAAATAATAATAATAATAATAGTAATAGTCGTTATTGAGCAGTTTGGGGGTGGAGGGTGGGGGATTTTTTGCAGAAAGGCAGGATGAAGTCATCCAGCACAGCCCCTCATCAGGAGCACTTTGCTCTTTCAGACTCAGTGAGAACTTAAAACCACTGCTGAGCCTTCAGGCAGGCTTTTAAGAGTTCGCTGCTCAGAGGTCCAAAATGCTTCTGCGTAGCATTTCCGGTCAGTGCTCCACCTGCAGCAGAGCAGAAGGAGTTATCTTTGGAGTGGATCTAAGAGCTTCTTTTTGTGTTTGCCCTGTTCAGGGTGATTTTTGCTCTGGGCCTCTCGGTGACCTTCCTGAACATGCCGGTGGAGTGGCTGTCGATGGGCTTTGAGTGGACGTGGATGTTGCTGTTTGAGGACGCCCAGCAGGGCGCCTTCTACTCTACACTCTTCTGTTTCTGGATCATCTTCTGTGGTGAACACCTCATGGTTAGCAGGTCTTTGTGGTTTGCTGCTGTACTTTTCTCTGCACTTTTCTGCCAGTTATTGCTCTTTCTTCCTTCCATGAATGCACCAGGACCAGCATCAGAGGAATCGGCTCTCAGCGTATCAGTGGCAGGTTGGGCTCGTGGTGTTTGGATCTTCTGTTCTCCTCATATTTGACCTGAGTGAAAGGTAAATTCAGTTTTTTGTTCCTGTTTGTCTTGTGTGCTGTCAGTGTGGACTGTTTGAAAGTGATTTGGTTTCTCTCTTTCCTGAGGGGGGTTCATTTGAGCAATCCTTTCTACAGTGTGTGGGCATCAGACTCCAGGAGTAAGGTTGCAGTATCCTTCAGATATCAATACTTTATTATATAAAGCAATGTAGCTGTGGGGCTGTCATTACCGTCCGAGCTTTTTTCCTTAGCTGAAGCCACATATTGCCTTCATCACTGTGGCAGGGATTTCTGTTTGCCTGTATTTCCTCTCCCTGTGCCGTATGGTGTGCTGTGTGCTCAGAACCATTGGTGGGAAAATGCAGCAGCTTCCTGCAATGCCGGAGGCTCGGAGACTGCGCTATAAGGTTTGATTCGGTATCTGAATCACCAAAGACAGAGCTGTCAATTTGGCTAAAAGGAAAAACTTTTATAAACTAGATTATTTGGTAATTCTGCCTGTTTGGTTTTTTTTTTTTCAGGGGATTATTTTCAGGTTTAGGTTTTTAATGCTGGTGACTCTCACATGTGCTGCTGTGACCGTCATCTTCTTCATCTTAAATCAAGTAAGTTTTAACCTTAATGATCTTTAACTGCTGTTTATTCTTCTTTAAAACACTTTCATGATTTGTTTTTTGAACGTGTTTCATTTCAAACATTCATATTTGTTTAATCAGGTCAGTGAGGGTCACTGGCACTGGGGAGATTTCACTCTCCAAGTCCACAGCGCCTTCCTCACGGGAATCTACGGCATGTGGAACCTGTACGTCTTCACCATCATCTTCCTCTATGCCCCCTCGCACAAGCACAGGCGGAGCGAGTCAGGGGACACTCCGCACACAGGTGTGTAACAGTTCTGCTGTTGGTGAAAGGATGGAAAGAGATATTTGCTTTGTAAATATGCTGGAACTGTTTGTCTGAGATTGTGTTACAGATATGACAGAAAAGCCGGAAAGCCACGAGACGCAGCTGACGTGTGGAGAGCAGGGGCCCACGGAGGTCTACAGGATCACCGGGAAGGTGGCTGAGGAGTAACTGCAGGGCTTGCTTTAGTTTTTGTTGTGTTATCCTTTAATTTTCTGCTGTTTGTCTGAATCTTCTTCACTGCTAGATGTGCAAGTGAGCCAATGCTGTAACATTTAAGAAGGAAAATGAACAGGCTGGGAAAGCTACAGGAAGCTGCAGTATAAGGAAATATGAGGAAGGCTTGAATATACAAAGTTAGATTCTCTGGGAAGCCGGCCCTTAGAGGCCCCAGCGCTGCATATTTTAAATGTTATCTGTTGTTATTGTTATCTAACAGACATCAGCTACACGGTCTGCCAGGAAACGTGTTGACCTGTGACCCCCTGCATGTCACTATGTCATTACAACCTCCTGAAATGAAGACTCGTTTCCTTAAACTTGGGATGAGAAGAAAAAAACAGCAAATTATCTTTGAGAACTGAAAAAATAAATCTAAACCTTTGGTTAAATCCTTTATTTGATTGTATTTTTTATACATATATGAGAAGTTCCTGGATATTTAAACATCTCCTCACAATTGTTCAGCCTTTGAGCTTCATTTGTCCCTGCGTGCGATCTGAAACAGCAGGATTCAGCCTTCATCTGAATTCTCTTATATGAACAGTGGAAAAACGGCAACGCATTCGTTTTTATTTTACCAAACTTCAAACGTGTTTGCTTACTTTGGTGCTGAATTTTATGGGCTTGTTACTTTGTGCACAGATGAGCTGTGATTCAGACTGAGGTGGAGTGTGGAGCAGTGACCAGAGATGTCAAACATGTGGCCCGTGGGCCAGAACAGGCTTGTATGGGCACTGGGTGACTGGAAAATATGAAAGTGTCAAAGAAAGAGGGCATAAATTTCCTTAATATCCTTAAGGATAGCTCACATCACGAGAGTCTGAACTGTTAATTTCTGGATCATTTTCATAGCCTTCTAAGCCAGAAACACGTCACCCACAGGCTGCAGAGCAACCAAAAGAAAATTAGGTGTTTTTTTTTACAGCTAATATTTGATTATGTACCTGAAAATTTCCTGTTTGCTTACAGTGGACAGACTGTCCTGTCTTCTATGTGGAACAAAGTGCAGGTACTTCTGTAACTCTGCATGTGGATTTCCTTGTTTGTGGTTAAAGCCGGAGGAGCTATGCTGATGTGTCTTTCACTTTAATGCACAGCAGCGTTTCTTTAAAGTGCACAAACTGAAGAGTTGGAGCGGTTTTTATAGTTCATCATCTCAGGCTGCTCATCTGCAGGATGGCTTATTAAATGTGAATGTTTTCAAAATGTACTAAAACCTTTAATACCAGAAGAAATGGCAACAGTCTGGAGTTTTTTATGTTTTGGTTTTTAGGTGATTATGCGGTTGTTTTATTGGTCCGGCCAGTAGATGGCGCTCTCTGAGTTTGACACCTGATTGACACGTGCATGTAAATGTAGCTGATTTGTATCTCACTGATCAAACACAGCAGTGCTTCCAGTATATTTTGAATGTATGTGGCAGTTATTGATGTTTTTGCTGCAGCATAATGAATATAGAGGTATGCAGGAGCCTTCTGTGCTCTAATTAAGTCACTGCATCAAAACTCGTTTCTTCAGAGGGAAAATGATCCTGAGCATTCGCCCAAAGCAACAAGGAGCCTTTACCTGTTCAGGGTTTGGAGGTGTAAGGTTCTCAACTTGTTTATCTGAGCTGCTGAAGAATAGCACGAAGGCAGAGGGATCCTCCAGGAAGCCGGACTGAACGCTGCAGTCATGATCAATGCCTCAATGCATCCGTCCAGTTTCTTTCAAAGCCCTGAACCTCGAAAGCACTGTGTGCTCAAAGGGCTGCTCTAAGATTTAGCACGATGTTAAGATTTGGCACTTTGATAATATATTCTTTATTTTATTTCAGATTAGTCCTGTAAGCTGCAAGTTATCGTTGAACAGAAGTACCACAAACACTAGTCGAGCCAGGATTTGGCTGGAGTCTATCCGGGTCGCCAGCCTGTTGCAGGGCTAACACAGAGAAACAGACAACACTCACACTCACACCTGTGGGCAATTTAGAGTAACCAATTAACCTAACCCCAGTAAACACATGACACACATAAAAAATTTTTTTCACACTTTTATAAAAAATGTAATTTATTGTTTCTCAGGAACACGTGGGGTTATTGAACTGAGTTATTCCAATGACTGTTTCCACTTCATCCAAACTTCCTCCTGTTAAAACAGGAAGCCAATCCGGAAGAGAGTCTGACTGATTAGTAACTTCGGTCAAATTCTCATAGATTTCCTGTCACATTTCTTTATAATTTAACCCAATTTTTTAATTTATATTTAAAGATGTTTGTGCTCACAGAGCTGAGAACAAACACAAAGGTCCAAATACCTGCTGACTCACCTGTTCACAGACTACTGCTACTACTACTGTTACTACTACTGCTACTACTGATGATGATGATGAGGTACACGAGCGCCTTTCAAGACACCCCGACATGACCGAAAACAACAAAAACATGGAAGAAATAAGCACCAGTCAAAAATGGCAGCACTTCATACTGGAAATATATTTATGGCAATGTGGCTGTTTTTGAAGCATACTTCACCGTCTCGGCTGCAGGTGTATCACAGCCAGGATCGAATGAATTTGCGCTGTATGACCTACAGTATGATGTCATTTAGGAAAGGTCACTAGAGCCGCCGACAGGAGGCGCTGTTGCCTTGTCCAACGTCGGGAAGCGGCGCGCAGACCTGCCCAGCGGGCCCAACAGCAGATGACTGAGCGCGTCTCCCTCAGTGCGCTTCAGCTGCGCGCGGCTGGACGTTTCTATAATCCGGGCTGAAACTTTTTGTACTGAGTCTGCGCGTGGGATTATTGACTTTGAAGAAAGAAACAAACAAAAACAAAGAAGCAGCGTTTCAGACCCGAGGCCAGGTGAGTGTCAGCAGAGAGATGACATGAATAACCTTTGTTCGTTCTGCTCTGTCCACATTGCTGCTAACGCCAGATGGTAACTGGGACTTCCAGGCCATTAACCTGAGCCGTGACCGCTGCAAACAGGAGGCGAGAGGCTGGGAAAGAACACTTGGCAGCTTTAAATGTGGGCAGAGTTTAGTGTGTAAATACACGGTCGGTAAACAGGTGTTTAAATCAGCAGTTTGAATCCTTTAAAGAGGAGAAAACAGTGAGATTATGGCGATATATTCTGAGAAAAAGCGTGCTGGGAACATCTCCGGGAAAGTATCTGAGAGAGCTACGAGTATGATGGGATACTACAGTTCTCGGAAAGCCACCCTGCAGCACCAGTATTACAAGAAAGAGTATGAGAACACCTGAGCTGTGTTATGGAAAGTTATCATACTGTAGATTACTGTATCAGGGTCAGAGGGAGAAAATGAGGATGGATGGCCTTACTGTGCTTTTCTAGATCTGCAGCAAACTTTCACATGAGCAGGAACAAAGTCTGCATTAAAGGCCGAAACTCTTCTACTCAAAAACGTGTTTCTAAATGTTTCTGCTCTTCATGTTTGACCTTCAGAGCCCTGTTCTTTCTCAGCTCGACAACAGAAGCCTGTTTTCAGCTTCTGCTCAGCGTCCTCAGCTGAGGTCTGAATTTAAGACGTGCAGCAGCCCGAGGGGCTGATTCAAGTCTACACTTGGACTTTAGTGATGTTGGAGGCATGTTGTCTCTGGGGGGAAAATACATTTAAAAAATCATATTGATTGCTGATTTTTGTATGAGGGAGGAGAATTTTTAACCACGGATTTGATCTTTTTATGTTAAACAGATCCGACTTTAAGTGGAGGATTTTTCATTTCCTTGTGTGGAATTACAACAAAACCGTTTTGAAATTTACATTATTACTTTGGATGGATCCTAACAGGATTTTATTGATTCTGTATCAGTGTCTTATTGATTCCTGACCAGTTTTCTGTGTGGGGAAGATGAAGCCTGCAGTTTTTTGGTATCTGAACGCTGTAGAAACGGAGTCAAAGACAAAGAATCGCAACAACTAAAAAAGATGGCAGTGCTGATAAAAGAAAATAATAAACCTGTATTTCCCAGGATCGGCTCATTTGGAACCACTTCTGGATTTCCATCCTCAGTTACCACAAAAAATGATCCAAACTAGCCTCTGCTTGTGAACTAATAGCTTTTATTTAGAGTAAGTGGAGCTGATATGAGCACAGGTGCTGCTGAGGCTGCCTTTAAAAACAGACTGAGCAGGATTTGGAGTGGCTGGAAATCCACCTGCAGCATCCAGCAGTGTTTCAGTGTGAGTGATAACCCAAGTGGGTTTCCATCGAGGCTGACATTCAGCTGATCGTTTTCTCATCTGGTCGTTGCAGTTTAACAGGAAAGTAAAACATATCCAAATATAAGATAAAATGTAAGCAGTTTTCTGTGAATAATCCAGCCTAAAACTGTCAAAATTTAAACCAAGATCATTCTCGTCAAAGAAAATGAAACCAGGCCTGAGGCAACATTATATTGTTTGCATACTTTATAAGAACTGCGTGTTTTCTTTGAGCTGTGAGAGCGACGCGCGTTCAGGGAATGACACGTTTGGGCCTCGATGTGCGTTCTGCTGCTTGTTGGATGCTTTGATGACCTTTCTGTGAGATGTTGTTGGTATGACTGTGATTGTGCTGCATCTGTGAGCATGTTTGTGGAGAGCGTGCATGCAAAATGATTTTCATCTATTAGGAGAATCATCGCGTCGTGGCCTCTGGCAGTGCAGTGAGTCCACCTGAGTGCCTTTGTGGTGCTGACGTGGGTTTGGCCATGTTGCCTGGTTACTCCACGCTTACTGCTGCAGACCTTAGTGTGGTTTAATCTCGTGAGAAGCCCCCCCCCCTCCCCATCTATCCCTCGACTCAAATTCCACGCTCAGCCTCTGGGGAACTCGTGTGTGCGTCACGGCTCTGGTCACAAAGCCCTTCAGAAAGCTTCCAGTCAGCTCAGCTGCCGCCAGCACGCCCGGGCTGTTCGTCCACAGCAACGTGTGAAAAATGTCCTCCTGCTTTGACGTGTGTCCGCGCTCTCCGCCTCCTCGCTCGAGCGTGTCGCAGAGATGAAGGTATTATACGCTCACTGAGGAGAATATGTCACATGTAAGAGAGCTGCTTATTGTACAAAGCATTAGCTGCTTATCAGCAAGTGATGAAAGGCTTTCACAGTGGGCCCCGATGGCTTTGCCTCAGGGATACTCTCCAGTTTTAAAGCCCTGTAATCACAGTGTTGACCCTCCCTCTGTCTCCATGCAGGATGCAGCATTTCTGAACATTATGTGGTGGCCACCAGGGAGTGAGCTGTTCTATTAAAATGACTGGTTTAGGGCAGGGCTTTTGTTAATAATAATAATGTAATATTGTGTTCTTATGCAAGAAAACCAATGTAGTTCCTAATCTATTCATCAGAAGAACATTGTTCATACAGCAGCTGTTTCCACAGGATGTCAGCAAACATCAGTTAGATGCAAACAGATCTGAGATGTTTTCCTGTCAGTTTCATCGTTGGAGGTGTTCATCAACGCTGTGAAAAGCCTCTTGAAATGTAACGCTTCCTTTTTTTCCTTCTTTAAACCTTCACAAACATGACTTCTCTGAGGCTGTATTCCACTATTCAGACAAATGAACAAAGATGTCAGCTGGGTTTGCATCTTTTCTTCCTCACAGTGTTTGCAGAGCAGTTCATGGTTTTGTTTTGAAACGAGGTCCCCGTAAGGAGACATTTCAGGCTGAGATACATGCACAACACTCGGGTCCAGTATTTAACTATAACTGCTGCGTCACTATCTGTACATGAGGCACAGTGTGAAAGATGGATGTAGCCATCCTGATGTCACCTGTCGATTTCTGGACTCTGAAACCTCAGTGTTAGCTCTGTGTGTGTGTGTTTTTGTGTGTGTGTGTGTTTTGTCAGTCGTAAAGCTTGCTGCTTGATCTAAACCAACGTGGTCTCAGGTCTCTAACTTTGTCTCTTACTTGGTTGGTTCTCAGATATTAGCATCTTTGAACACTGAAGTTTGATTGTTTCCTCATCAAAGACTCTGAGTTTCAAAATCATTTCCACAGAACTTCTGCTGTGAACTCCTTTTTCAGCAGAAACTGCAGCCTCACTGTTGATCGTCTCCTCCCCGTGGCAGGATATCCTGCCCCCCCCCAGGTCACTCCTTACTGTCACCCTGTGTCTGATCTCAGTGACATTTTGGGAATTGTCATCTTGCTGCAGCGGGTTATTTATAAACTCGTGCTTCATTGTGCGGTCCCACATGATCTACAGCTCAGCTGACACAATTACAGAAACCAACTCCAGGTCTCCTCGGTGCGTCTGTGCAGCATCAGGAGCTAACTCTGCTAATAAAGCTAATTGAATTTAACTGTCTGCTCCCATCGCTGGTTCAGTACATAAGCTGTGTGCTGATGTATATGTAACACTTTATCTGTTTGTGCCTTGATTCAGGCTGAACATGTGTGACTACTGTAAATGTGTCCCTGATTGGACAGCACCTTCAGTATGAAGCTGTACGTGTGACAGAAACACATGAATGAATTAAATCACTCAGAGTGAGAAAGTATAACAGCGACTGCTGCCTCTGCCTCGGTGCTACCTGAGGGGTAAATGTGGGTTATGTGTTCCTGCATGTGCAGCACACAAATGATTATATTTAATTAGGGCAGTTAGTTCCCATCAGTTCAGGTTATTATTTATATACTGATCATAAAGATGGACTTCTGTTCACCACTGTCCATGAATGCTGGACAGTACAGTAAACTGCATTAAGATATTTAACAGACAGTTTTCTGCCCCTAAAAGCCTAAAAATAGTTTATTAATCATGGTGAACATTAAAACAACCCTTCATCCTCGCTGCTGCTGGGACATACCATCCAGACACAGTTCCCACACCAGAGGACTGGCCCTCTAACTGGTCTCACTGGAATGTTGTAATGAATGTAAGTGGAGCAGAGGGTTGAGTGAACCTCACCCAGCACAGATTTATCTACCAGTGCTTCATAATGTGCTCTAAATGATGTGGAACCCAGTGTGATACTCTGTGGGAGCTCACAGCTCTGTTTGCCCTCTTCTGGAAACACTGACAAACTTTACTCTTTCAGTGGTTTATTTTTCCTCTCACTGCTAATTTTTTAATATCATATTTTAAAAAAACTTTTCTTTCCAGGTTTATGCTGGCCACGCACACGGAAACACCAAACAGCTGCTCCTCGAGAACATTTCCCACACAGGTCTGTGTCCTTGTTCCCAGGCTGCCTCCTGTCTTTGAAGCAACTGTTGCCTTTACTGTAACTGCAAGGTGAGTCAGGTTGCAAACATTGTTTCACCAGCCTATACATTATTAATCAGGCTCAGCCAGTTTAAGTATTTCATATCTTAAGACTTAATGTGTAAGGTGCTGCCCCCCTGTGTTTAGAAACAGGTGTTTACACTGTCTGTGATACTCTCAAACTCTCTGGGCTGACTTATTTTTTTGTTTTCCCTTTACAAGCATCCAGCTTTATACTGGATAACTCCTTTAACATGAACTCACTCTGTGGACCTAAAGGGTCTATTTTCTGAGGGGCTCTGCATTTAGGTTTAGAGAGAGAGTCTCTGCACATCAGGCAAACATTTGCAGGTCCATAAAAGGAGCAAAGTTCTGCTCCAAGTAATAATTCAGTGCTTAAATCATTTATATGACATCAACATTTCCTCCTTTTTTGCAACCTGCTCTGACTAAATGAACAAAGACAGTGAAAACATGCATGCTAGCTGACATTTAATTACCTGTAATTATTTGTACTAGATACTTATTTGATTTAATGCTTTTGTCTCCCTGGAAATATGCACTCATGAAATATAATAAAAGCAAAATGTTCTAAGCAAATATCTGTAAACTACAGCTTTGCCAGTCAGAGTCAATCTGAGCAATGATATGTGGATACCTTCTGATAGACAGTTGTATCTGAATCTTTCCTTTAAAGAAAACTCATATTTTGACTTGATAATGAAGCTCTGGAGTTTTTAGAGTGACAAATAATTCAGGCAGACTCAAACTGGCCACATGGTGGCAGTATTGTACAGTCTGTTAGTTTGCATGTCAGCTGTGAGCGAGCCCCTTCATTTGCTGTAGCACACTGAAGGAGTGAATCAGTAACTGCTGTAAAAACCTTTCTTTGTTCCTCTTTGGAAACACTGTTACTCAGAGAGTCGCCTCATTGTAGGACTTATAAAAACTGCTCATGTTCTGCAGCTGTGTTGGGATTTTCCTGTGAATAACAGCCATGTAGCATAGTGACCCATCACTGCTATTAACCATCACCGTCATATGTTAATAGCACATGGAGGTGATATTTTCCATGTTTTGTAGGATTAAACACAAACTCTTTTTCCTGTAGGGGAACCTGGGGTCAGAGAGGGAAATTTAGGCTGTGCAGAATGTAAATGAGTTTCCTGGAGCAGGAAATAAAACGTTTAAAATCAATTTTAGGTCCAAAGAAATAATTTTTTGAACATTTCTGAGTGCATGCAGCTTAACTTTACTTAAGTATAGCAGTGAAAACAGTGACTCAGGCTACGTGCAGGTGTTAAACAAAGGCTCTTTTTTTCCTGTGTGCAGGCGTGCTGCTGACTGGCTGCAGGGCCTCGGTCTACAGTCTGTCCTTAGTGTTAACAGGAGCCTTGTAGCGTGTGTTTGGTGGGACTATCTTGGTTCATCATTAATGGCTTCAATCACCTTTTTTTTTCTTACAGAATAGGTTTGATGTGGGATCATAACTGAACACAACAGTTCACTGTGCAAGTGTCAGTATGCATGAAAGTTTGGGCTTGGTGGCTTCTGAGTGCCAGGGTGTGTTTTTATCCACGTAGGAGGAGGTTTTTCACAGTTACTTAATTATTTGTTCACCCACGGGAGATCCCCGGCCACTTCAGTCTTGTCCTGTTTCAGAAGCGTCTGCTCATATATGGGCATCTTCCTTCCTTCTGCTCTGCTACACTGCTTCCTGAACAACAGCCACCACCCCTCCCTTCGAATCTCCGTCTCACTCCATGATCACTCACTGTACACGCACACACTCTCCTCCTCGTGCTAGTTAGCAATGGGCTGAGGCGGGAGCGGCCGGTCCCTCTGCAGGAAGTAGTTTGGGTAACACTCATTTGCTCAGCAGCTCTGATGCCGGGCAGCACTTATTTTGTACTTTGCTTTGAAGCAGAGTTTTTTTGTCTCATGTCACACATGCCATACTCTGGGTTGTGCAGGGAAAACCTGTTTGAAGTGAATGCATTAAATGCCTTTTTTCTTTGCACTGTTCCTCTGCTTCCAGGACCTGCGGTGTCGTCTGCATTTCCTGTAAGAAATAAATCATAGACTAGCAGAGATTTAGGTTCTAATGTTATTTATGTACCTCTAACCAGGACTGGCATTCACTGGGTGGCCTCTGATTGCCCTGAAGGCTTGCAGATGCCACTTGAGATTATCGGTCCTATCTGCTATGATGGAGACACATGTTGGCTTTGAAGTGGCACAGATTCTTCACGTTTTTAAGTGCGAGAACATAAAGTCTCAGAATTGTGCAGCTGGGGCTCCTTCAGCCGCTGGATTCTGCTTTACCTGTAAACTCTTTTCAATGGGAAACATATGCCTTAGATTATTACTATAAATCTATTATGTGCCTTATTATTAGCACGGGAACTTTTCCCATGGCACACTTTGTGGGACAAAAACCGAATGTTCGCTGTACCCATCATTATGCAGACATAAAGCCACAAATGAATTATTGCTGCAGTTTCAGATGTCTAATTACAGTACCTCCCTCTTGTTGCTCACATATCGGCCTAGTCAACAACTGGGTCACTGCAGATCCGGTTTCCATCAATAGAATTTTTACCCAGCTGCCTGCCAGGTGCCAGCATCTCCCCATCTGTGAAGGGAACTGCAAGTATTACTTATATCCACTGTTTTTAATCTCGAGCGATGGCAAAGTTTGTCCACGTTCTGGATGATGTGAAATTTCACCCAGACATGCATGCGTGGTCCTGAGAGGATAAACTAGTGACATCAGGATGCTCTGTTGCTGTTAAAGGAAGAATTTGCACGTCAAAGGCTGCATATGTAAAAAAAAAAAAAAAAAAAGTTTAACAAGCAGTTTGTGGCTCCAGGGGGACAAAAATCTGAATATTATGATGCTTGTCAGGAGAGACAGCAGTAGCATCTTCACATACTTTCTCTAAAAACAGATTCTGCTTGCAGAATTGTGAATATGCAGAGTAATAATGTGTAGACTTTATAGAAAAGGCACAAGTAACAGTCTGTGTGGATTTTAGTCTTCCCACCATTGTCCGTTGTCTGACACTGATTTAGCTTTTTATTGGCTTTATTAAAAATTTTATTTGGATGCATGAACACAGACTGGAACAGTTTTTACCTGTTACTGCTGTCCAGCTATCCTGGCTACACTGGCAGGCCTGAAAAATTAGTAAAGTTGCATTGTGGGTAATATTCAAACCCTTATTGCATCAATTTTAGACTAGGAAGAAGTAACTGTTGCAGGCACTTTATGCTTTCTGTTGCCATCCTTACCCATAGCTCACAAGGTGTGCAGGCACCTGTATGAAACCTCATAGCGTGAGCATAAAGATTTCCAGATTAGTTTCAGAGAAATTTCTGCAACAGTTGAAAAAGAGGAGACGCTCTGCTGAACAAACCTGCACACACTCTCACATCTGCTGCAGAGAATTGTTGCCTAAAGATGAACTGAAAGATGACCCCATGTTCCCTCCTCTTGTCAAAATTACTGTAAATCATTTGCAGATTTTAGGATGATGTTACATTGAAATGAAATGGTTAAAATGGTAAACACTATAGCATCTGGCCTGTCCCTGTGGGTATGTTAGCATGCTGATTTTAGTAATTACCCCAAAGCTCGACTGTATACAGCCTCATGGAGGTATTAGTCAGCAGTAGACTCTTAAGCTGTGCCCACACAGGAAGCATTCTGTTCCTTTCCTGCATATCTGATGATGTAGTAATGATCCTCATTCATCTATGCATGCAGATATCTACACAGGCTGCAGATCAGCTCTGTTTATATATAAACCTAAAGGATATTTTTTATGCTTCAGGCCCGTGTTCCTGCTTATTTTGAGCATGCATCTGCAGTAACTGTCCACTCCAGCCATAGTTCAGCCCAAACATGGATGACTTTCAGTTCATTATTGCACCAGAATGCTTCTCTTGTAGGGACGGAGCACCAGAGCAGCTTATTTTCAGACGTATCTGTCATTGTGCGTGCTGTGCAGAAAGTGTTAGAAAGTGCTGCTACACAGCAACAGATGTGTCCCGTTTAAAACCCTCTAATCATGGCTGAAGGGCCTCAACAATAAACAGTGCACACAGCTTGTTTTATCTGTTCCTGTGCTGTGGTGTCCACTTTGAGATGCTCCTGTGCCACGTGTCTGCCAGGCAAGAGTTCCAGCCACCCCGATCTTTGCTGCTGGAGCCGTTCGGGGCGTGTTGGCATCCAGTTAACAAACATAAGGATCTGCCAGTTAAGAGAGGGAGACCAAGCAGCCGTCGGGATGTCATCCTGCCCAGAAAATTCACCCAGCCACTGGTTACATGCCTGGGATTCTTTTGTACAAGCCACTCTTTCCTGCTTTGATTTTTTCTGAAACATTTTCCTCCAGCAGACAGTGGCACAGGGAAATATTTTCCAGTCCAGAAATAAGTTGCTTTTAATTGCATTGCCTTGCGAGTATACACTTGGTGGTCTGTGCTGCTGTAAAAATGTGCCTTTGATTGACGTTCATTAGGGATGAAACAGGGTGGTATGCGGCTCGGCGCTGCAGCCGCGTTCCATTGGAGTTGCACTGTTCTCAAAACAAACCGCTCCAACTGGCGCGCACATACTTTCCCTGTGAGATCCTGGTGGGCGCTTTGAATGAATACAGCATTATAATGCTCCAAAATGCATGACTGAAAAAGGCTCAGTCATCATCTGAACTCTCTGCGCTATAGACTGGCTTTGAATATATATCACGTAGGGCATGTAGACAGACTGAGGTAATGCCTTGGGGAGATGAATGGCTTATTTTGGATAATGAGCAGGTTGGCATTTCATGAAACTACAGATTTGAAAGCACAGACTTGGCTGGGTCTCTGTGACCTCACGACGGCATAAATGCTCTCACTAATGTAAATGATTAACTGCTAAGAGATTATTCAAAAATGCTCTGTTTAACTTTTATTGTTCTGCTCCCGTTCTCAGCAGAAAGCAGCTGTGCTTCGCCTCTCCGCAGCGACACAGCAGGTCAGAACACGTGGCAGACCAGCCGACTCGGAAGCTGCTGAGAGGTCACTTTAACCTGACACAAATAAGGATAAAATAATAAAGTGATGAAATTTTATATGCAAAAAGTCAACTTCACCGTGACACGATAACCGCTTGCATGCCACACTTTTCTGTCCGTTGTTCAGGAACTAAAGGAACTAAATCAGGAACTAAAGGGGAAAAATGTGAACTGCAGCTTGACTGGTTGGTGGAGGCAGTAATTCCTGTTTATTCACATTTTAACTGCATTGACTGGCATCAGGCAGCATCACTGACAGTCACTGACCTGCTGCTGAGCATGCTTTAGACATGAGCCAAACATGCTCGTGGGCGTGCATGACTAGAGCACAGTTAGTTTAACCTTGTTAAAGCTGCAGTGCATAGAAATCTGCTGGCTTACTTGTGGTTCCTCGGATACTTAAGAGTAGAATGGGAGGCAGAGCCTTCAGCTTTCAGGCCCCTCTTCTGTGGAACCAGCTCCCAGCTTGGATTCAGGAGACAGACACCCTCTCTATTTTTAAGATTAGGCTTAAAACTTTCCTTTATGATCAAGCTTATAGTTAGGGCTGGATCAGGTGACCCTGAACCATCCCTTAGATATGCTGCTATAGGCCTAGGCTGCTGGGGGGTTCCCATGATGCACTGAGTGTTTCTATTCACTCTGTTTATACCCCACTCTGCATTTAATCATTAGTTATTATTAATCTCTGTCTCCCCCCCCCTCAGCAGATGACCCCCCCTCCCTGAGCCTGGTTCTGATGGAGGTTTCTTCCTGTTAAAGGGAGTTTTTCCTTCCCACTGTCACCAAGTGCTGCTCATAGGGGGTCGTTTGACTGTTTTCTTTATTGTAGGGTCTTTAAAGCGCCTTGAGGCCACTGTTTGTTGTGATTTCAATTCAATTTTATTTATATATTGCCAAATGGTTTGGTGCTATATAAATAAAATTGATCTGTTAAATAAGACATATTGACAGTGCAGTCTTCCTCCTGCAGCTCTCCCTCCCCTCCTGAGCCCCCACATCGCTTACAGGTCACTCATTTAAAACATCCCAGTAGTGACTGTGATCCCACTGTGATACACCTGTACAGTTTGCAAACCTAAACTGAATTAGCCACAGCTGTAGCCGTGACACATTAGGTGCAGTTATCAGGAGGCTAAACTGTTAGCAACATGCAGCTTAGCAGGGTGCCTGCAGGGAAGATCTTCTTCACAACCTAAGCAATGTTTTCAGGAACGCAGAGTTGGCAGGTTGCCTGTTAAGAAGAAGAATCTTTATTTACATACTGTAACCCCAGATTATATAAGTGGCTCTTACAGGGCCACCTACTTATAGTGTGATGTTAGAGTGAGAAGCTACTTTTGGCAATATTGTTACATTTTATTTGCTTCAACTTGCTGTTTGTGTTGCTTTGCTGTGTAGTTAGATGTTGCCAGTGTTAGAATACAGCAGCTTTTCTGCCATTAAATTAGGCTTTGCACCATCTAAAGGGACCTGCACCTGCATTTTTAGACCAGCCAACAGAAATGTATCTATTTGGTAAGAGCTCTGATTGTGCAGGCTTTATTGTTTCTATCTTGAAAATGGAGTCAAGAGGAGGTGCAGAAGTCTTACAGAACTTGAATTACAGTATACTTAATGGTTATTGTTTAATTACTCTGCAGTAATGCCGTCTTTTATGGTAGAGTCCACGTGAAGGTGAGAGCTGAGTTGTTCTGCAGACTCTGAAGGCTTCTCTGTCCTTTGCTCAGCCAAAGATTTAAGACATGCTTTTATCTTCATTTTAGATTAGCTGCTTAGCTGTAACAATCATGCATGTAACTGGTAAACACCTGGTGCAGGTAAAATGACACATATTTCCTTTTGTAAGCTGACAGAGAACAAAAACAGCTAAATAAATTGTGGACAAACTTAAAAGCTTTATGGCAGTAAAAGTAAAATAGTGCATTAAACAGCTCAGCTTCATGTTCAGCTGAGACTCTGCAGGACAAACAAACATCTCTGTAATCTGCAGCAGTAAATGTAAAAATATTTATGACTAAAGTGTGAAAGTTTAAGGTCTAAATGGACAGATTAAACAATGATGACCCTTGTGCGCAGCTGGGTGAGATGGATGTTTGGGATTCTTTCTTAGTTAATAATACCTCTTTCACTGCTCTCAGCTCCGTCTATGCAAACTCTGGTAATAACGTGTTGGGCCAAAGGGCAGATTAGTAATGCGTTTGGACTGCAGGTTTACAATCAGGTGTCATGAGACAAAAGCTGTGGAGTTTCCCTATTAGGACACCTTGAGCATGGCGTCCACCCTAGCTGCTCTTACGTCTGCAGCCTCGTCTTCAGCCTCCCCCATGGCTGTTCATTATGTGCAGTTTAGTGCTCACTCAGCTCAGGGGTGCTCCAAAGTTCACGGGAGAGAGAAGAGGGAGGTGGGAGAGTCATTCCTGTTACTGTGAGGTCAGGAGGCTGTGTTTTCTTTCCCATCCCTGCCCTCTTTTTATGCCTCTCCGTCTTTTGTTCGTCATGATAAGCAGCAGAAGCCGTCTCCCTATCACCCACTATCACCCAGCACCACCACCTTCTCTCAGTAGTGGGCATGTGCTGATTACATCTGCTTCTCTACAAAACCCACAAAGTTCATTTTTCTACAAACCAGACTCCTGTTTTATTGTGGCAGCCAGTCCCGTGTTTGCATGTATTAAATCTGTCATGCAACATTTTATGTCCTACCAGAATGTATTTTTAAATTTAGCATGCATCATTTTTTTAATTGCTTCAAAGTTCAATTAAAGTATTTGGTTTGATTGCAAAAACCTCTATGAAAAGTAGAATTTGCTAAACGTGTTTGTTGATATTGATATGCAGCTTTGCTGTAACCAGCTGAATAGTTACTGTAGCATGCTAATAACTGGCAGCATTGTGCTGAAGTGAGCAGGTCTGCAGGTCCAGTGTCTGAGGCTGAGCTCACTCTCAAAGTTGTGTCAGACACTTACCGCACAGGTTTTGCAACAAAACACAATGTAATGCAATAGATATGTGTGATATTACACAATGTTCCCATGCAAGAGTCTAATCAGTGTTTAAATTTACAGATGGAAATGGAATAAAAATTAGGTCATTAAATAATCCACACTTAAGTAATTAAAGATAAAAAGTTGAATCACTCCTGTCAGTCAGGTGCATGACCGATGTCACAGTTTGGAGCATTTCTAAAGCAGAGCAGGTACCCTGCATGGGGTCTCTTATTAAAACTGACTGGATTCTGTATGCGGTTCATGTATTTGGCTCCCTGGGCTGTGCTGTTAGGCTCTGCGTCCATCATAAATAGACATGACATACATTTCTAACACTGCAAAGGAAAGTGCTGCTTCTCGCACACTTGGAAACCTGCAGCGTTGCATCTTTACAATCGCATGCATTGAATCGACTAACAAGTTTCTGACGTATGAACATGCAGTTACCCTCAGTTTCTCACTGAGATCTGTATGAGCTGTTAGGTCCTGGTGTGAAGACTACAACTAACCAACCAATAGACGATGCCACCGTGGTTATGTCCATCTTATATATATATATATATATATATATATATTTAAGGTTAATCTTGTTTGTTGATTTTATTTAAGGTTAATCTTGTTTGTTGATTTTATATATATTTATATTCTTTTCTTAATAGTGTGAATTATTATATTTTTACTTATATTTATAATAACTGCGGCTGCTGTTACACCCAAATTTCCCCTCTGTGGGACAATAAAGGCTGTTTCTTCTTCTTCTTCTTCTTCTATATACAGTTTTTGCTTAAAATTTCACTCAGTACTTAAAGTATGTTGAAAGAATCTATTTAAATGCCTGACAGTGACAGTGAATGCATCAAAAGAGGCAGGGTGGATCTGAACCTGCACATGTATGAGGCCCAGATTTTAGTGCTGCACCGCCGATACCACATTCAGAGTCCTCGTCTGAGTCCCCAGGATAAATGGGGTCTCATTCAAATGTCACGCCAAACCTCAAGAGGAAGTGAACCAGTTTAAAGGGGTGGTTCACCAGCCTTCAAAGTCCTTTTGACCTTGGAAGTAATTGCGAGGACTGCAGCTGATCTAATGAATGAAGCTCATGGTTCCTGCTGCCAGTTACAGAATAATCATGTTTTCATTTCTTCAGTGCAGGTGAATACAATTTTACTCAAGTCATTAAATAAATAGCAGCTCTTGTTTTCAGGTAAATCTTCCTTTTCTATCCGGGGGAATTTGAGCTCCTCCTTTGTGTTTCAGTGGCAAAGAGCAGAAAGCAGAGCCAGGTCTCCAAACCTGGGCACAAAGAACAGCTGGAGACATAATGGATCGCAGTGAAGCCAGCTGAAATGCTCGTGTGCAGCTGGTTTTTCTTTGCAGGAGTGTTTTGCACCTTGATGGTGCTCCACAATATTCTCTTATTTAAATTTTTTTGCCCATTTAAATGAACTATGTGCAGTTCTGCCTGTTTATTTAAAACTCTGTGAAGTTTATTTAATAATAGAATTTACATAGAAAATTTAAACCTGCCGCCCTGAAGAAAAGAACATCAAAAACCTCAGCAAGCATGCATGCATGCATGTAAGCTGGTGAGTGTGTGTCTGCTGGGTGAGTGTGGAGAAGAGGGGAAAAGGTGAGAGCACTCTGTGTGGTAGCCGTGGAGGAATGGCATGGAAGTGTCAGCTGAATGTGTATCGGTGAGACGGGAGCAGGAGCTGCTGATGTTTATCTTTGGGCAGCAGAGCATGAAAAATAATAATAAGGCTGTAGGTTACTGGGACTGACATGTTATTCAGCTCACTGCATTCACTTTTGCTGCTTTTGAAGCTGAATGTGAAGCTTTCTCCGATGTGATGCTGCAGTTTAATGTGGAATGAGAGGAATTTTCTGCTCCCTGTTTATTTTCCCACAAAGTAGGGAGTAAAACGGGCTGGTCTCCCTGCACAGAAAGAACCCTTTTGAGCCAAATGCACTCGTTTCTGTTCATGAATAACAGGGTGGTGCAGTCGGTTAGGAGTGTAAATGCTGGATTATTCAAACAATGAGCGCTGTGACTTGTACGTTGGTGCCATGTGAGAGCTAAAGGTGGTGCGAGAATGAGGGGCTGTGGGTTTACTGAATTCCTATCTGGTGAGCGGAGCATTGGTTTCTGTCTAGACAAAGCTCAGTTGTCGGGGAGACCCGTGCAGATCCAGGACTGCCCCAGGCTGCAGGAAGTATTGGTGGGAGAGAGTGGGCTGTTATTTTTTTTCTTCCATCCTGCTCACTTTTCTTTCCTTTGGGGATTTCAGCGAATGCAGTCTGTTGCTGAGAGCGGGGGTTTTTTTAGTGTTGTTGTTGGTGGGAGTTTTTCTCCCATGATCGGGTGGAGACAGCTTGGTGCATTTGTGCAGTGATATCAGTGGCACAGAAATCCCACTGCTTTCATGTCTCCCACTCACCAGGAAATAGCACCCTGACCCATTGAATGCAGAATATTCACATTTACAGATACATGCTGTGTGTGAGATGTGTAGTACATCACATTCAGAGCTTTTTACAAAAACGGGTCTTTGGCGGTCTGATTATGGACCCCTTTGTGCGGCTCTATTGTCTCTGAGTAAACTGTGTGCAGCGCGATAAGTCAAAGTCAGGCAGCGTGACTGTCGGTGAGCAGACGGGACTGACTAAGGGTTCATTAACTGTTACACTCAGCCGTGCCTCGAGGGCTCTTTCCTGGAGCCAAGACTCCAGATCCTTGTCTTTGGAGGATTTATAGTGTTGACAACAGACTCATTAGTGATTTCTTATATCTATGAGACGCTAATAAAGTCTGGATAAACACAGAAATAGCCGTCAGACCCCCCCTTCCCAGACTGGATGATTTCCAGACCTTTCATGCTTACAGGACACTGAGCCTTTTTCCTAACATGCTTTTAAATTAATTAGCTTGTAACCTACAGTACAATAGGCAGGATCCCAACACTGACAAGGACATGTGATACTTCAATATTTGATTGCCATTATGCTCTCACGTGGCCACCTGTAGAGTAAACTTTTTAGGGGCTAGATGGTTGGTCTAATTTCCAAAATGCTTAAATAATCATTTTAATCTTTTCAGTAACCTGCACATATGATTAAAATGGCAAAGCTGGGCCTTCATTTGTTTCTTAAAAACATGAAGTGGTCTGTTGGTGCTCACGGACAATAAGTTATGGTCACAAGGCTTAAATGGGAATCCTCGCTCAGTCAGTTTGCTTTAATGGCATTCTTTCTTAACGCGATGAGGCTCATTAAATAACCCACACTTCATTTTTTATAGATTAACTTTTACTTATGTTTGCTTAGTTTTTTGTGTCTTCGGGGATCTTTCTTTCTGGCCTCCAGATTACAAACAAAAGCAAAGCGCCGCTCAGTGCAACAGCACACAAATAATGGAAGAAAAGGTGCGTTCCTTATGTGCTCACCGTGTTTGCCAAAGGGAACTCTGCCTTCTACCTGGAACATTAAAGGCCTTCTGCAGCAAATGATGCATACTGATTTTCATGATTTTCATTTTCATTAACACAATTTCATCGGCTCCACAAACCCAGCGAAGAGTAAGTCTGAGATATTCAAACCTGGCTAGCTGGATGAGGATGCTAATGTGTGTGCTCCATGTGCATGTGCACAGTGCGCGTGCACAGTGTGCGTGTGCTCCTTGTGCACGTGCACGGTGCGCGTGCGCTCTGTGTGTGTGCTCTGGAAAAAGAAAAAAAAATTGCTGCCACTTTTCCAGTGGTAACTTGTGGTATAACCAAAAAAACTGCTGATGGAAAACATCCGACTGCAAACGACGTCAGTTTTTGTTCTTTTAGTTATAAATACTTAAGTCGGGGGAATTTTCACGCCATTACAATGTAAAGTCTGCGGGCTTAGTGAGAAGCCTGCAGACTTCATGAGGTGGTGCCAGGGAGGCTGGCAGTGTGGTAAAACCTTCACTGCTGCCCAACAAATGCTCTGCATGCTTTCCTTTGGAGTGAAGATGATAAAAATCCTCTACTCAGGATCAGCTGACAGCGGCCTCGTAGCTTCAAATTAGATAAATAGGTGGGAATAAATGATCGGGGTGCGCGCTCTATAACAAGTGGAAATTCATATGTGTTATTTCTCAGATGAACTTTATGGGAATCCATCAAACAGGTGTTGATGTATTTCAGTCAAAGTGGGTGAAAGATCAACAAAAACAACAAAAAAAGAAAAGAGTTGCTTCAAAGCTCTTTTTATTACACTTGTTCAAAGTGAGTTCTGCATGCAGCAGGTTTGCACGATAACCCACACCCACATTCATTTATGTATTAATAGAAACAGCTGCTGGCTGGCATGTTGTGCTGCATCTGGCTGTCCACATTTAGCTGCAGACATGGTGGAGGAGTTCCTCTTTTGTGGGGCTGTTGCTCTTCTGTATTTGTCAAATAAAAGCAAAATCTCCCAAAGCCAAATGTAATTTCTTTGGAAAACAATCAAAGCAGAGCAGGGAGGGAAGCAAAGCGTGATAAAGTGTCGGAGTAGAGAGCAGCACCTGGTTCGAGGCTTTTTAGCTGCTTGTCTTTCACTAAATTCCAACTACATGAAAGACAAGTTGCCAGAACTTCAAAGAGCGTCCTAATCCGTGGATGTCATTCACTGTACCTCTCCACAGGGTGTGTATGAAAAGAACCAAGATGAACTTATTTCTCATGGAATCAGAAGCACATTAGTCGAAGCTTTGAACTTTTAAACGTTTGTGCCTGTCTGCAGGCTGTGAGACCCGACATGCACACGCTCCCTCAAAGGAAACCTGTTTTTCTGCACATGGGGCCCAGGTGGGAAGAAAGGGCGGAAACTGGAGTGAAAATGTGTCCTAAAGCTGACCTCACCCGTGTGTGCTGCATGCCAGGATCTCAGGCATGGCCGCACAGTGAAGTGTGAAGCACAGAGAGGAGCTCGTGTGACTCAGCAGCTTGGAGCCCTCATCTCGTGTTTTAATCTGCAGCGCAAACACCGACACCTTCTGTGTTTCTTTTCATGTCTGCTGGTTTCACACAGTTAGGTCTTCAAAGCTTTTTGGACAGCCTTTAAAGTCTGTCACCATCAAAGCTTGTAATCGATGATGCTCCTGCACACATTGAAATCTTATAGCATTAGTCATACAGTTTGTCTCCACCAACGCTCATCAGAGACACTGTGTGTTTGTCTCTCATTGGGAGGCCTCTGTCTCTTTCCTCTGCATGCCTGACTGGGCAGTCTGGCTCCCTGATAGCGTCAGGCTGTCTGAGATTAGTGCTCATGAGGGCGCAGTTAAACTTGTAAAAGCTCCTGTCCCAGTCGCCTCTGTTCCACACAATGCACAAGCAGCCGTTGTGAGTGTGGCACAGTACTGATAGCCTGCCTGCATTGTCACTGTGCCCCTCAAATGAGCCTCAGAGCTTATTGTGGAGGCAGCCACAGATCCTGGTCCAGGAGCAGAGCGTGGAGCACACTTCAGCAGTGTGACCGACAGATAACGGAGGTGCTCCGCGTCCCACGCGTAACACTCCTGACACTGTGCGGCTGATAACTAATCACACAGGTTTGTAGTCTGTCTTCAGCTGAGTCAGATGATGAGGAACACCTCCGTGAGGTATATTTAAAGATACGGAGCTGTGAACACGTATTCCTGGTTTCTTTTTTATTTGCCTTTTATCCCACTTCCATGTTCCATCATCAAACTAATTTTGAAATTAGACAAAAATAGCTGCTCTGGGCTGCTCCCTTGGCACAGGGGGTCACCACAGCGGGCAGCTCTGCATGTTTAATTTGGAGAATTTAGTGTGGGGTGGGGATTCGTGTAATGCACTTTTTAAAGCACGATTTCATTTATGAAGGGGAAAAACTGTTTAACCTTCCTGTTTCTCCTAAACCTAATAACTGGTTGGACCAGCTTTGGCTGCGAGAACTGAAATCGAGCATTTGTGATAACAGGCCTTTCTGGATCTGGATCTTTCACAGCGCTGGGCAGGAATTTTTCTTCTTTCCAGAATCTTTTGAATTCAGCCATTTCTTAAATCAGATTTAAGTCCACGCTTTGACTCGGCCTTCATTTTGTTGCTGCATAACCTGAGTGAGCTTCAGGGTTCTCCTTCAGGGTTTCCTGGTAGAGAATTCCTGGTTCCATCAGTTCCAGCATGTCGCCCTGAGGCAGCAAAGCAGCCCCAGACCTTCACACTCCCACCACCATGTCTGACTGTTTATGAAACCCTGTGTTAGTTTCTACAGATGTAACGGGACTCAAACCTTCCAGAAAGTTCAGCTTCTGTCTCGTCAGTCCACAGAATATTTTCCCAGAGGTCTTGGGGATCAACCAGATGTTTGTTGGCAGATGTGAGATGAGCCTTTGTGTTCTTGTTGGTCAGCAGTGGTTTTCTCCTTGGAGGCCATCTTTGTCCAGTCTCTGTCTGATTGTTGAATGATGAACTCTGACCTTAACTGAGCCAAGTGAGGCCTGCAGTTCTTTAGATGTTGTTCTGGGTTCTTCTGTGACCTCCTGGAAGAGTCCTCGATGAGCTCTTGGAGTAATTTTGGTAGCCGGCCGCTCCTGGGACGGTTCCCACTGTTTTCTCCATGTGTGGCTCTCACCGTGGTTCTCTGGAGTCCCAAAGCCTTAGAAATGGCTCTGTAACCCTTTCAGACTGATCGATATCAGTGACTTTGTTCCTCAGCTGTTCTTGAGTTCCTTTAGATCGTAGCATGCTGCGTTACATTTTTAGATCTGTAAGAAGAAAAACAGGAGGGGCAAATACTTTTTCACAGCACTGCATGTCCTCAGCATCGACCCAAACCCTGTCAGGGTAAGGAAACGATTGTTTTTAAAAATACACCCCCATATCACTAATGTCATCATCTAGTGTCTCAGGGTCCAAAAGCCAAAGCACACCTTGTTCCCAAAGGAGCCATATCAGCTGCTTTGGGAAAACAGCACTAAAGGCCTGGGGATGAGAACGAGCTGTACTGCAATACAAACATGGAGCTGCAGTTACTGTATATACTGTATATACTGTAAATAGTCTGGCCTGTTAAGGTTCAACACACAGGTACATCATGCACATTGTATATAGTGTTATTATTATTAGTAGTATTAAGGTTAATATTGTTTGTTGATTTTATATATATTCTTTTCTTAATAGTGTGAATTATTATATCTTATTATTATATCTTATTTATATTTATAATAACTGCGGCTGCTGTTACACCCAAATTTCCCCTCTGTGGGACAATAAAGGCTGTTTCTTCTTCTTCTTCTTCTTCTTCAGTTAGCCTGAAACATACAAATATCAGCAAAGAGGTTTAAAGCCAGCTAAACAGCAGGCTTCAGTATCCTGCTCCATTGCTCCTCAGTCTGTGGGGCTTGGAGCTCCTGCACGGGGGGTACAGGTGAAATTTCACCTCTTCAGGAACTTATTTTGCAGTTTGCTTTTTTTGGTCCCTTTTTCTTTTCGCTGACTTTTTACTTTCACTTTGACTCAGAGTTCTTCAGTAAGTGTGAGCACAGACAGAGTTTTGGCCTAATGTCACTTCACAGCAGTGACCCTTCTCCCCGGTCTGCCATCACCCAGTGCTGCAGGGCGCCTTAAAGGATCGAGGAAATGGTGCTCCCGGTCAGTGCGGTTGGTCCTAAATATTGTACTGAAAGTTCATTTGAAGTTGAACTTTTGGCCTTTTGATATTTGGGTGCATATGTTTTAGATATTGTGCTCACATGTTTGTGGCCTGCTTGCTCTTATGTGTTTGCTAATATCATTTTGCTCTTTCAGTCTCGAGAGGGTTAAATACAGAGAATCATTTAGAAACACTTGCAGCACCAGCTGTTGGCCTCTTACTGGTCATCGATGGAGGTGGAATCAGTTTGAGCTTCCGTTAATTACTGGAATGATTTTGCTTCTAATTTGAAGCAATCACTTCGTCTTACAGCTCGTTTGGGTTTGATAATAATAACTAAGGAGTATCTCAGCACACATACGGGTAAATGACATGTCAGTAAATCATTAGAGTGTTTGGTCAGGCGGCAGATCTGTGTGCACTGTTACACACCGAAGGGCAAAAGCTGCTGTCATAAACTCTGCAGGACCTCTGCGCTGGCACTGTGAGAGCCCACCTGTGCAAAAGCCCTGAAGCCACATCAAAGCCAGCTCTCTGCTGCAAGACTTCAAATGCATTTTCATCAGTCCTTTCAGTGTGCCACATGTTTACATTTGCCACACATTAAGCACGCACACTAGCTGCAGACGGGCGCACCACAGCTGAAAGCGTCTCAGACATTCTTTTGGCCGGCGGGATCTTAAAGGCTCAGTCCGCGCACTTAGAGTCACACGCCCGCAGTAATAAATGCTCGCTGCTGGTTTGTTTGTTTTGCTGGAATGAGTGCACTTTTTTTTTCACCCTGTTTCTGTTTAATTGAGGATTTGTTTCAAAAATAAAAGTGTGAAAGTATATTTTTTATGTTTTCTTTCATTACGATGCCATCGTGTTCATTACGGTAGGAACTGGTTGCATGTTGTGCAGTGATGGTTTTAACTGAGTAAACATTAAAGTAATTCAACATCTTGGGAAATGTTTTTCTTTGCTTGCCAAGTAACTTGAAACCCGGTAAATGAGCTCGGTTATTTTTTTGACCTTTGGGCAAATCCAGGTTAAAGGGATTTATGCTGTGAGCCGGTCCGAGCTGCCTCCTTACTGTGACTTCATATTTGATGTGCATTCATTTTATGTGGGGGGGGGGTTTGTTTTTTCCCCAAAAGATATTAAAATACTCCTTTCATTTGTAAAGCTTTAGTAAACAGTACAGCCAGAATCTTAAGGAGATAAAATGCATTAAATTAAGAAGTAATTAGCCTGTTATGACCCCTGAAAAGCAGCAGGTTCCTGTAAAGCTGGCCACTACCCTGACCCGTAATAAGGGATTATTTGGAATCCAGCTCATTCCAGGAGGGGGACCTCCCTGTATCAGACGCTTCCTTTGAAAGGAGTTGCACAGCAGAGTCTGTGTGTGATGAGCCAGTCCTGCTGGAAGGGTGCGTAAACTCATTCACCTCCTCCAGTCTGACTGCTGAAGACGGCGTGCCACATCTGGTCTCTGTGGTCTCCGTGTCTCTGGGCCTGCTGGTGGAACCCCTCCCAGCTGCACTGATGTTACATATTTTTTTTATTGCGAGTTATTTCAGCTTGATTTTCATATGAACTTCTCTGGAAAGTGTTCCAGGTTACAAAGCTTTACACCATCAGAGCCAGATCACCCGCGTAGCCAAAATTAATTTGATTATTTAAGAAATATCTCAAAGGTTTTGAACTTTTTATCCCAAGCAGGAGGATGCAGAAAAAAGGGCCATGCTTTTACTCTCTGGATGTGCTGCTCAAAGGAACTTCAGGAAAGCATCTGAACTTCAGCTCCAGAGTTTTAGTTGAGGAAAAAAAAGGCACTTTGACCCTTAACACAGTCACTGGGGTCATTATGTTGGCTCTTGGTTGGTTTTCTAACTGTAATGCTTGTTTGTGAGTCCCTCCATGCCTCTGGACCTCAGTATCTGTTGGACATGCTGGCTGACAATGAACCATCTTGACCCCTCTGGAAGACGCTGCCCTGTTATTTCTCAGGTCACTGCCAATACTGAGGATTTGACTTTTTAGCCTCCACATTAGGTCTGCTCCAACATTCTCAGCATTTAAAAATCTGTGTTCAGGTGCACTTTTTATTAGTCCCAGTCTCATTTATTTATTTCTGCATCTGATTTTATTAGTTTTGTTTGGCAGGTTTTACCATTTTTTTCACTGGGCTGCTGTTAAATATGATTCATTTTTATTTCTACTTTTTTTAAAAGATGCATCTTCTGGATCTTCTGGCTCTGTTCACTTGCTGACATCAGTCTGTTGACTTATTTTCATGTTATCTGTGTAGGTTTGTGTCTGTAACCTCAGTGGGAGCTCACGCTTTGTGAATCCACCTGGAAAGAAATGTTCTGGATAAATAAGTTCTGCTGTGTTTCAGTGAGAAGCTGAATCTCTGAAAGATGAACAAGTGTTTCAGAATATCATTGAATGACTGACTGGCTTTAGCTTTAATAACAGCGTGCACTTGAGTTGGAGACGTGGACTGGCATGATCTGACGGTGCTCCACTGAGCTCCTGGAGATGTCAGGAATACCTGTCTTTTGAAGTACCCCCATAAATGTTCTTTGAGGTTGAGGTCAGGTAACAAGCCGCACTTCTTTGGTGTTCAAAGCTTTGAGGTGTGTTTGGACTCGTTGTCCTGCTGCAGTGTGCAGCGTGGAGCATCGCTCTGAGAAACACGGTGCAGCTTGTCTTTAGTCGGGGTTGTGATTAAATTCAGGTACTCGCCTCCTGAGTAGGCACACCTGGTGTGCTGGAAACATGAGGCGGAGCCACGTTTGTAACGAGTGAACAATAACTGCAAAAAGCTTCTGATGAGTCGACCTGAATGTCATCTGACAGACGAAGAGCCGACCTTTCGAAAGCCACCGCCTGCTTCACTGTCACGGCTGACAGCAGTTCAGTTCTTTATCAGTTCCCAGATTTATTGGAGGAAACGAGCACAGCGTCAGTACATCTGCTTTATTATCTAAAATCCCAAACAGGCTCCTGCCTGATGCAGTCAGTCAACAGTCCAAATGTACTCAACATGTCACTGATGTTATTATGATGCACGATGAGCTGCTCGCTTCAGAAGGAACCGACTGTGTTTGCTTATTATAGCAGTATGAATGGGAATAACACCCCATGTCAACTTCCTGCCTCTATTTGCCATAAACGATTTTATTAGACTGTTTTTTTTTAACCATTTAATCCTTTCTAATGTTGAAACATAGTGATATAATTAATATTGATATTTTATCTGATCTTCACTCTCGCTGTAACTCCTCTAAAGTCAAATATTTTTGGTATTTTCGTGTAAAAATGGTTTTAATTTTTTAATGAATGATTATTTCTGATTTAAATCAGTTATTGTAGGTCATAGACGCTGCAGCTTTTATGATGTCAGACATTTCAGGATAGGTAAAGAAGCCCTAAATACCTCAGATATTTATTTTTCTTGCACGTGTTGTGAGATGAAAGCTGGTTCGATCAGTCTGAACATCCACTGTCACCGAGTGCTTTTATGCTTCTGGTCTGGATACAGTGAGTGCTGCGGCTCGAGGCTGGACGGCAGCAGCCAGCGTCACACAGTGTCCGTGCACACGTTAGTGGGCGGTCCTAACCCTGCTGTGACGCAGCTCTAACCTTTTTCAGAGTTTACTCATGCCTGGCCAGCACAGCTGTGTTGACAAAAGATGCATGACATGAAGTGTTAACTTCCTTGGAACAATGAGTACAGAGGAGCAGAACTTTGTGCACAGGCCTGACAGTAATTGTGGTTTGAATGTCAGCATGCAGTGTTTAGCAACGCTGCCTCCAAAACTGTATTGCACTCAGCAACAGCAGCTACACTTTCTCTGTCCTCGGTTACCATCCCATGTGTTCTCCTATTTTTAGCACCTCCGCCCCATATTTAATCATTTATACTTTGGAGGGTAACAGGCGATACTGCTTCCTGTGGAGGAAGCGGAAAGGAGTGGGTGGCTGGGTGGGGGGATTAGAGGGATGCATGGTCTTGTCTCCATTCTGGAGTCAGCTCTGCAGTTACCCATGTTTCATCTCCCTTCCGTTTCAGCATGTTCCCCTCCTCCGTAACATCCTGCACCAGAGCACAGAGCAAACATTTACCACATGCCAAAGGTTCTTTTTCTTAGTCCCACAGAGCTGCTTTCTGCTGGCTTTTCTTCATTTGTTCCAGGAACAAAAGCTGCAAATGATCCCAGCTGAACAATTGTTACACACACTGTTCTTTTAAGCTAATTGCTTAATGGTGCATTTACTGTGATTTTTACTATAGAGCTCAATACAAGATGTCCTGTTACTCTTGCGTTAGAAGCTGTTTCTGTTTTTTGTGTGGGTCTAGTGGAGAAAGCAGAAAGGAAACACAAGGTTTTGCTCAAAGGCTGCTTCCCCTTTGAACAGTTGGCTGGAGTTAAATGTAGAAAATGGCCAGTGTGGAGCCTCCCTTACGAGTAATGACGTCATGAGTCAGCAAAAGCAAACCAGTGTATTTCTGGAAGTTAGAGTTGAGAAATAGGAATCTATTGGCTCACAGCTTTTACGCATATCGAGTGAATTCCAGATCAGGTCAATTGCCACTTCTGAGAAGTTGCACACTTATAGATTTTTCTGCTTCCACATCTTATATTTAAAGCCTTTAATGCAGAAACCTGCTGTGCAGCATTTCCTTTTTCTTACAGCCTGTTCTGCTGTCTGGGGCTCAGCCGCTCACTGACTGCAGCATCTCAAATATTAGATGGATTGTTGTAACATTTGCAGACATACACAGTGTTACAGACTGTATCTCAAAGATGGTTGTAGCCGCCATGATGTCACCCATCAGTCCCTGATGTTTGGCCCTCGGTTTTATTTTAACTTTACAGGAAGAACCTTCTGACTGATGCTGGAAAATCAGCCAACTGATGTCACTGATGGGATGCCTCAATGATTTGTCAAATACACTTTAGTGCTCTTATGTACCACTCCAAAGCAGATTCCTGCTGCTTAGTTTCTACTTTAAAAGCTCCGCTCTCTCTCTCACATCGTTCCTCTAATTAGTATGGTTCATTTTTTTAATCCAGTAATGACTTAATCTTGGATATTGTATTTGAATTTGAGAAAGCAGTGTGCACATGGGATATGGGAGGTACTGCAAACACCCTTTGAGCCAGAAAATTAGATTTGTGTTCATCAACTCAGATTCTGTGTTGTTGCTGTTATAGCAGGAGCTTGGCCTTTGTGTCACTTCCTTAATCCTGCAGGAACAGTCATCATATCAGCAGATTAATTACACTGTGTGTGTGTGTGTGTGTGTGTGTGTGTGTGGGGGGGGGGGGGGGGGGGTTCCTTTATGTAAATACCAGCTGCATCTCTGCACTAATTTAATGTGCATTCAGTAAGGGTCATTTTTTGTCTCACACAGGTTCAAGCACAGCTGTCTGAAAACTGCAATGTCATCAAAAATGCAGGGCTCCAGTAGCATAGCTCAGGCCAGGCGGACGGTGCGGCAGCTGAGGATCGAAGCCAGCATCGAGAGGGTAAAGGTGCGTCTGTAGTCACACTCATTCACACCACCATGACCGCCCTACTCTTTGGTTTTTTTGAGGAGATCTTTGTGCTGACTGATTTCTTTTCAGGTGTCCAAGGCTTCATCAGACCTGATGCGCTACTGCAGAGAGCACGCCAAGCATGACCCGCTGCTAATGGGCATCCCCGCTTCAGAAAACCCTTTCAAGGACAAGCAGCCTTGCACAGTTTTGTAGAGCGACACCTGAACTCTTGCTTTTGATGTTGGTTTGTATGTGTAGAAGCTCTGTTCACTCGCCTTAAGGCCAGTACACCCCGTAACGTTTTCACGTAACATAACGTTTGATAAAGAAGGCAGTCCTCGCTGTCTGTTAGTCAAATAGCACCAAAGGACGGCTTAAGCTGTAGCCTCTGATCAAAGCTGCGGCTCTAACAAAGATGATTAAAAGAGGAGGCTTTTGTTTGTCTGCACTGTAATCTGACAGGATCTGGAAGGCCGCAGACCTCAGCCTGAAAGGAGCTGAGAGCTGATGACTGTAATTATGACAGCGCACATAAACAAGCCGCCTTCAAATCATTGATCCAATCAGATTTAAGCTTCCAGTTTTCACTCCTTACTTTCATCAGGAAACAGTTTGTTCTCTGTTTAGAATGAGACCATTAACAAGATGATGACATCCTGTTGGATGAACTGTCCAAACTGTAACGCCTCCTTTTCCAGGATTAATGGAGCTCCGTTACCTCTGATCGCCTTTTTATTATCTAAAATCTTTAAACCTGTTAGATAATAAAAAGGCGATCAGAGGTAACCACAGGAAATGATCATAAAATCTTTAAACCTGTTATGATCATTTCCCGCTCCACATTTTTATTCTTGGACTCTACTGCAGTAGTTTTTTTTTAATGATTTATTATTTAAAATATTCCCGAGTTTTCTTCAGTATACGATTGAAAGTAGCTGTTTTATTTCCCATCCTTATCTCTTTATGCCAAGTGTCTTCTGATTGGCTGCCCCTCGCAGGTAATCAGGCTTAGAGCAGGCTGAGATTTTGGATCACAGGGATACTATTTCATATGCATCTCTCATATCCAACCTCATATAACAAAAACACAAACGGTTCTATTGTTTAGAGTCTCTTCTGTTTGTTGATATGTTAACATGTTGTGTGTTGCACTCGGAGTGCAGTGCCAAGATTTTAGCATGAATTGATGTTTTACTGCAAGCTTGCTGCTTTTACTATGAACCATCTTTGGTTGCATTCAGTGCAAAACTATAAAATAAGATGAACAGCTGAGAGTCTCACAGTGGAGGAGATTAGTCTGTATCTCTCCTTTTTTCACATTAATAATAAATAACTCTCTGAAACACGAGTGAGGGCTGATATAAAATGTACTTTGAGGATGGAGTAAAGCTCAGAGTCGCCACATTAACCATTACTGCAGAATAAAAATACTGAGACTCCTCAGAGGTGGGCTCTCTGCTCCTGTCTGCAGACCTCTTCCCTGCACACTTCAGGCACTGTGAACTCACTGAACACCAGATGACTGTTTGTTATGCGTTTGGAGAATTTCATGTTTACAGCTGAAACTTCCTTTGATGTTATCACGTTTTCATAGCTGCAGCTTTATGTCATTTGTGAGCTGCAAAAACATGAGCGGCTACTTTAACCAGCCAGGGCCTTAATAATGAAGTTAACCTCGTGACCTTTGGGTCAGATAAGTGCTGTTGTCTAAAACTGTGATTTATAAAGAGTGAGTTAAGGGTTATAGAGGGTACATCTGTAACACTGTGCCCGGGTACCCGAGGACGTGCTAGCTTCTAACTGTTTAATGTTCTTTTCTGTTTTGTGTTGCTGTGTTCATGATGCATCTGGTTGATTTTTTTTTACTGGTCAGTATGGATTTATGTTTTTATTGGAAAAACAATCAGTCTGTGGTTTCTCACACATGGTATCAGCTGTCATATTCTAACCTTCGCCTGTTTTTACATGTGATAAATGCAAATAAACAAGTTCAGTTATTCAAATACATTGATATGAGGGTGTGTTTGGATTTTCGGGTATAAAGCATCATTTATATAAGCAAAGCTACTCTGTTCATATTTTTGTAGGTTTGGGTGGTTCAAAGTTCAGAATGATCCTTCTTTGTCTTATACTGGGCCTCGGTGCACATCTCGAGTGCAGCCACCATCTAAAATCAGCTGTTTTATTTCCCATCCCCTTCCCTGAAGCCACCTCTCTCCTGATTGGCTGCCCCTAGTAAACAGAAGGGTTGAGAGATTCAGTAAGACCTAAATCGGCTTACTGAAACAATATGAAACATTATAAATATTATTCCTCTGTCTGAGTCATAGGGTCAGCGTGTTCAGACGAGTGGGTGAGTGAATCGGGTCATAAGCACAGACTTTCTTGATTGCTCAATTTGCTCTAATTTCTCCGTGAAATTGTTTACGTGCCTCTAAGCCATGAGCACTGTGTTATGCAATAATCCCTGCTTCTGTGACCGACCTTTTCTCTCCTTTCTCAGTCTGCTCAGGTGTGATGTTACATCCACAATCAGGTCAGGCTGTATTTGTTGGCCCACATTCGTGTAATCCCCACTCGAGTCAGATAACTTACATGGCTGGCTTTTGTAGCCACTTCAGTTGTAGTGATAGTGTTACTCGGGACGGTGACAGTCGTAGTGAAGAAGCCCCAGGATAAGCCAATAATCCACTATCTCCAGTATCTCACCTACTTTTGGAGGCCCCTCCCTCTGCCACAGGAAGGCCTTTAAATGATCAAATTAGCTTTCAGGTGTCATTTCACACTTGTTATACTCCAGCATTTCTAATATTATTCTTTCACATCCTAAGAAGAAAGAAACTCTTCAAACCTCAGACCTTTTAGCACAGAGTTACCTGTTTCAGCTCTGTGATGGGCACCCTCCCCAGAAGAACTGCAGCAGCAAACCTGTGACAGGAGGACTGTAGCTGGAGTGTTCTGGTCCTACACTGCAGAGCTGATTGGACTCTCACGTGTCTGCATACGCTGACCTCAGTGTGCAGTTTATCACATTTGCAAACTGTTCCCTTTTATTTCAGTCAATTTAACACGACCACAAACCCCGCGGCTTCTGTCACACCCACATTCCTCCTCCTCGGTCTTCCACCCACTTCTGCAGTGTGACCCAGTTTTTCCTCCCCATCTTCTGCCCCCCCCACCTGAGAGGTTTGTTATCTTCATGATGTCCCCGGCTGCACACTCACACCTCTGCTGCAGGTCAGCCTCTGTGCGTACGCTGCATGTTAATTACAAGAACTATTATTGTCAGTGTGTTAGTGGTCAGAGGGCATGCCTCTATTCATGTGGTTATTTTTAGCCATGAAGCTAAAGTACTGTACAGCTCTAGCAATAGACCTGAATAGCCCTGACTCATGCATCCTTTGTCTCGTGACCCTCTGTGTAGAAACCTTTGTCCTTTCTCACTCTGCAAACACCAATAAGTTCTGGGTTTCTCTTTTTGCAGCCTGAAAGGGGTCTTCATTTTTTTTTCATGCCTCACTGCTATTTTTAATCCTCTCAGCAGTAAATTTAGCTCTGACTGCGTAAATGCAGAGGGGGGTGTAAAGAACGAATTGTCACAAAAAGCCCCATCCCACTCAGATTCAACTACAATGGGAATTCTCCTCCCCCCAGTGTAATAAGATCTCCAAGATGTGCAAAAGGTCAACATTTACTGGCGTTCCCATGCAGGAGTAAAGTTTATTTCAAGGAATCTCACGCCAGCAGCACATTCAAAGCCAGCTGATCTGGTCTGAAAAGATTCTCCAGTTTCCTGCTACAGGCTGGATTTTTTATTTATTGTTTGAAGCCCAGATGAGGTGCAGAAGTCTAGTTCTTTCTCAGACTGCATGAATTACCAAAAACATGTTGTCTACTCTACTTTGATCTCTCTGCAGGACACCCTCCTGAGCAGGTTACTACATGACAGGAGCTCAGCTCTGTGCTGAAATCCTGCAGATGCAGAAAAGCTTAAATCCTCAGACCTGCCTGGTGACATGCCGCAGCGAAATCCAAATCTGCCCTTCTCACACGCTTCTGTCAGGAAATGCATGATTTTCTGCAGTAGATACTGAAACAGCAAAACGAAACCCACCACAACTGTTTTCATTTAGTTTATTCAACTTAACAAGGCACATTTTCAACTTTGTATAAATATAATTCATTAAATAACATAAAGACACCAGTTAGTGGACAAACATTGTATTGCCCATAATAATAATAATAATAATAATAATAATAATAATAATAATAATAACAACAACAACCAACTGTGAAAACTTTCCCTTTAGGATTTTCAAAGTGACAAGTCTTAAATACGATGAAGTAAATGTGCTTTTGAAGAAATGCTCAGATTTGGTCAAATTTTCATTGAGGAGTTTTTGAAGCTGAGAGCTGATCCGATCCGATCCGATCCGGTCCGGTTCGGTTCCTGGAGTCCTGTCAGCTGAGACACCGTCTGCTTCCCCCAGTTCCTGCCTGTGCTCGGCACCACGTGTGATCCACGCTCACATGATTCAGTTTCCTTGAAAAGGATTCTTTCTCGGCAGAGAAAGACGCAGTCACACGTTAGAAAATCCCGGAACCCAGACAGCTGAGTCACGCTTCCTTGGCCCTCAAGTTCACCCTGACCTGGTAAATTTGTTGGAACGCTCTTTTCCTTTCCTGACTCTCCCGCCGCGCTCTCTCTCTCTCTGGGGCGCTTTCCAAACAAGTCCAACACAGACATTAACACAGGCCTTGTGCAGTTACTTTCCCCCAATGCACACAATACATTTATAATCCAAGCAGCTTCATCGGTCAGGAAGGTTGATAACAGGCACCCACTGATCCAAACAGCGGCAGTCTCTGCAGAACCTGTTCACCTTGCTCAGTGCGGGGTCCTTCCACGGGGACGACTGAGGATTCTGCACAAGAAAGAACAAAGCGGTTACCATCTGTTCATTTACGAAATGTGCAAATAATAATTCAGATTGCAAAACCGATGCCAACTCCCAGGAGGTCATGGCAGCTGAAGCAAGGAGCAATAAACCCCTGGTACACTTAATTGCGCAAAGGGAAATGAGCAATATGCCCCCGGTTTAAAGTAAACGGACATGAGTAATGAGACTTACAGTAACTAGAACACAGTGCAGATCCATTGGCTCTCCTCCAGGCTTCACTCCGCCGAGTATCTCTGCCAGACGCCGCATGTTGCTCACACGCAGGATGTTGATGTCGTTCTCGCAGCAGAAAGCCTGGATCAAGGTGAAGTGAATCTGCAGAGCCACATCCTCCTCATCGTCAGTGGCCAGGAGACACAGCACCACATTGTCCGGATCCCTAAAGGCAACAAACACAATCAGCAGTGAGGAAAAAGCCAATCAAACACAGCCGCCTCATCCCAGCCGGATTTTCTGGAGTTGCGGTGGCGATCGTGTTATCAACTTACGCATTGAGTGACTTTGCTGCCTCGTAAACTCCGACAGTGATGCAGCCCTGAGGCAATGCCGCGCTCAGGACTTCCTCCAACGCTGTAGCCACCGAGTCCATCCTAAAGAAACAAAAGTTGAACATATCGCGCATGGTCAGTGAGAGCTGACGGTTCACGCTGCGATGCCCTAGTTTTCCAGTTAAGACCGTTCACGTGATATGAATGCCAGCTCCTGATGTAACGTTGCATTTCTGATACAAGTGCACGAACAGAGAGACAGATCAATACAACAGGGCTGAACTGGCTGATGAACTGAGATATCTGCAGCCAATAATCCTCCCGAAAACATGCGAAAGTCGGATACATTGAGGAACACTGCAAATGCGCGCAGTTAAACAACAGCTAACCTTTCTGTTGAGTTATCTCCACTGGTATCTTCAAAAGTCATATTGCACATCCAACCGGGGCTTGGTAAAATATCCAGAGCGGAATCCGTGCGTCCTGCGCTGCGCAGCGAGAATCTCCCTGTGTGCCGGGAGCAGCCGGTTCCTGTAGTAAAAGCCTGTGTACGCAGAACTCATTTGCATGAAGCCGTCCCAGTTTTGGATGAAGGGTCACATGGTTCAGTTTGAGGCTGTTCTTTGAATGAAGCGACATCCCGTGGCCAAAACAGAGCCGTGACCAACATGAGAATAATCAGCACTTGTTTCTGGAAACACAGTCAAAGCAACATGTCAATAATCACGCGGCTTTCTTCAGAGCGACAGTTATTAATCATTGATGGGAACCCAAATGTTTGCTTTCACTTCTGCACACAGCAGAGAAGCTGAGCATTCATTAACACATGCTCTCTGAGAACCCAGGATAGATAGACAGGGTTTATTTGTCACATGCACAGTGAAATGTATTTTGTGTCTGCAGCCGATAATAAGTAATAAGAATATATAAATAAGAAGAATAAAAATAAGTAATTCACATCGTGGAAATATATAAATAAGAATATGTCATTCACACGTCACAGCACACAAGATAAAAATATATAAATATCTAGGGTAAAAATGTAAAATTCTAGTCACACACAAGAGTATGTCATCGCAGCTGAGTCAGTAAGGGAAATATTACTCTAATAGATCTCAAATGTCTTCACACATCATTTTAAAAGCCATATTTTATTCACAACAGAACATGGAAAACATGTCAAATGTTCAAACTGAGGAACTTCACCATTTTAAGAAAAATATGAGCCTGTTTTGAATTTAATAGCAGCAGCAAGTCTCAGAAAGGTTGGGAACATCAGTCTGCAAACATCTGGGAACTGAACCGAGCGGCTGCTGGACTCATTTGATATGTTTTCTGTTTTATTGTGAATGAATCAGGGATTTATGGGAGTTACAAAGCAGTTCATTGTTGAAAGCTACTGAACTTAAAATGTCACAGAGCTGCAAGCTGATCAATAATATCCATAAAACAGTCCATTAAAGCCTTAATATGAATTAAACAACATCTAAAGTTTTATGTCTCAGTGCAGGTAAAGTTACAGCATCATATATGTGACATCAGTGACACATTAAACCTGTATAACTGTTTCACAACTGCTTCCCCTTTATAACACAGCACAGGCTGTAATCATAATAAACTCATGATAAAAATAATTTTAACTCCAAAAGGGGGTCCAACCCAGTACTAGCAAAATGTACCTAATAAAGTGGGATGTGTTGGAGAACTCAGATGGCTGTTGGAGTATTTGATGCAGTTTTTATGTCCCTGCTTCAACCATCGACCATCTGCTGCTTCAGTCTGATGAACCTTTAACTGTATTTGATCAGTTATCATTAAAGAAAATGACGTCACTCATACAGCACTGGCACACTGATGAAACCTGTGTGCTGTACCACAACATTAATTCACAACTTTGTCTCAATATTTCAGCCATCTGCTTTGACCTCATAGTCCCATATCACCCCAACAGAGCACTTCACTCTCAGACTGCTGGCTTACTTGTGGTTCCTAGCAGCCTAGGTCTATAGCAGCATAACTAAGGGAGGGTTCAGGGTCACCTGATCCAGCCCTAACTATAAGCTTGATCATAAAGGAAAGTTTTAAGCCTAATCTTAAAAATAGAGAGGGTGTCTGTCTCCTGACTCCAGGCTGGGAGCTGGTTCCACAGAAGAGGGGCCTGAAAGCTGAAGGCTCTGCCTCCCATTCTTCTCTATGCTGAGGGGTTCCCATGATGCGCTGTTTCTTTTCATTCACCTTATTTACTTTGTTTATACCCCACTCTGTATTTAATCATTAATTGTTATTAATCTCTGGCTCTCTTCCACAGCATGTCTTTCTCTCCCCTCAGCCCCCCTCAGCAGATGACCCCCCCCTCCCTGAGCCTGGTTCTGCTGGAGGTTTCTTCCTGTTAAAGGGAGTTTTTCCTTCCCACTGTCACCAAGTGCTGCTTAGACTGTTGGGTTTTCTCTGTAATATTGTAGGGTCTTTACCTACAATACAAAGCGCCTTGAGGTCACTGTTTGTTGTGATTTGGCGCTATATAAATAAAATTGAATTGAATTGAATTGAATCTGTTTCTGCAGCTCTTGATGAATTTTTTCAGCCTTTTATCTCTTTCATCATTTTTGCTACACTACTGTTTTAAGAAGTGCTCTTTCCACTTCAACTATATTGATGGATACTTTTTAATACATTTAAACATTTTTATAAAACTTTTAAGATTCTTTTATAAACCTTTCAGCTGTGAATTTGGTACTGAAGAGCAATTAAAATTCAATCAAACTACTTTTTCCTTCCTTCCTTTCTTTTTCCAGCCTCTGGAAAACCTGGAATTCCTGATCCAAAATAGACGGAATGAGAAGAAATGTGGGATAGAGCGCCCCTGCTGGTAAACCAGGTGAACTCTCACAGCTTTCAGCGTTGTCTTGAAGTCAGTTTCCGTTTGCCTCCATTCTCTGAAACATGACTAAATCTGACCGGAGACCAGCTGACCGTCATCTGCATCCTGCCTACCGGCAACGTGGCAGCACCGAAGTCTTCAAAGTCGCACTTTTTCCCGCAGGTAACCCACAGCGGGAGGGCGCGGGAGGCCACGTGGAGATGACGTAGACCAGAATGCCAGCTTCTTTTTTGCTGTGATTATCCGGGAGGTGGACGTGATTTCCTCTTTTGCAGCTCTGCAGCTGTCAAACCCTCCAGGGCGTGCTTCAGTGTTTACCCTCAGCTCACACAGACACACAAAGCAAACACAAAAGAGATGAAGGAATGTGCGCGCATGCAGCGAAAGTGTGATTTTAAATCTTTTTAATACTTAAATATGCTCTGCTGACATATTTTTTCTGGCAGTTGGATTTTCGCTGAGCGCTGCGGGGGGAGACTATATACAGATCGCAGTATTTGGTGAACTTCACCCTCTTGTTATCATGCCGGCTTGTTATCAGCGCATGTTGTGAGGTTCCCGTGGAGTGATGTGGCATTTGTGGATGTACTTTGACTGCATCTGGGATGTGTGAGCAGTAAGTACCTAAACTAAACTTTTGCACCTTTTCTGTGCGGATTTAATGATTGCAAATATTTCCCATCATTTGCCTCAGGTGTTGAAGGATCATCATGGATCACAGAGGTCACTACTGGCCGGACTCAGGCCGGCATTCCCACAGAACAAAAGACAGAGAGGGATTTTCCAGGTACCCTCAGCAGGAAAGGGACCAGAGCTACCCACCTCCAGACCTCAGGGACAGGCACTGGGGCCATCCTGATGCCCGCTACGGGGCTCATTTCCCTCCTCCCAGAGCCGAGCAGTATCCATACAACAGTCAGCAGTATCAGTACGGCTATGGACCGGAACACCAAAGACCCCTGTCCAGGTGTGTACAGTTACAGTAAAAGAGCCCCAACTCTCTGCTAAGAGGGAGTCACTGTTAGTGTGTTTGTGAGTGCAGTGTGAGATAAAGGCTGCACAGCAGCTGGTGAACACTCACTGAGCTGAGTGTAGGCTTTCCTCTTTGCTAAGAAGTGCATGCTGGGATATGCAGAGTGGAGAAAATGCACAAATGCATTGACGGGATCCTCCTTTATTTTCAGGCATGGGTATGACTATCCACCTCACAGCCACTGGGACTACAGAGACAGCTACAGTTATTATGACTACTACAGAGGGCAGCCTGGACGACAAGGTGCAGTGATACAAAACCTTCTTTTATAAGACGTCTTCAGTACGCTGTACATGAGAGATGAGATTATTGTAACACTGTTTATTAAGATGGAGGCCGGTGGGGTCCCCAAGACTCATGGAGAGCAGATCTGTATCATGAGAGAGCGCACAACCTGGAACATCCAGGTAGCCACTATGCTGAGGAGCACAGGTGAGTCAGTGCACTCTCCTTCAGTCTGTGAATAGAAACAGTGAGTTTCATTTTTCATGAGTTAATCTGCACGCAGTTAATGCAGTAAATGAATATAACAGACTCGAGGTCATTGTGTTACACAGAAATACTGAGAACCTACGCAGTCGTCTAACAACACAATTCAGCATAATTTAGTTCATCAGTGAACAGAATAACAAGCAACATTATATATATTTTATATTTTATATAAATACATCCTAAAGTGGATTAAACATTTGATTTAAAAATAGAGGAATCTTTGTGATTTGGACTGTTGGTTAGACAAATCTTCTAAAGTAGATCAACCAAGTGAATTGTTCTACTCTGAGCAGTCATAATGCTTTTTAAAGCGTTACTCTCAGCACGGTGGCGTGGTGGTTAGCACGGCTGCCTCACAGGGTTCGAATCCACCTCGGCCTGGGTCTTTCTGTGTGGATGTTCTCCCCGTGTCTGTGTGGGTTCTCTCTGGGTTCCTCCCACAGTCCAAAGACATGCAGTTAGTGGGGTTAGGTTACCTGCTGATTCTAAATTACCCACAGGTGTGACTGTGAGTGTGGAGGGTTGTCTGTCTCTCTGTGTTGGCCCTGCGACAGGCTGGCGACCTGTACAGGTGTATCCTGGCTCTCACCCTATGACAGCTGGGATAGGCTCCCTGAAAAGGATGAGAAAATGGATGGATGGATAATTTTATTGGGAGAACGTTGCTGATGCTTCTGCCTGCACATGAGGGAGAGGTGCATCCAGAAGTTTTCCCAGATTAAACAGTTCTCTGGCACTACAAAGTTTGTTTTTGATGATTTAATAATAATAATAAAAGAATAATATTATAATATTGAGCAAAATCAGAGATTCTTTACGTAGAATGAAAGTAAGTGATCTCACACAAGCAGCACAGAATACCAACATAAGGAAACACAGTGAGGGGGGGTTCAGGGTCACCTATAATTTAACAAATAAGCAAATGTGTGCAATTAATGCCTAAATATTAAACACAAACATACTTTCTGCATCAGAGTCTGTCCATGTTAATAACTGCAAGTTCCATTAACAAGAAAGTCACATGAGTACAGCACGGACTTCACTGCTGCTTTGCTTTCAGGTATGACCAGGTGAGGGACAGCTCTCAGCATTACCTCAATGATCATGAGGATAATCCCTCCAGAGACAACGAAGAGATTTCCTCTTATTACCTTGGGACATTAGAAAGCTCCAAAACCTCAGGGTTATCTTCCAGCAGCTACGAGCTGAGTCAGTACATGAATGGAGCTGGACACAGTGACCCTGCCCCCCAACCTGGTGGAGGTGAGCACGCAGTTCCTCCCACGTCCACGTCCCTTGATGTTTACGCCCCTCCATGTAAGCTTTGTATCTCCTCAGACAGTGCACCTGTGCCGGCTCCTCTGAAGTACTCCATCCCTCATGCGGTTGTCAGTTTTGGGCCTGCGGGTCAGCTGATTCGGGTCGCTACAGGCTTGTCAACACAGGAGAATGTCAGCCACCTGGAAATCCACAGTCTGGAGGTAAAAAGTAACAGATTTATCACATAGGATCACAAATAGAGCAAATATAGCTTTGCTGTGGACTTTAAGAGTCTTAATGGCACCTTTCAGCCAGCATGGATGGAGGAGCCGCTTCAGCGCCAGCTGTCTTCAGAATACCTGAAAATGGGACAAAACAGCAGCAATGATTATGCTAATAATAATTAAGTTATTAATACTATTATTTTTCACATTTTTAATGTCTTATTATTTTTTTGGTGCTTTGCATTCCATTAAAACTTATAAAAATGTTTCATAAACAGTCGTATCATATTAAAAAAAAACAGGATCCTGTTTAATTTGATAAAAATCTAAAGATTTATAGACCTGCCCATTATGTTTTTATTTAAAAACAGAACAAACAGGAAATAATTTATTAGGTGTGCAAAATGTTCTTATGCTGACATCAGTGTCTGCAGGAGTTTCCTAGAAAAACTCTGTATTGTAGATCTGGTTATTAATTTGAAAATACTTACTTATTGAGGTCTTTGCTGCACATTGGTTTTGAGTTCCAATAAGACGCACTGTGAGAACTGTTTCCATACAATACAGCATCAGCAGTAATGTTTCCATTAAAGCTTCTGTATGTCTGCATAGGTGATTCTCAGTGAGACACAGGAGCAGCAGGAAATGAGGAACTTCCCAGGGCCGTTAACCAGGCAGGACTTTGGTTCTGTAGTTCTGACAATAATAAAAAAATGTATTCAGCTGTGTGTCAGATCTAGAATCATTATTAGACATGTCTGAATGTTGTATATGTTTTTACTGAAGGGAGGATTTGCACAAAGTGGATGCTATCGAGTTTGCCCACCAGATGGCAGGCGCCTGCATGAAAGACAACAAGCTGCAGGATAAAAGCTGTGCTGCCCTCTTGTGGAACATTCTGATACTGCTCTGCAGACAGAATGGGGTGAGTGGATCATGTGTTGGTATTACACAGTATGTGGAGGACTCACATTGCCATTAAAGAAGCAATTATCGTGATTATTTCTGATACAGTTATCACTGTATTCTGATATTTCAGCAAATAGTTGGGTCAGATATCTCAGAGCTGCTGATGCAGGGCTCACATTCAGATGGAAGCTGCCCATCAGATACCCCCACACTCATAGACTTCAATGAGGACACGACCGCCGAAGCTCCACCTTGCAAAGGAGACGACCTGCTCACAGGAAACTGGAGCAGCTTTAGCTCCGAGAGCTCTGAGAAGGCCCTGCAGACCTACACTCAGCTGCTGCTGGCTGGAAGGAAGAAGGTCTCTATAGGTTCACCTCTAATCATCTGTCTCTGGTCTTGTACTGAGTTCTAGTGGTTTCCAAAGGGCACGGCCCACTGTAGAGACCCCCCCTGATAAATGAGTGTGGTCACGAGATGTGACACAAGTTTTAATCTTCTGCACTTTTCTCTTACTTTTGGTTTTGTGTGAAACATTATAGTCATCTTTATCCTCAAACAGTTAGTGTTATTGTATATTCTAATCTAATCTAAATATAATATAATATAATATAATATAATATAATATAATATAATATAATATAATATAATATAATATAATATATAAATGAGCATAAAATGAAACTAATCAAGTAAAATTCCTTAAAATTGTACTTGGATCATTATATTTACTTTGTGTATTGCACCAATTTTAATTATTGATTCAGGATAATCTAGTGAAATATTAATCGGGCTGGACTGACTTTTTTGTATGTGGCTTTCAGGAGGCCCTGGAGTCGGCTATGACCAGCGGCCTGTGGGGACACGCACTTTTTCTGGCCAGCAAAATGGACAACAGGTCATATACCACTGTACTGAACAGGTGAGAGAAGCGGCGGCCTCTGAGGCGTGACAGCTGAGCGAAATCAGCTCCCAGCTCTGTGCGTGAGTGGTAATTTGTCAGGAAATGCTAAACTTAGATACTTACGGCTTCCTCGTGTTAGAGCTTCCAGGAAGCGTGCTGCTGTCGCCCCATTTTGGCCCAGACTGAAACAGTTTGACAGATTACCACAAAATTTGGTGCTGACATTCGAGGTCCTCAGAGGATCAATCATAGTGACTTTGATGTTCCGATAAATTTTCCTCTTTGTGAAGCAGTCCCTTAGCTAGCTCATGGTTACTGGTAGTGCTCACAGTGAGAACCCAGAGCTCCCTGTAGTCTCACACAGGGCACGGCCACAGATTTGGAGCAGTGACGAGAAGGTTACTTTTAAATGTTGAGGTCACATATTGAGCTGTGGTCCTGAGCAGCAGTTCTGCAGCTTTCTATCAAAGTTTTTTTCTAAACACCTGTGAATCATTCAAGCAGCTGACTCCAAGGATGACCCAGTGTTGGGTCCACACATAACAGACAACTTAGCAAAGACCCAGTTTTAAATGGTAAAACGGGTGCATTGTTAATACCAGCCTGTCACGAAAACACATCATTTGTTCCAATTTCTTTAGTTAATCTATGAAAAATCAGTTTGATGGGCAGAAAATTGTATTTTTGCACCAACAAAGTGAATCCCAAACGGCCGTTGGCTTGTTAGAATATTAAAAACTCAGTTTTTGCCTTATAGACTGTATTTTCCAAGATGGCGCTGGTGAGGTCAGCAGCCGTCGTACCTGCTCCTACGCTTTGTTTGTCTATATTAGGTTTAGCTCTAATTTTGGACTTTATAATTCCGCCTGCTCTGTGTCATATCACATATGACAGACAGACTCTTTTTAATATCAGAAGACAGCACTCTGGCTGTATTCTGACACCTTTTTCTCCCGACCCGACTTGGCCTCGGGAGATACTGCGTTTCCAGTGGGCCAGCTCAAACAAAGGACGGACCAGGTCACGGACAAGGCCCCGAGGGAAAAGAGCCGGCGTAAGAGAGAGGCTGAGGCGCAGAGCGCACCAAACGCCACTGCCGAGCATCCTGTTGGCTAATGTCCAGTCACTGGATAACAAGCTGGACGAACTCAGGGCCAGGATACAGTTTCAGAGGGACATAAGGGACTGCAACATCATCTGTCTCACGGAGACATGGCTGACTCCCCTCATACCGGACCACGCCGTACAGCCGTCGGAGTTCTTCAGTGTTCATCGCACGGACAGAATGAGTGAGTGTGGAAAATCAAGAGGAGGAGGTGTGTGCCTAATGATTAATAACAACTGGTGTGACAGTAGGAATGTTGTCCTTCTGAAACAATCATGTTCACCTAACCTGGAGCTCCTAACCTTGAAATGCCGTCCCCACTACCTGCCCCGCGAGTTCACTTCGGTCATCTTCAGCGCCGTCTATATTCCACCTCAGGCGGACACAAACACTGCACTATCCGAGCTACATGAGGCGATTTCCACCTATCAGGCTAACCAGCGTGATGCGGCTCTCATCGTAGCCGGGGACTTTAACAGTGCAAACTTGAAAAAGGTGATACCGGAGTTGATTCAACACATCGACTGCCCCACCAGAGGAGAGAGGACCCTAGACCACTGCTACTCTACATTCAAAGATGGCTACAAAGCAAAGCCTCTTCCGCCTTTTGGGAAGTCTGACCACACCTCTGTCCTTCTCATGCCGAAATACAAACAACGGCTCAGGCAGGAACCCCCTGCTGTGAGAGAAGTGACACGGTGGTCTGATCAAACAGAGGCCGCTCTGCAGGGTGCGTTGGATTCAACCGACTGGGACATGTTTCGCAGCAGCGCGGGCGGAGACATCGAGGAGTTTACGGAAACTGTTGTGGGATTTATTGGGAAAGTTGTTGATGACACTTCACTTAGGAGGACCATCAGGACTTTTCCCAACCAGAAGCCGTGGGTGGATAAATCTGTCCGCGACGCCCTGAGGTCCCGCACCGTTGCCTACAACTCCGGCCTCGCCTCTGGGAACATGGAGGACTACAAGGTTGCATCATACAACGTCCGCAGAGCGGTGAAAGAGGCTAAACATCGCTACGGCCGCAGACTGGAACAGCAACTACAACAGTCTGACTCCAGGGGACTGTGGCAGGGACTACGCACCATCACGGACTACAAAGCACCACACACACACCCGGTGAGTGCCGACGCTTCTCTGGCTGATGAACTCAACATCTTCTTTGCGCGCTTTGAGTCGGGAAGCCGACAGCCCGCTGCGCTCCCGGCCGGAGGGGCGGAGACACTCACTGTGACGGAGCGCGACGTGAGGAGGGCGTTTAGACGTGTAAACACCAGGAAAGCGGCTGGACCAGACGGTATTAGTGGACGTGTCCTTAAGACCTGCGCTGACCAGCTGGCACCTGTGTTTACAGTGATATTCAACCTCTCACTGAAACTGTGTGTGATTCCCACCTGCTTTAAAAGTCCATCATAGTCCCAAAGAAACCACACCCCAGCAGCCCAATGACTTCAGGCCCATAGCACTCACCTCTGTGGTGATGAAGTGTTTTGAGAGACTCATCAAGACATTCATCACCTCCTCACTGCCCACCCCCCTCGACCCACTACAGTTCGCATACCGGCCAGACAGATCCACAGACGACGCCATATCCTTCCTCCTCCACAAGACCCTTTCACACATAGACAATGGTAAGGGGAACTATGTGAGAGTGCTGTTTGTAGATTACAGCTCAGCATTCAACACCATAGTTCCCTCCAGGCTGGTCTCTAAGCTGCTGGACCTGGGCCTGGGCCCCTCCCTGTGCAGGTGGGTTCACAGCTTCCTGACCAGCAGACCACAGGTGGTACGAGTGGGTCACCTCACCTCATCCTCCCTCACCCTCAACACTGGATCCCCCAAGGCTGTGTGCTCAGCCCTCTGCTGTACTCACTGTACACCCATGACTGCGAGGCCACGTCAGAGTCCAACGTCATCATCAAGTTTGCTGACGACACTGCTGTTGTGGGACTAATCTCCCACAATGAGGAGACAGCCTACAGGAGAGAGGTCTCCTGCCTGGAGAACTGGTGCCAGGAGAACCACCTCCTGCTCAACGTCAGCAAAACAAAGGAACTGATCGTGGACTTCAGCAGGAAGCAGCAGAGGGACTACCATCCACTTGTCATCAGTGGTGCTGAGGTGGAAAGAGTGGACACCTTCAAATACCTGGGAGTGACCATCTCACAGGACCTGTCCTGGACTCATCACATAAACATCACTGTGAAGAAGGCCAGACAGCGTCTCTACCTCCTCAGGCGGCTGAGAGACTTCAAGCTCCCACTCAAGGTGCTCAGGAACTTTTACACCTGCACCATCGAGAGCATCATGCGTGGGAGCATCACCACCTGGATGGGAAACTGCACCAAGCAGGACTTCATGGCCCTAAAAAGGGTGGTTCGCTCAGCTGAACGGACCATCAGAACCACCCTCCCCAACCTGCAGGACATTTACACCAAGCAGTGCAGGCTGAGGGCCATGAAGATCCTAAAACAGCCCAGCCACCCCGGACACTCTCTCTTCTCCCTGCTCCCATCAGGCCGGCGTTACCGCTGCCTGAGGGCTAAGACTGAAAGGTTGAAGAAGAGTTTTTACCCACAAGCCATCCGTCTGCTCAACTCTGAGCCCTAACTGGACCATTATTGCACAATGTAAATATTATAATTTAAAAAGTGTGTATAGTGTATAGTATATAGAGTATAGTGTATAGTGTGAATTACTTTTTTTTAATTTTTATTCTTCTTATTTATATGTGTGTGTATATAAGGTTGCAGGTACAAAATACATTTCACTGTGCATTGTACTGTGTATAACTGTGCATGTGACAAATAAACACTATTGTAAGCACCATTTTGTAGAGTTTATAAATTTATAACTGATTTATGTCATATATTAGTTTCCTTTTGTGTTTCATATTTGTATAAGTAAGTTAAAGGGAAATGTATTTCATTTGTAACATTTGGATTTGAGAACATCTGTTAAGAAGATGTATTTTATGTGATTAAACTACAGAGGGCGCAATTCTGTTGTTAAGGCCCATGAAGAATAAAATGTTGTTGTATTTGAAGATGTAGAAGAATAAAGATGGCCGATGGAGCAACACGGTAGTTTTACCGTGCTGCGGCTGAATGTTGTCACACGCGTAAAACCGGCTCTGTATTGGTCATTCAAAGGAAGAGGTTAAATGGAAATTACAGAAGATCGAAAGAAACTATAGATTAGCCTCTACAATAAGTAAAACTACCGCGCTCAGCAAGAACGAGCCGAGACCGAGCCCAGCGACGTAACCACAACAACGGATCGTCATGGAATCACAAGCTACGAACTGGTAACTTGCCTAAATGAGCCAAGAGAAAAATACAAGACAACAAGGATGTTGTAGTCTTCACTAGATGGCACTTATTTGGAAAGCAAAGCATGCTTTGTGTCATGGACTACTTTATTCGATCTCTTGTTGATGAATGAAAAGAAAACAAGGCAAGATGGCGGATGACGAGTCACAAGAAACCAGAGAGCAAGAAAATGTCTGCGGTACTGAAAACGGCCAAAAGAGGGCGCCGAAATACACGGAAAAGGGCCTGGAGGACCTTTTACAGAGACAAATCGGTTCAAGAAGAGCAAAGCTTTCTCAGGTGACAGCGAAACTGAATAAAATAAGTGCTATGATGAAAAATGATGACGCTGTAGATATTGTTGATGAACATTTAAATGAGTTTTCAAAACTCATAAGTGACTTTGTTCAAACAAATGAGAATGTTCTACAACTGCTGTCAGAGGAAGAGAAAGAGGCTGATCAGACATATTGGTATCAGCCCAAAAAGGAGCATTTCAGCAATTTTATGATGGATGCTGAGAAGTGGACAATCGGCGCAAGGCAGAAACAACAGGACGACGTGGGTCCAGATGACAGCGTGTCTTTGACAGGTGATTCAAGAGGGAAGCGTCCAGGATCCTGCGTGTCCAGGGTCGGGTCCAGCCGCTGTGGTTCAATCATATCATCATCATCATCTGCACGTCGCAAGGAACAAGCAGAAAGAGCTTCTCTGATGGCAAAGGCAGAGAAGTTAAAGGAGAAACAAGCTCTGGAGTTGGAAGAGCTGCAGTTAAAGGCAAGGAAGGAGCAGCTGGAAATTGAAACTCAAATTGCTGCTTCTACTGCAAAGATAAAGGTACTGGAGGAATGTGAGTATGAGGACAACGAAAAGAGAAGTGTAACTTATCGCCGTGCAGACTAATTTAGTGGTTTGCCCCCAGTTGGTGTCAACAGACAGTCGAACACTCACTTAAGTGGATCTCAGTACCAAGTTGCACAGGAGACTCCTTCTCAGAGGGTTGAAATGGACACAAAGGTTAATTTGTGTGAAGTAATGCTGAAACAGAATAGTATTACAGAGATGTTGGTTAAGCAACAAAGACTCACAAATTTACCTCAGAGAGATGTTCCCATTTTCAGTGGTGATCCCTTAGAATTCAAACCATTCCTCAGAGCCTTTGAACATACAATCAGTAGCAAGACAGATAATGATAATGACAAGATCTACTACCTTGAACAGTTCACAAGAGGTGAGCCTAGAGACTTAGTCAGAAGTTGCCAACACATGAGCCCACAAAAAGGCTACCATGAGGCAATGAAACTTTACATTATCATTATGGCAATGACATCAAAATAGCGACAGCTTACCTGAAGAAGGCTGTAAGTTGGCCTCAGTTGAAAGCAGATGATACCAAAGGTCTTCATAGTTACTCACTGTTTCTAACTGGGTGTAATAATGCCATGCAAGATATTAACTACTTGGAGGAATTAGACAACCCCACAAATCTCAGGGTAATAGTTTCCAAGTTACCCTATAAGATGAGAGAAATGTGGAGAGTCTCAGCTTTCGACATCCAAGAAAACTCTGGAAGAAGAGCTAGGTTTTCAGATTTAGTGAAATTCCTGAACAGACAAGCTAAGATAGCATCAGATCCTTTATTTGGTGACATTAAAGATACCGATGACAAGTGCAAGCAATACTCAAAACCAGAGAAGACATTTAGACCAAAGGGCAGTGCGTTTGCCACTAGTGTGGCACCTGCAATAAATGAAAGGTTGCTAGATGCAAACAAAGGCACTGTGCGTCAGACAATTAATGCCTTTCAAAGACCATGTGTGTATTGTGACAGAAATCACTCACTTGCCGACTGTCAGAAAATAAGAAAACTGCCTCACAAAGAGAGAGTAGAGTTCCTTAAAGGAAAAGGACTTTGCTTTCATGCTTGAGCAAAGGGCACTTGAGTAAAGACTGCAAGAAACGATTGCTATGTGACTACTGTTTCAAAAGACATCCTAGTTGCTCCACTATGACACGACAGAGGATGTAGCAGTAAATAACGAACCAAATGATGACACTGGAAGCTCAGATGTTGAAGCTCCCAGCCCTGTCCCCATCACAGGGGCACATGTGGTGCTACTGGGGCCGGTAATAGCAGTCGAGTTTTGGCTATTGTGCCAGTTCATGTTAAGCTCAAGAAAAACAACAAGATAATTGACACTTATGCATTTTTGGACAATGGCAGCCAAGCAACTTTTTGCTCAGAGAAGCTTATGAGACAGCTTGGCATAGAAGGAAAGAAAACTCAAATCCTTCTCCGCACTATGGGTCAGAAAAGGTTGCAGCCAAGTTACATTGTTTCAGGTTTAGAAGTAAGTGGTGTAACAGAAAATGTGTATATTGACTTACCTGATACGTACACACATAAAGACATTCCAGTTTCAAAGGAGAGCATTCCTATGCAGACAGACTTAGTTAAGTGGCCGCACCTGCACAGAGCAGAACTGACTGAAATAGATGCAGATGTTGGACTCTTGATAGGAGCAAACGCTCACAAGGCAATGGAACCCTGGGAAATTATTCACAGCGTAGATGAGGGTCCATACGCAGTCCGTACAATCCTAGGTTGGGTTATAAACGGTCCTTTGAAAAGAAATGACTCAGAAAGTGAACAAAGTGTTTCGGTGAACCGCATATCAATGTCTGAGATTGAAACATTGTGTGTGAAACAGTTTAACCACGATTTTCCAGAAAAGGCTTCTGAAGAGCGTCATGAAATGTCACGAGAGGATGTGAAATTCATGGACTCTGTCAAGGATACAGTTAAAAAGGTGGAAGGACATTATTGTATAAGCCTACCTCTTAAAGATCAGTCTGTTAAACTACCCAACAACCGTGAGTTAGTTGTGCAGAGAGCAGAAAGCCTCAAAAGAAAAATGCTGAAGAGAAAGACTTTCATAAAGAGTACACAGTGTTCATTTCTGAACTAATAGACAAGAAGTATGCTGTCCCTGTGTCAAATGAACAACTTGAACGTGATGATGGAAGACTGTGGTACATACCGCATCATGGCGTGTACCATCCACAGAAAAGAAAGCTCCGCGTTGTTTTTGACTGTGCTGCCTCGTTTCAGGGGAAGTCACTGAACGAGGAACTTTTACAAGGTCCTGATTTGACAAACACATTGGTTGGTGTTTTAACTCGCTTCAGACATGACTATATTGCTCTAATGTCAGATATTGAGGCGATGTATCATCAGGTAAAGGTCCCGCCCGAGGATACAGATATGCTTCGATTCCTCTGGTGGCCTGAGGGAAACCTGGATGAACCACTACAGGAGTTCAAAATGACTGTGCATTTATTTGGTGCAACATCGTCACCAAGCTGTGCCAACTTTGCTTTAAAGAAAACAGCAGAGGATGCTTCAGATGAGGTGTCACCCATGGCCATTAGTGCAGTGCAGAATAACTTTTATGTAGACGATTGTCTTTTATCCGTGTCGAATGAAGATGAGGCCTGTGCTATGGTGAAGGAGCTAACAAAACTATGCGCAAGTGGAGGGTTTCATCTTACAAAATGGAATAGTAATAGCAGAGTTGTTCTTGCCTCTATTCCTGAAACAGAAAGAGCATCTGAAGTTAAGGCATTAGACCTCTGTCATGACAACCTTCCAGATGAGCGAGTCTTAGGAGTAAACTGGTGCATTGAAACAGACTCGTTCAAAATCAAAATCAATGAAAAACCAATGACACAAACTAGACGCGGCATTCTGTCGTTTGTGAGTTCAATCTATGATCCGTTAGGGTTTCTGTCCCCAGTTATTTTCCCAGCCAAAATGATTCTGCAGGAACTGTGTGGAAAGAGATTCTCATGGGATGAGGACATTCCAATTGACATGGCTAAGAAGTCACAACAGTGGCTGTTGGACTTGACAAAACTACAAGGATTTACAGTGGACAGGTGTTTTAAACCAGTTAGATTTGGAAATGTAACATCTGCACAACTGCATCTTTTTGCAGACGCGAGTGAGAGAGGGTATGGTGTTGTTGCATACCTTCGTGTCACAAATGAAAGAGGTGAAGCTCATTGCTCATTTTTGATTGGCAAATCACGAGTATCGCCTTTGAAGCAACTCACTATTCCTAGATTAGAGCTAACAGCGGCGGCTGTAGCTGTAAAAATTGACAAAATGATGAGAGACGAGCTAAGAATGCCACTTGAGGAATCCACATTCTGGTCTGATAGCACCACAGTGTTGAGATACATTGCGAATGACAGTGTCAGATTTAAGACTTTTGTTGCAAACCGAGTTTCACTTATCAGAGATCACTCTAAGGTCAGTCAGTGGAGGTACATAAACTCTGAGTTGAACCCTGCTGACTACGCATCTAAGGGAATGAAGCAAGTGATTTCCTGTCAAACAACGCCTGGATTCAAGGTCCAGACTTTCTAGTAAAGGACAATAAACACTGGCCAGCGTCACCGATAATATCCTTGAACATTCATGATGATGCAGAAGTGAAAGTTATGAGTGTTGATGTTGATGTCATGCAAACTGATCCTATCAGTCAACTCATTTGTCACTACTCAGATTGGTACAGACTAAAAAAGGCCTTTGCCTGGATGCTGAGATTTAAACGGCTCCTCCAAGAGCTGTCACGTGAACGCAAATCCTTGTCAGCCAGCGATACTCAATGTCAAAAGAAAATGGCTAAGAAAGTGCAGAAATCAAACAAAGATGGTTATTTAACAGTCACAGAATTAGAAAATTCAGAGATGGAGATTGTTAAGTTTTGTCAAAAACAAAGTTACAAAGATGAGATCTTAACTCTACAGAAATGGTTAAATGTGAAAAGAAACCTAAAACCTGGTGATGTTGTTCTTATAGTGGATGATAGTGCACCAAGAGGTTCATGGTTAATGGGAAAGGTTGAAAAGGCAATTTGTGATGCAAATGGTCATGTGAGAAGAGTTTTGGTTAAGACAAAAAGCAGTGTTTTGGAAAGACCAGTGGACAAATTGTGTCTTTTACTGGAAATGGATGAGTGATGTGTTTTTGTTTAAAGCCATTGTGTTATGATGTTGTTTACAGTTAAGAGTACTGGTACAGTAACAAAAGAGTTTGAAAATGTTGCTTATGTAATTTTGGTAATTGTCATGCCTCAGCAAGAACAATTAGGGGCCGGAATGTAAGCACCATTTTGTAGAGTTTATAAATTTATAACTGATTTATGTCATATATTAGTTTCCTTTTGTGTTTCATATTTGTATAAGTAAGTTAAAGGGAAATGTATTTCATTTGTAACATTTGGATTTGAGAACATCTGTTAAGAAGATGTATTTTATGTGATTAAACTACAGAGGGCGCAATTCTGTTGTTAAGGCCCATGAAGAATAAAATGTTGTTGTATTTGAAGATGTAGAAGAATAAAGATGGCCGATGGAGCAACACGGTAGTTTTACCGTGCTGCGGCTGAATGTTGTCACACGCGTAAAACCGGCTCTGTATTGGTCATTCAAAGGAAGAGGTTAAATGGAAATTACAGAAGATCGAAAGAAACTATAGATTAGCCTCTACAACTATCTTATCTTATCTTATTTCCAGGTATGTGTTAACATGTTTCAATAAATCACTGTACCTCATTCCCATTTTCCTAGCGTCTGAAAAAATGAGGGTGGCTCAAGACTTTTGCACAACCCTGTAGTTTATTTTGTTTTTAATTTGTTTCAATTCATTTTAACTTCAGTTAGTTTTCAGATTGTGTGTGTGTGTGTTTTGGTTGGTCAGTTGTTATTTTTCTCATTAATTACATCTAATATAGGTGTAATAATATAATAATACAGGTGTTGCAGTAAGACGTGACAGACTCTGCATCCTCGTCAGGCTTTGAGGACCAATCAAAGGACCTGTTTGACCCAAACGCCTTTTTTCTAATATTTCCTTTAACTAAAATAATTTTTCACAGTTCCAGCTTTTCATTTAATTTTCATTAACCATAATAAATCGATATAATACAAATATTCTTATCAAACTGCACTTGCTGCATACTGTTTATCATGTATGGTGTAGTCTAGTTTTTGCAGCCTCTTTTGGAGCCCATCAGGTTGTCAGCAGAGGAATGTCTGGGGAGCGGGCTGGCAGACAGGCAGCCTGATTTTGATTTGTGATTGACAGAGGGGCAGAATTTGAGCTATCAGTGTGGTGTTTCACTTGTGTGCATACTAGCAGAACAGATGCGCTGTAAATGGGGTGGTTCCTGTTTTTGTAAAGGCTTGCTTAAGATGTGCAGTGACACAGACTGGTCTGCTGGCAGGTTTACAGGCCAGCTAAGACCCAGCGATCCCCTCCAGACTCTCTTCCAGCTGCTGTCTGGGAGAATCCCTGCTGTAGCCACGGTAAAATATCCAGAACTAATCAAAGTCTCATATGAAAACAATCCTATGCTGTAGCTGGTATCTTATTGCCAGGTTTAATAGTGATTTTCTGTGCTCAGTGCTGTGGAAATGAAAAATGGGGAGACTGGAGGCCCCATCTGGCTGTTATGCTCTCCAATGAGACGGGAGATCCAGCCATCCAACAGAAGGCCATCGTCACCATGGGAGACACACTTGGTACTGATGCACCGACTGACTGACAGGCTGTCATGCACAAACACACAAACTGATGTGTTGTGTTGCTCTTCCCCGTGCAGCCTCCAGAGGCCTCGTACACGCTGCCCATGTGTGCTACCTGACAGCCAGCGTTCCCTTCGGGGCGTTCACACAGAAGGCTGAGAGACTGGTGCTTCTCGGCAGCAGCCACAGGTGAGCTGTGATTCCAGCTTACTGCCATTCATCCGTCCAAGCGCTGCTCAGCTGGTCATGCTGACAGCTGGAGCTTCGTTTTCTGCTGAAACACATGCACGTCTTATTGGGATCTTAATTTCTATCAGATGTTTGCTTTGAGTTTGTTATCTAAATGGTCTTTTTCTCTTTTTTTCAACTCCTCCAGGAAATCATTTGGGTGCTTTGCCACAAACGCTGCCATCCGCTGCACCGAGTTATACGAGTATTCCCAGACTCTCGGGGGCAAAAACCTTTCAGTACCATCCTTTCAGGTAGATGCCACTTATATTTAAAAGCACAGAATATCCTCTGTGTCATCTGACATTTTTGGATGAAGTCACCTCTTCACTAGCACAAACCTTACCTCCATCCATGTATTACACACAGTCCTCCAAAGGCTTCTAGGTCAGGTCCAGTGCTCAGAAAGCTAAATTTCTCTCAGAAATGAGACCTGCTGACACCACTGGTCCAGCTTTTCATCCATTCATAACCTTTTGTTGCAGTAATAATGTACGGTCATCACAAAATCCTAACATAAACACATACTTGCACCTGCTGGTCCTGTTATAAAGCCTCAGTTTGAGTGTTTTTAATGTCGCCGTCTGTTTTTTGAAAGTGGATGTGACAAAGAAGAGGCCGTTCTGACTGACTTTCTGATTCCAATAGTATAATAATGAACAAATGGGAACTTAATTTAAACATGCTCCAATTATTTGGCTGTTGTTCTGTATGAGCTGGAAGCAGCAAGGTGTTGACTGAGGTCCCAGCATGAGACGAATCGCCCCCTGCTGGTAATTTTAAAAAATGTAGGTTTTAGGCAATTTTCAGACCCCAAAGCTACACCACACCACCAACAGTATTCACTCGTCTGCCTTCACATGAACCTGAGTAACATCCATCATTAATCCAGAGGCTTTAATATGATGTGGGCCCACCCTCTGCAGCTATAACAGCTTCAGCTCTTCTGGGAAGTCTTTCCACAGGTTTAGGAGTGTTTATGGGAATTTCTGACCGTTCTTCCAGAAGCACATCTGTGAGGTCAGACACTGATGTTGGAGAGAAGGCCTGGCTCACAGTCTCCACCCTAATCCATCCCAAAGGTGTTCTATCAGGCTGAGGTCAGGACTCTGTGCAGGCCAGTCAAGTTCTTCCACACCAAACTGGCTCATCCATGTCTTTATGGAGCTGCTTTGTGCACTGGTGTGCAGTCATGTTGGAACAGGAAGGGGCCATCCCCAAACTGTTCCCACAGAGTTGGGAGCATCAAATTGTCCCAAATACCCATCTTTTATAATGTCTATGGACACACCTGGATTTTCATCTCAGCATCTGATTTCAGATCCACTGCATTAGATCAAAGATTTAAGCCGTCTGGCTGCATTTGGAGTAATCGTCTCTGCAGTAAATGCACGGCGCTGATTATTAGTGTTTTTTTCAGGTGTACAAGCTCCTGTATGCCTGTCGTCTGCTGGACTGTGGCCTTTCATCTCAGGCCTTTCATTACTGTGAGGTGGTGGGACAGGCGATCCTCAGGCAGCAGGAGCCTTTTTTTGTGCTGACTGGAGAGGTTATTAAGGTCAGCGTCTCTCACACATCTCACTATCAGTGATCTGTCAATTAATGCTGCCATAAATATACTGTGTGTATGCGTTTGCCGCAGCTGTCAGACAGACTGAGATACTCAGAGGGTCAGTTCAGTGAAGCAGGGCTCCATGGAGCTGGGCAGGAACCCGATTGGCTGAAACACCTACGTGCCAGGCACCACAGTTTACAGGTGATCATCTCCTTCAGTCCTTTCACTTCATGCTCTGTTTACCTGTATGTGAGGGGAGAGGCCTCTGATCTCACTGCTGTACAAGAAAGAATTCAATTATGGAGGAAAAGTATGACGTATAAATGAGATGATTAATCACAACTGCGCCATGCCAGACTCGTGATTTTATTATACACAACAAATAGTTTATTTTCTTCTATCACACATTAAATCGGGCCATGCTGTCTCACATGGAGCAACTTTAATCAATCAGTACTGTAAGTGATGCTTTGATCAGGGTTATTTCTGTGATTATTGGCACATTATTCTTTTTTTTAACTGTTATTTACTCATTAATAAGAATCCAACTCAGCTATTTTAATAGCTTTTAAATGAATGAAAACGATCCCATAAATTGCTTTAATTTCCACATTTACATAGGTATTCATGGGTGTTATTAATAATAATAACATGCCTATTGATTCAACATGTCTTACTTAATATTGGTTATGCCTGTAAACAGTTGATTTGTGTATCTTTTTTTAGTCGTGTCTCTGTGACAGTACAGTTGGTAATGCGATCCGTCTGCTGGTTGTTCCTCTGCTCTGCTGCAAACTAAAATATCTCAGCAGCTACTGGATGGATTACCATGACATTTTTGAACATGCATTCAGAGTTCCCAGATGGTGTATCCTGTGATGACAAGCCTGGCTCGGTCATAAAACTGACATATTGAATGATTGTGACTGAATTTTGCATGGATACTCAATATTTCCATTTTTTAATCATTGTAATTTTGTTTTACAATAAAACAGTAAACATTGTATCTAATAGGAATGTCCTATCATGATGCTGATATTAATGCTTTACATAAAGCCACACTGTCCTAGCGTGAGCTGCTAACATAGCTGTAATAGGACTGTGTAACTAATGCAGTGTTTATTTTGCTTAGACTGGGACTTTTGAAACGTACCAGCCGGCTCCTGAGAACACCGTTACGCCTCATGAAGCACCCTCAGGTAACTCTTCTGCACTGTGCAGCACTTTTCAACACTAGAGCACAAAAGAAGAAAACCTCAATAAAGTGCTTTTTTTTCTCCCTGCAGAATCAGATTTAGACGACCTGAGCATCATTCAGAGTCCTGAGCCTGAACTCCTCTATTATCGAGGCCCTGAGGACCTAGAAAGCCCCGTGCATGAAGGTGGGGGAGACGGCGAGGAAGCGGCAGCCACGCCGTGGGGCATCGGCGCCGCTCAGGACCGGTGCGCCTCATTCACTTCTCCAGCTGCACAGACAGACACGTGTGAAACTGAGTCCTGACAGACTCTATTATGTCACTGATCTCGCTCTGCTTTTTTGTCCAGGCCCCACGCCAGCACTCCGCTTCCTCCAGTAATGGCGGCCTATGCTCCCCCAGTGCCCACAGTGGCGCTGAGCCAGAATTTCAGTTATCATAACACAGACAGTGCTGAAGTCATAAGTGTCTCACATTGTCCTCCAAATAATCTGCCAGGAATAGCAGAGGGTGAGACTCTAATGATAGACAGCAATCATTCCTTTCTCTCTGCAGATATTTACTACGGCCCGTCAGCTCCTCTGTGACATTTTCTTTTTATCGCTCTTACAGGGGCTGACGTTTCCTCTGGAGCCGCGATGGTGAGAGGCATTATTTAATGTTCTGCTGCCAGCCTCTTGCTTTGATTTTTATCGCATAAACATCATTATAATTACTAAATTCAAATATGTAGTGCGTTTATTAGTGTTGTTAATAAGTAAAAAAGATCCCAGGATATTTATTTGCTTTTTAAGGTGGACGGTCACATGCTGGGGGGCAGCTTCAATCAGCCGGGACGAGGCCAGCAGATCATTCCTCGAGGATCGGTGGCTTCTGAAGAAACCGCCGAGCCTCCTCAACAGGTCGGTGGGCTGCCCGTCACATTAATACCTGTCAGTAACATTCAAACGATTTCACGTGCATCAAACTCTGTTCTGTGTTCCAAGCAGAACACAAAGAGGGGCTGGTTCAGTGGCTGGTTCAAATCAAAGCCTAAAGAAGTCCAAAAGGAGACGTCAGAGCAGGGGGGCCCAGCTCAGACAGTAAGAATCAAGCATGCGCTGAGCCCACGTGTGTTCTGGGTTTCCATTTAATTACACTAATTATTACGTATGTTTCTTACAGGAGCTTTCACCTTCTGCTGGCCTCTGTCCTCCGCCCCCGCCTGCCAGTGCCCCCCCTGGCATGTTTCCCCCGCAGTCTTCCTCTGCAGGGATTAATCCATTCTCAAGGAAAGCAGGTGGGTCATAATATTCTGACTGTGCCTCAATGTTAATGACTTATCACTATTTTAATAACCGATTTCAACATAAACATGTTGTCATGTTATGTAGAGGTCAGTGACCCCTGCAGTGGGGCGGTCTCTCTTCTGCTGACCTGCAGATCCAGTTTCATAGTTTACACTCATGATGTGCTGCTTTTTATTTTAGTGCTGAAATTAAAAACATTTGATCTTCATTACACGTTTAAATGTTTTCTTTAAATTTCCGTGTCTTCTGCGTAGGCCAGCAGCTGGGGTAGAAACTGTCTCTCACCGCTGTCACAGGTAAATCCAGTCAAAGATAAAAATGTCATCATTTAATAATTCTTTAAGGAGTCACATGAATTAAACATGTTCTGTTTGCAGAATCATGTGTCTCTTACCAAATGTGAGGACATGACTGTCACGGTGTGCCCCGTACTGTGGGATCCATACGGCTCCACAGGTTTTTTTAGCAGTAGCCTTTTGGACCCCATCCTGTTCCTCGTTAGATACAGAAATACTCTGCATCGACTTGGATATCAACTCATATTGCAGTGACTAAAACAGCTGAGGTGTGTGTTCTGAAAGCTGACTTAGGGGAAATTACCAGGGGACGCGGGACATATCTTGGGAAATGATATCTTAACTCAGAGCAATCATGCCAACAACACAGAGGCTGAAGTTCCACCGCGGCAAAACCCGTTGGTGTGACTGTGATCACTGTGCCATAAATATCTGTGCTATATGCTGCAGATATAAACCATTCAGCTAAATATAAGCCTGGGAAATACGTCAAGATATATATCTACCAGTGCCTTTGCACAATATTTTACATTATCTATGCACTAACCACTACTTTAAAACATAAATGAGACACACATTAATAAAAGCCTGTTTAAGCAGAATTTGTGGCCTGGCTTTGCGCGGCTGTGTTATATCACATGGTTTTCTCCCTGAAAAATGCTGCAGTTGCAGTTTTAATCACATAAGGAGAAAAATCACATATGCAGAAAAATAAAATTGGAATAGTGTGTCCTCATGTTGTCACGCTGCCAGGATGAATGATACCACACGCTGGGAGGGAGGGATGGTTCAGGGAAGACCTCTACCGGGCTAACACCCAGTGCCCCACACGGCCTCCGCAGCCAGGACCAAACTGTTTATGTGCTGATGCTTTTTGCAATGAAAAACAGCTTAGCATATAAAAGTTTGAATTTACACACTGCTCCTTGAATTTTATGTATAAAAAAACAGTAATATATACGCTTGGAAATGATTTTTTTTTATTACTGTCACCATGTAAACATGCTTGGATGTAACTGAGATGTTAATGAAGTCGTTTGACTTTCTGTTTTTATGCTTCAGTGTATTTTAGGTACAAACTCATTTATAAGCCTGTGTTTTGTACGTCTGTACAGCACATGAAATGTTTTTCAGTGGATTCTTCCTCAGAGGGAAGCATGATTAAAAGCTGCGTCTACAGTTGTGTTAATAGTCACATATTGAATAATTACATTGTGCCAAGAAATAGCTGCAATTCCCAACAGAGCCTCTCAATTAATGTAGAGCAAGTGGCAACACGGCAGGTGCCGTGTCCTTTTACGATTAGTCTGCAGTAGCCAAGAATGAGCGGCGCACACACTGGCCTGGAATGTAACGCACTGCAGACCTCCTGCCAATGAAGTGTCACTGTACAAACCATCAGAGTGGATTTATTAAGACTGCCAGATAAGAACGTCTTTTCATGTTTGGCACGGCTGCATTAAAGTCTTTCCTTGGTCATTAAACAGGCAGTCGTCTCGTACAAAAAAATCTTTATTGAGATTCAGATTCACAGTAAAATGTTGGCTCACTTTGTTCTTTGAAAAACACCAAATATGTTTCCTGTACTGCATGTACTGCGTGTAGTAATAGGATTGCAAAGAACCAAAATTCAGCAAATGACAGCATGCATTAGACCAAACATACAGAGCTCTGCATACAGTACAGGGGCATAAATGCTATAATTGTGCCTAGAAAATAACACAATCCATGTTATTGTGCATTTAAAATATCCCACTCTGTATCAGGGTTATTCTCACTGTACGTGCTGATATTTGTAAAATACAAATTGAGCTATAAAATCTAGCATTAGGAAACACAAGAATACATAAATAAGACTATGAATATAAAGTATATGAACTTCACATCCACCAGCAAGTGATAATCCAGCTTCCCTGATTATAGGCGGTCTGTTTATGTGGTCTCAGTAACGGTTTCAGTAGCAGGGATGGAAAACATGTTGGCTCAAGAGCAGTAATAAAATATTTTATTTTTATTGTACTTTCTTTTTATGACAGTTGTCATTTCACAGATCTAGATTATTATACTAAATATACCTCAGGAGTAAACTGTGACATAAATTATTGATCTTCAAGAGAAAATTCACCACCTTTACCACCTATATCTATATCAGCAGGGAATTCACAACAGTGCAATATTCTGAATATTGATACTATGTGACCACCTGTATTTGTAGCTATTGCTGTTTGTTTGTAAACTATTACCCGAGAATTAAAAACATAACGCACATGAGGAAAAAGTCCTGATGTCACCTGAGGTGGTTTGAGAACATCATTTGATGTATGTAGCGTGTGTTTGGCTTCTGCCACAGCTGAAACAGAGAGGTAGTACATTTCTGTGTGTGTGTGTGTGTGTAAGCTCAGAAGGGGATGGGCCTTTCTGACAGACAAAGCATAAGCAGGGATGCGCTTCCTGGAGTCAGCAACTCACCAACGATCACCTGTGCTGTTCTCAGGTGGGCACAAATGGACATTACAGTGACTCAGTATGAGGGCGCTAAAGACATGCACTGTCCAGTCTGACTGCAGAGGACTTCTACACATCCACCAGCACTTCCTTTGGGACATGTGAAGTTCAGTGATGCAGTGCAAGAGTGAAAAAGTCTTAAATGTAATACTGCTATGTTGTGCGTAGCATTAATTACATTTCTGGTGTATTCACAGTTTTAAAAAAGGGTTCAGTGCTCTTTTAACGAGTTTCATATCACACCATTAAACTGTCAGCTCCAGTGTCAGTGCTGCGCTGGTGGTAATTTTTATCCCAAGACATTCTCATGGGAACCCAGCACCCCGGGGAAGGCAAGTGAATGCATTACAGCTCATATATTCTCACTAAATGTTGAACATTAGCATATATAAAGTGGTGCCCTATGACCTTGAATGTGTCTGATGTTTCTGGAACCTAATATCTGAAATGACACAGCTCTAGCTTAGTGATGGATACGCACAATTCCTGTCATTAAAAGGCTCAGACGCTTTCATCTCCGTGTTTCTGCACATGCTCTGCAAGTTTTGTAGCACACTGGAAAGATTTGTCGCACTGCGTGCAGACAAAAATCCTCCCTGCACAGTTTTGCTCCTGGTGAAGTTTCAGTTTTGTCGGGTGGCTGAAGTTCTTGCTGCAGCCCGTGCAGCTGTGGGGTTTCTCTTTACTGTGTATGAACTGGTGACGAACAAGGCGGGAAGCCATGGCAAATGCCATGCCGCACTCGGTGCACTTATGGGGCCGCACGCCGCTGTGAATGGCTTCGTGCTCAGTCAGGTTGGAGGACTTTGTGAAACACTTGGAGCACACGGAGCAGACAAAGGGACGCACTCCTCTGTGGATTTTCTGGTGCTCCATCATACGGCTGGCCAGGGCAAACCTTTTCCCACAGTCGGGGCAGGAGAAGGGTCTTTCCCCCAGGTGCTTGCGCTCGTGACGCTTCAAGGAGAGGGGTTTATTGAAGGTCTTGCCGCAGTGCGTGCACGGGAAGGGCTTGTCGTTGGTGTGCATGTTCCGTTCGTGCTTCCGCAGGTCTGAGGAGCGGATGAAATCCTTGCCGCAGCTGTCACAGATGTAGGGCTTTTCACCGGTGTGCGTGCGGATGTGCTTACGGTAATCTGAGGACCAGATATAGGTTTTGACACAGAAGGGGCAGTGGTATGGTCTTTCACCCGTGTGCAGACGCTTGTGTTGCTGCAGTGTGCCCTGATGAGAATAAGCCTTGCCACATATGTCACACACGTGTGGCTTGAGGCCTGTGTGTGTTTGTAAGTGACTCTGCAGGTTGCACAGCTTCTTGAAAGCCCACTGGCAGTGGGTGCACTTAAAGGGGCGCTCCTCTGAGTCCGTGTCCACTCCACCGCGTTTCTTCATTGCTACCAAAAGTCGAGGGATTTTGTCATCTTTACACTTTTTAAGTAATTTCATAACCGAAGGACTATTCACATTCAGGTTTTTAATCTTTTCCTCACTTTCGCTCGGAGACGATTCCTCACTATTTAACCCCAGCCTCTGTGTGTCAGAGGCATCACTTTGGCTCAGCTGTTTAAAGCGGCTCCTTTCATTCTGTTTCACAGCATCTAGCGCTTCGTTAGGTTTATATGTGGCATTGGTCTCGGTGTATTTAGTGCATTGTAGCAATGCCCCATTGTGTTCTTGCTCATCCTGGATTTCAGTTTCTTCTCCCGGTGAAAGCCCGGCAAACTTCTCCACAAGGGTACAGTTTGGTGTTTGAGGGTTCAGATAAAGGATTCCAGTCTCACTGCTCTCTGGGAACACCTCCATCCTCACACCGTTAGCACCAAATGAAGACTCTGCATTCACATGAGTGTTACTTCTAATGAGCCCATCCAGGAGAGAATGAGTGACGCTTCCCTTCCGTTTCCTCTTACTTCTTTTTTCAACATCTGTCCCTTTAGACATCTGCAGAATGACAGGATTTTTGGCAGTGAATGTGTGTGTGTTTTAAACACATAGCTGATGCCACGCAGACTTTCTTGCAGCACGTCTGCAGCTGCATGCACCAGTCCGTTGTAAATATCCCACACACACTCTGGCACTTTGCAGTCACACGACACCAAAACTTCACTGTGTTCCGGCAGCGTTATATTACTATAAAAATAAAAACCGACTCATGATTTTGTAATTTCACATATTAAATAAGTTTATAGAGCAGCTTACCTTGCAGTCCCCTTGCGAGCAGGTCAGATCCAGGAGATGCCAGAGAGATACACTAGCCCGGGTACTAGTATAACTCTATGAGAGATGTCCGGTTGCGTTTACGGGCGGAGTTTGGCAGCGAGCCTGTGTAGGTCAGCATCTATCCTGCGAGTCAGCAGCAGCAATTATATCTTCAGAGCCGGGCTCGATTTACCCTGCGCTCACTGAGCGGAGCACCCGGTTCACATGTGACCTGCTCGGTAACATTCAAACTGCGTTAAACTGGAAAAAGACAGAAACCCGCCCACTTAAATGAGACACTATTGACCTGGAAACATTAACTATCAGTTAACTTTAGTTTATTAACAGTAACTCCGTTTGTTAAAGAAGGAACCTGAATATCAGGCTGCGCATTGATATTTAAGTTAGAGCCTCAGTGTCAAAGAGACGTTCAGATGACCTAAAAACCGAGAAAGGCAGAAAATGCAACCGTTTCCTGAGTTTTACTTTACTCGCACTGACTTTTTTTTAAAACAGGTATAAGATAATGTTCGTATTATTATGTTTGCGCTGGTTGGTCGCGCATTGATATTTTTAATGAAACCACATTATGAGGTCATTTCATGGGGCGTTTAAATTTGCCGTTAAATGTAGAAAAGCAGAAACTTCCGTTAGTTAGATCCTGCTGACCTGAGAACAGCTTACTTCACTGACCTGAAGTCAGTTTCTGTAGAAAGACAGACGCTAATATTCATGTTTTAAGGATCTGTAAACTGACATCTGAATTCACTCCCTGGGAGATAGGGCTGCGCAAAAGTCTTGAGCCACCTATCGTTCCTTAACATTTTGGCAGGAAAATGGGAAATAGGTGCAGGGATTTATTGAAACATGTGCAAACATGCATGGAAATATAGTATACGAGGCAAACATCGTTTGTGCAACTCTAACGAGCTTTAAAGTCGATATTTGGTGTGAACACCTTTATTCTTCTGCACAGCCTGGACTCTCTGAGGCAGCTTTCTTTAAGTGTCTTCGGTCTTCAGGAACAGTTCTCCAGGATTCTTGTTGGCTGACTTTGGTCCTGTTCTCTGCCAGGATGATCCCACACTGCCTCAGTGAGGTTGAGGTCTGGGATCTGGGGAGGCCAATCCATGACTGACGGTGTTCCATCGTGTGTCTTTGTGTTAATGTGTAATTTTACTGCATCAGCAGTGTGTTTAGGGTCAGTGTCATGCTGATAAAGCCACCCTCCCCAGGTGATACTGCATGGTGGATCAAAATCTGATGGTATTTCCTGTGTTCATAATTCAGTTTTGCCAAAATCTCCAACCCCAAACTGTGAGGCTCCACTGGATTCATCACTACATCAGACCTGTTGCCACTGATTGTCAGTCCAGTTATTGCATAATGTGGCATACCTCACCCTTTTCTGTCCGTTTCCCTTTCTTAAAAATGGCTTCCTGACAGCTGCCCTTTCACTGAGACTGGTCCTGATGAGGCTTCAGTGATGGATAGATGGATTAACTGAAGGGCCAGATACATCTCTCAGGTCCTGTTTCAGGTCTTTACTGGATTTTCTGCTGATTCTTAAGAACATGACTTTCAGATACTGTTTATCTGCTGCAGATCGGCCTGTCCCTTCTTCTTCTGGCCTCCTCTTGTCCAGTTTCGTCATTTTTTTTTTAAGTGCACGGTGCACACCACGCTGAGATATGATTTTGGCTGACAGCTCTTTGGGAATCAGCTTGTTGGTGCAAAAATATTATTTTATGCAGTAAAACTGAGTTATGTTTGGCATTTTTCATAGTTAAAGAAATGTGAATAAATAGTGTGTTTCTGTGACAGACTGCTGGCAACAAAATGCCTAAATATACAATTTAAAACTGATGCTAACATAATACTGGTCAAAAAACAAACAAAAAAGGTCATGTACAAGGACTGGACTGAAAACGGGTGAAAAGCTCTGAAAGACCTTAAGAAAGCTGGAGACGTGCTGCAAGACAAAATGACAGGAAAGTCTGGAAGCAAAATGTAAAGATATGAGGAGTGGCTCAAGATTTCTGCACAGTACAGAAAATGAAATGCTGTCTCCAGGTGACCTTTCCATGTCAGGAAATCAAATCTGTGCGCACAGCTTGTTTACACTGATGATGAAACACTGCTGATGATGTTTCATCATCACAGCAAAGCGTGAAGGAAATTTAAAGTTTGTGAGCATTTTCGATTAATGGCCACGAGAGGTCGCTGTTCGTTTTCTTTTTTATGAGCTCCGGAGCCAAAAACCGTGGAAAAACACTGGCTCTATGAAAAAGAGGAAAAAGAAGAGGAAAATTTGGCATGCACGTTATTGTAGACATGTGTGCTCCTCTAGAAAATAACACAATGTTCTCAGTTTATTCTTTGAAAACCCTTTGGCAGCTGGGACAGGCTCCAAGCCTAATAAATTAAATAAAATAATTATATTGATATATCAGCAGATGAACCTGGTCTGTTCACAATTAGCAGAATTTTTTAAATATATATATTCCCAGCATATGCTTAACAAAATAAACCCGAGGGAACGGCCTCCTTTTAGTGCCCCCATATTTAGAGGAGACTGTGAGCAGCTCTTATGATAAATAAGTTGTAGTTCAGTTTATTTGTCAGTAGATGACCTCATAATATCCATTCAGTAACCATTCAGTCTCACGGTGGAGATAACTGCATTATAACGCCACTACGTTCATACTTAATAAAAGGCCACAAAACTTGTGTTTTTTCCCCCTGAAGTGAAAATTACTAGTTGGACAAAAGTCCTGCAGTGGCTGGCATCGCTGGCCTGGGGGCAGGGGAGGGTTTTCCGCCCTCTTTTTATCCCTCCATCAGAATAATGGGTGTTCTCTTTTACACTATAGAGACTGACAGACTTTAAACCTGCATGTGTTAAGTAACTGAAAGCTTAATTAAATGGACAGTGCCAGTCTGCACTTTCCCAGGAGAACAGATTGAAATCAGATCCTTAACAAATCAACTTCACAAGGCTGCATTTTCCACTCACTTGTACCTAAACACAGAAAGTTTTTCCCACGCATATACACCACGAGCATACCTGTAAATGTTCTCATAAGCTTTCAGGGATATCCAACAGTGGCCCCTTTGTTACACAGAGGCTGTAAATGGACGCTGTGATACACCAATTTCATAGATATCAAAGTTAAACACATAAACACATAAATATGCACATCCCTCGGGGGATCTGCATATTTATGTGTTCTCCAACATTTCTTTCTATGAAAACCAACATTTTTAGTATATTTCAAGTTGGTTCATCAAGTTCCTGAAAGCGGTTCTCCCTCTGCATTAAATGACTGTTAGTTCCCCTGTGAATCAGCTTGAAGCTGTCACAATAAAGCTCTGGTGGATGTTCTGTAAGTGGCTCTCAGTGACGTCATAGGTGAACCTGAATGCCGAAGCTGCGCCAAAAAGCAGCATGAAGAACATCACCCAGGAAGTCCCTGCTGGGATTAAGACGATTGTGCTTTGTTAGTTTACTTTGTGTTTGTGTTTTTTTCCAGACCCCCAGTCAGGAAACTGTTATAATCCCCTCGTGACTGCTTCAAAGCAGTAAATCCTTCTTCATGCTTAATTCAGAGAGTGACTCTTCACCGAAATGCAAATTGGAGCTCTGCTCGCCCCGGCCGACCTGCTTTTCCTCAGAAGTTCTTCACCAATGAACGTTTCATTGATTCACATGCAGCTCGCCAGAGTTCTGCAGCAGAAAAGTGCAAAGTCATTCTGGGGGTGGTTCTTCAGTTTCATGGTGGGGAGCAAACTGCCTTAATTGAGAACATACCCAAACTGGGAATTTTCCACAGGCCTCAAAATTTCCGGCTGTGGAAATTGTAGGATTTGTTGCGCTACTCATCCGCTTACATAAGTTCACCCTTACAGACATGTTGTACCACTTAATGTAAACTTGGTGTACTTTTACTATCCAGTCAGATTTTCCAACGTAGATTTAATTTTTGTGCCAAATTGGTTTGTGTGCTGGGATGAAGCACAAAAGGGACCAGCTGAATAAAAACAGCTCACAGTGCAACAAAGCAGTGCAGGAACCCTGCAGAACTGAATCAGGAGCCTTTATGATACTGACGACTGTGAATGAAAACAAACTATTCTAATGTATTTCATTAAAATCTGATTTGATGGCTGGTTAGTTTGATGCACCTACATGAGCTGCAGCCAGATTTCACCTGGGCTCACATCTCGCGTGCACAAAGAGTGCTTCAGTATGTTTGTATGTTGGACAGAGCGAGCAAGCTGGGCACCATCCCCGGTATGCAGGACTCACAACTTTAATGTGCCTCTAAATATAGTCGGGAACAGTTACATCAAAGTGCTGCTGAAAAACATCCCAGCAGAATGAGTTTAGAGCTGGAAGAGGGTTGCTTCATTTTGAATGTGTTTGTTAACATGATGCCGCCAAGTTTCCGTCCTCATCTTACTTAGTATCTGTGGAAAGATGGGACTCTAAGCTTATACAGTTCATCAGGGTGAAACAGAAAAACTGCCCTCTTCCCTCAGTTTGTTTCCCCTGAACTGACACCTGCAGATTTCTTTGTGTTAGAGAAAATCTGAAGGAGTGTATTAAGAAATGTACTTGTATGAGTCCAGTTCCCCCATCAGCAGTCACATTCAGCAGCTACTTGATCGTACCTGTTGAATTAGTATAATTAAAGGCTTACAGCTCTTATAACTAATCCACTTGAAGAGACAGGCTGCAGGTATATTTCTATACAGTGCCTGTGTTGTTTGTTAGCCTCTCAAACTGAGACTTAGATTTGGTAATATGTGGTGTTAGTTAATTCTTTCAGTTTTTATTTGGGACAAGGATTAATCTATAAAGTTATCAGCAGAACTCCCATATTCAAAACTTCCACTTTGCTGTGACTGTTTTTAAAGTACACATGTTTACAACATTAGAGCTGGGGGGGGGGGGGGGGGGTATTTCTGGAAGAGGCCAAAATTTTTTTTTTTTTGGAGGGGGGGGGTCCATCTTTACTGTTACATTCTGGGAACCTTTATTTACTTGGTGGAGTCAGATAAGAACAGATGACCTGGAGGTGCTGAAGGTGGACTTTGTTACTGATCCAGTTCTGTTGGTTCCACGTGCTCCTGTTTTCCCTGAACCCAGCAGGAGAGGCCAGTCTCATCTCTCTGCTTTGTCTGCATCTTGGTGCTCTCACCTAACCAGCCTACAGGTTTCCCAAAAATGAGTCAGACAGGCTGACAGAGACGGTGCTCTCCTGCTGAGTACGACACTGAAAAAATGGTGTCAGATGATTTTTACTAGTGATTCACTCACTGTTAACGATTAGGGACCAGAAAGTAGTTAATTACAGTACTGTGCAAAAGTCTTGCGTCACCCCTCATTTCTTTATTCTTTGCTTCCAGGGAGCCAGAGCTTCTTGTTATTTTTAAGCGGTCTTGATCGATAGTTTTCCAGCTTTCTGAAGACATTTCAAAGCTGCTCTTCACTGGGTGAAGCTACAAAATTCATCAAATACCATAAAATGTGCCTAAAATGTGCTTTTCTAAAAAAGGCCGGACTCGATCAAACTGCTGATTTCATGTGATTCTCGCTGCCTCGGTCTCACAGGCACAGCTCTGCCTGTTTTTTTGCTAACCCTGTGCTGACTTGTGTGACCTTTGTAAAATTCCATTACCTTTAACACTGGGGTGGGGGTGGTGTTGCTCTTAGGACTTGGAATGGGGCACTGTCAATGGCAGGATGGGATTTTATGGGGAGAGGGGAAAACATGGAAAGTGAGGAGCACTGAGTGCAGAGAACCACTTTAAGCTGCTTTTGCTTCAAACGTATTAGCAGTGATTAATTCATTGATTGGTACTTTTTCACTATATTCAGACAGACAGTGACAAAAACAGAGATAGCCAAAGAGGAATTTATTGCTGATTAGTTCGTCCTTGTCGGGGCAAAGACTAGACTGTTGTTTGAAGTCAGCACAGAAAACAGATGTGATCAGTTTTTAAACAGTTTTCAGGCCACAAAAACACCTGGGTGTTAGACACACACACACACACACACACACACACACACACACACACACACACACACACACACACACACACACACACACACACACACACAAAGACAGAACACTATGTCCCAGTGGTGTATTAGTAACATGACACTGTTGCATTCAGCCAAACAGGATAAGAAAATAACATATGGAGGAAGTCTCGCCCGGTCTTGTCAGCCAAACTCCAAACAGGTGAAGCTCTGACTCGTGTTTACAACTTATCAGGTTTTCAGTTGGCAGTTCAGGTGAGCTTACAGTCCAGTGTGTGCTCTTAAAACACTGATACGAGAAACAGGACAGTCTCAAAGTGGGTCAAAGCTAAAATTCACGAGTTTGTTTGTAGCACAATAAGAGCACACGTCTTTCTTGTCAGCTTAATAAAACTTCTGTTTATCTTGTTTTGGGTGGGGGGTACACAGGAGTGAGGATTTTCACAGAGCTTATCCAAAAACTTGTAAATTGTCCCCTTTCATAAAGTACTGCAGAGAGGAGCCGAGGAGTCCAAGAGTAAAAGGCCTGTGTGGGCCTGCAGTGGGTATGAATACACAGGGCTGACACACACACAGAGCAGTTCTGACCTGTATGGGTTTTCTGTGGGCAAACCCACTATGGACATGCCCACAGAAAACCCATCTGGGCCTCGTGTAGGCTAGTCCACATGGAGCTCATAGGAGTTTTGCTTTTTTGTGTCCCCAAGAAGGAGAACACTCATGGCCCCACTCAAGACGTGAAATGTATCCGGCCAGTCTGTAAACTGGATCTTACTGATAAACCTTCTAAGGCAGACTAAGCTGTTTGATAGAATTTGAGGTTTTTTGCCTAAAAGTAGTTTTTGTTTTTGGCCCACACTCCACTGCCTGGGTGGGCGGCCCAGTGTGAACCCCGGTTCTGGCGTGAAATGTGGGGCACATGTGCGCACTGCACTGTGGGGCCCAGGTGTGCCCTACATGGGCCCCAAGGAGGCATGTTTGCTGGGTGCATCCTGACAAAAATAGGAATGAGATTTGTTTTAAGATAAAGTGTGAATCCTGCATGTAAATGACATCCAGCCTGCATTAAAGACATTCATGCTGCCAGTGGTCTGTTGACATGATCATATGACTGCTGAATGTGGCACAGGGCAGCATTATAAACATTTTATATGCTGCTTCTTTACATAATTCATTTGTAAAAATCAGAAATTGTTAAAACGTGATATTGTTTTGTATTATTTTCTGGACTATTTCTTTCAGTCGCTTCACAGTCAAGCTGGCGAGCATCCAGCAGCTGTTCCCCAAATCTTTATACTAAACCAGCCAAACCCCTCCTGGCTGTGAGCCGGAGGTACGGAGGTCCAATCCAGCATCAGTCGTACAGAAACTGTCAAGTGAAGCTTCAAGTGTACAAATGCAGAAAAGTATGATTCTGTGAAACACGATGCTGTTTATCTGTATCTGTCTGATTTTTATGTTTCTGTGCATTTTGCTGATATTTGTCACTTTGTTGTCTCTTATGAACAGCTCAGCTGTGGTGCACATGCAGAAAGAGTCAAACTTGTTAGTGCACACGTACAAAAACACAAAGAAACTCCTTGTCCAACCATGACTGACTTTTTGTGCAGAGTTTGGATATATATCTTTAACTGAGCCACGTTGTTTCCCATTATGCAGCTGGAGAAAGCACCTCAGTAACTGTGTGCTCATTAAGGTCAGATTTAATCGTGGCGTCGAGGCCGGTTCTCATCATGCAAACTGCTGATTGTTTGTTTAAAATGGCCATGGTTCTCTAACCTCTCTGTCTCACTGTGCCGTTCTGCTTTCACAGCTGCGCAGCTCTCCGACCATCAGACCAACCACGTTGGGCGCTTTTCACGACATGTCCCCAAAAACGTGCCATCACGTGGGAGGGAGACCGGGGGTGTGTGGTGAGATGGGTGGGGGCATTCGCAGCCAATGTGCTGTCACCAATGACAGTGCTGATAGCTGGGCCTAAAGGGCCTCCACAGGACAGGAGATTGCATTCATGTGATGAGATTAGACCTAACACAGACAAGCATGCTGCTTCATTTGCTGTCTGGACTCAAGATATCTGATTAAGCTGAGAACCTCTGACTGAATGGCAGATTTTCTTTAAATGTACGATGAATACTCGGAGCTGTGGAAGGAAAAGGGGGAGGTGGGATTATGCAGTGTGGCTCTGTGTTATACTGCACCAGCTTTCACACACAAAAGGTGACGTCTCCGTTTGTAAACCGTGCTCTTTGTTTTGTGTGCTATACATAATCCTGAACTGCCTGCTGTTATGTAACAGCCCGGTATGGGAACCTGGCCCCCGCCTCTCGTCCACACACCAGATTGCTTGAGCTTACACTGCGGCTGCCATGGTAACAAAGCTCAAGGCGTTATCTTTGTCTCCATGAGACCTTCGTTCTGACCAGTTTATCCATCTAAACCGATCTTTCTCTGTATTATTGTAGGGTCTTCACCTCACAACATAAAGCCCCGCGGGGCGACTTGAGTTGAAGTGAAGCTCAAATATCAGCATTTATCGTCATGTTGTTGGAGGGAAACTCAGTTTTACACACCTCTCTACACACAGTTCACTGGGGTTAAATAATAGCAAAGGAGTGGCTGTGCTTGTAATGCAATAGGACAACTGAATAGGTTGTGAAACAGCACATATGCAGAATACATATGCACGTATGAGGAAGCAGAGGATGTGCTGATGGCCTGAATCAGTAAAGATTGTTTGTAGAAATTGATTTTTTGATACACTCGTTTTTTTTCTCTGTTTAACTAAGAAACAAAAACAAACAAACAAACAAAGACAGTAACTTCTGTAACTGAATGCACTCATGTGAACTTGTCCCCAATGCCTGGGGACGAGTGCAGGTTGCTGGGCATAATTTGAGGAGGCCAGAGTATTTGATGTGGGCTTGATTTGATCTAAATTGATTTTGGTGAGTTGCTTTTTATTTTTTGATATGTTTCTGTGACAAACTGCTGGTCACAAAGTGCCTAAAGATAGAGTTTAAAATGAGCTCTTTGCTGAGTTCTCTCAGGTGTAGATGTCTGTGCAGGTTCTCACTCATCCAGGTCTCTTCCAAGAGGCAGCTCTAAAACCCAAAGCTGGAGAGTCCCAGGTATTTAAACCCTAGTGTGTGTGTGTGTGTGTGTGTGTGTGTGTGTGTGTGTGTGGGGGGGGGGGGGGGTTGTTGTCCTCTTTGGAGGTGGTCGTTGACCCACTATTGATCATGTGCATTATCACATCATTGAAGGTGTGAAAAAAGGCGTGGGTCATACCACCAGGGGTTTCAGGTGTGACCAGTGCAAAGCCTTGCCCCACCCTATCATGTGACCTATTGAGGTCACCTGAGGTAAGGTGTGAGTGGGGGTTGAGGCACTTGGAAGTGATCTCAAGACTGTACTGTATGTGGAGGACAGCTGGTGTTGTAATCCACCTCATGTTCAGTGATGGTTGTTCACAGTGGACATAGATGCTTCTTTAACTCCTCTTTCAAACCATCTGTCTTCCCACTCCAAAATGTGAACATCAGCATCCTCAAAGAGTGACCTTTGACCTTTAGGTCTAGATGTACAGCTGAGTCTTGTCCTGTCGAGGTGGCTCTTCTATGTTGTGTTTTTGTGAAGAGGCTGTTTGGTTTCTCCAATGTAGAGGTCCGAGCACTCTTCACTGCACTGGACAGCAGACACTATGTTGCTGATCTTGTGTGTGTTTGTGTGTGTGTGTGTGTGTGTGTGTGGGGGGGGGGGGGGGGGGGGTCCTTGGGATGAACCAGTTTTTGCCTTAGAGTGTGACTTGGTTTGAAGTATACTGGGATGTCATGCTTGGAGAAAAATCTTCTGAGTTTCTCTGACAAGTCTGCCACATGTTGTTCCTCTTGTCGTTCTTATTCTCCCTAGTTTGAGGTAGTCCAGGTATTTAAACCCCCACTAGGGTCTAAATACCTGGGACTCTCCGCCGTTTGGTTTAAGAACTGAAGGGGCCTCTTAGATGAGAGGTGAAACGTTAAAGTAAAACTTAAATTAGTCCAGTCACCTCCTTTTTTTTGAGTTCTTGTGTGCAGATACAAAATTGGTTCATCCCTTGAGTTAGGTTAAGTGCCATTTTTAATGCTTGAATGATTCATTGGTCACTGTTAAACAAAATCCTCTGATAATGGTCAGGTACAAGGTGAAAAAGCAGCCAATGTCCAAAGAAAGTGGCAACCCAAGAAACAAGTTGCCAGTCCATTAGTCCAATGCTTGGAAGCAAAATATAAAGAAAGGAGGAGTGGCTCAAGACTTTTGCACACTACTGGGCTGTGGGATGAAAACTGGGCACCTGGAGAAGACCCAAGCAGACACAGGGAGACCATGGTGAGCAGGTCTGAACCCTCACAGCTCCTCTGTGGAAATCATACATTTTCTTGTCAAAACTTTGATCATTGCTGCAAATGAGGCTTTGATTTAGATTGAAAAGTGAGCATCTTACATATTCCAGGCTTAACTTAAAACAGAGCTTGCAGTGTTCAGGACAAACAGGTGACAGACTTTAGATGCACAGTAGTTAAAGCAAAGTGAGCCATCATTTGCTTCTCTACAGGGAAAACTGTGCCCAGCTCACCCGTGTTCTGGGCTCTGAAATCACAAACATGCAGCGTCCTCGCTGAATGAAGCAGTCAGTTAAAAAGTACCTTTTATGCTCCAGGTGTTCACACCGTGAACCTTGGAGAAGGTTTGTTTTAGAGCAACTTTAACGGAGCAGAGCAGCTCTTGGTCATGGTACAATTTTCAGCAGGCATAAAACTAACTTCAGGGCCACCCATGTTTATGATATGTTTCCTCCAAGTAACGAACACTTTCTTTACTTTGACTGTATTTCAGTTTAGTTTGATTTGATTCATTTCAGACACATGACTCAGTATCCATCTAAGACAGAGAAACAGTAACAATACGGGCAACAACAAAACAGGAAGGTTTCAGGGCTGGACTGCATTTCCTCCTCCAGTCCAAAGACGAGCATGTTGGGTTAACTGATGATCATAAATTGGCCGAACATGTTTTCAGGGTCGATGCGTAGAGTTGTGTAAACAGCAAAACTAGAAAAGCACTAAATAAATGCCAGAACGAATCCCTGTGTAATCTGTAATGATTGTGCAGTGTTTCCAGATAAAAGAGGAATACAGTGTGTCTCAGTGAAGGCCCTTATCATCACATTTACACAGTCCAACATGTACAAATATGTACAACAGATTCCTTAGCACAGCTACATGATGGAAACACTTGCAGTTACAAACGTGTCATCTGCTTGTTCCTTTTTAACAAGCTCCTGAATGCATCCTGATACGTCACCTGGAGTTTTGTCACTTTTACTTGACAGTAACTGCACCACATATGAGCCTGCTATAGTGGAGCATGGCAGGCTCTAAACTGGCTGTGAATTTTAAGTGCCCATAGATTCACTCGTGCAGGAATGAGAGAAACTTTTGCCTGACTGCGCTCCTTGTAAAGCAGATCTATTCTGGTTTTCCTTATTTTCTGTCATATACACACAGTTATGCTGTGGTGGGACAGTCATGATCAACGTGGCCTAACTTTCAAATAATGAGCTCAACAAGTAACAGCTTCAGGTTTCAGACAGTTTTTGCAGCTCTGGGCTGTCCTTGGTGTGGTCACCTCAGGCACAGGGCGCTGCCTGTGACTACAGCGGTCCCACTCACCAGCTATTCAAACCTTCTGTTTACAACAGACAGCCAATCAGAGGAAAGGGTGCCCCTAAAGGGAGAGGAGCTAAAACAGTTTGTTTCAGACAGAATGAGCTGAGGGGCTGTGCAAAGGCCGCGTATACGAGAAAGAAACGGCATTTCCCTTTATGGTGTATTTGGTTCCAGTTCACAACAACAGCTTATATTGTGAGGTAAAGACCCTACAATAATTACAGAGAAAACCCAACAATCAAAACCACCCCCTATGAGCAAACACTTGGTGACAGTGGGAAGGAAAAACTCCATTTTAACAGGCAGGACCAGGCTCAGGGAGGGGCAGTCAAGACCATAGCATATTGGGTCCCCTTTAAAGTTAAATTCAACATACTTACATACATAACATACTTCAAACCACGACCTGAGCAGCTGCTGAAAGCTTTATGGAGACAAAAAGAGTGATTTATCAGCATACAGGTCCCCAAATGATTAATACGTCTCTCCAGTTCTGCGTATTTGGAGTCCATGTGCTAATAAAGGAGAACAGGTTACAGTATTTCACTCTTGCTGACTCTGTTGGTCATTATGAAGATTTCAGATGAGTTTCACCTCATCTGACTTTCATAGTTTGGTTCAGATCTCAGTAATACACTGATCCACTTGTGATATGTAAGGGTTCCCTGCAATTCAGCATGACTAATGAAGTCCAAAGATTTTGCTGCTTCCAGGAAAAATGAATAGTGTAACAGTTTCCTTCAGTGCTATATGACATATTATTTTAACTGCGGTAATTTCTTCATCCTCATGTCTGCTTTGAAACTCCTCTCACTGCAACAATAGAGCTTTATGAACAGCAAAAGCAGAGACGACTGTCTCCAAAGTCACGCATGTTTCAGATCTTTGCAAATTGAATTTTCATGGTGCAGTAAAATAAACACAGCAGTGGCTCCTAGGAAAAAATCTTATACACTTTTGCATGCTTTGAAAAAATGATAAACGGTCGTGCAACACAAAACTGAAAGTGATTTGTGTAAAACATGGAGATGATCTGAGGAGCTGGCCTGAGACGTTTGGCATCAAATCCTCACTGAGCATCGAGCGCTCCTCTTATTGTTGGGCCTGTGTGGGGAATAACACCCCCCCAGCTACAAAATGAGAGGCACCACATGTGTGTGTGTGTGTAGGTTCTGGAGGCTTTGTTAACTACAATAGCTAACCTAAACTTCTTTAAATATATACCACGACTTGTGAAAACCTCCCGCCCCCCCTGTCCTGTGGGATCCCGTCTGTACTCTCCTGACCTATTTTAAACCTCCAGCTTATCAAGCTTGTGATAAAGCAACAGACCACAAAGACAGTCACACTATCACGGCACAGGACAGAAGCACACCATGATTATTTAACAGTCAGCGTGTTCAAGCCTTAACACAGAATAAACCCACCAACCCCCCCCACTGCCATCTTCAGCTTTTAATGCTGTGCTTGACTTTTCAAATTGAGGAGGAGGATGTGGCTGTAACTTGTCTAAATGAATCATACTTCGTTAAACATTACAGCACTTCTTCCCCCTAACGGCAGTCACGTTTCAGGGATTTGTGTCAGCTGACAGTCCAGTGTGTGCGATTAAACCGCAAACAAGGCAGGCATAAAAATGTTAGCAGTTTATTAAAGAGCACAACAGTTACAAGTGTAAGAAGAGCTCAAACAGATACGCATCGTTTTAAAAACACCTACAAAAGTAGACTGGCTTCTGTAATGACCTTCCACATCCACAGCCACTGAGACAGAGGCTGAGGCGGCGCCAACATTCAAACGCCTTTGGGTAAATGTAACAAGAGCTCCAGCAAAATGCTGCTGCTGCTCTTAAGTTTCCTTTAGTACAAGTTAACATTGTATTAGTGTGCGTCAGTACAAATGATCGGCTTCTGCGCGGCAGTGTTTGTGTCAGTTGAATGCACAGAGAATGCAGGAATACCACAATCATTATTTCATGTGTCAAGTACAAAATTCAAAAAATAGAGATCGGTTTGTCGAGTCTTGGAACAGACACAGAGCTGAATACAGTACTGCTAATGACATTCGGACTTAGACTTTCACTTGCTGTAATCTGTGGGCTCTGCGCCCTCTTCTTTGAGCAAACACGTGCGCACCAGCGCCTCTGTGACAGCGTAAGGATCGCAGTTAGCGGACGGGCGGCGGTCCTCGAAGTAGCCCTTCTTGTCCTGCCCCACTGAGCGCGGGATGCGGATGCTGGCCCCGCGGTTGGCCACGCCGGCCGAGAACTCGTCGATGCTTGAGGTTTCGTGACGACCGGTGAGACGTCTGGCGTTGTCGAGCCCGCCTTTGGGATCGTAGGCCCGGATGTGATACCTGTGTCTCTTTGACAGCCTTTCGATGGCTTCCTCGATGACTCTGTGAAGATGAGCAGAAGTTAGAAACACACCAAAACCCACAAATTCTTCATTAAACTTAAGTAACTTTAATTCATGCTCACTTAAGGCCTCCATCCTCTCTCATCTCCTTAGTGCTGAAGTTGGTGTGGCAGCCAGCGCCGTTCCAGTTCCCTGGGATAGGTTTGGGGTCAAAGGACACCACGACGCCAAAATCCTCACAGACTCTGTGAAGGATGAAGCGAGCAACCCACAGGTGGTCCCCCATGTTGATACCTTCGCAAGGCCCGACCTGGAACTCCCACTGAAGCGCAACAAAGACGGCGTCATTAAACTCATAATTACCTGCTATTACACACTGCCTCTCACCATAATGGGAATACCTGTGCTGGCATGACTTCAGCATTAGTTCCACAGATCTGAACCCCAGCATACAGACAAGCTCTGTAGTGCGCCTCCACTATGTCTCGCCCGTACGCCTTATCTGCCCCGACTCCACAGTAATAAGGCCCTGAATGAGTGGAGAGAGTAAATATTAACACTCTGCTGGGATTATTCTGATCCAACAACAACGAGTCAAGCTGGAAGCCGATATTCACCTTGTGGACCGGGGAAGCCGTTGGAAGGCCAACCAAAGGGATGCCCGTCTGTGCCCAGGAGGGTGTACTCCTGCTCCATCCCGAACCACGGGTGGTTGTTTTCCACCATGCTCATAATCTTCTCACAGGTGAGCCGGAGGTTGGTCTCTGTTGGAGTTGCATCAGAAATGAGCTGAAACTTCAGACAGATTAAAATGCTGCTGGTTTGCACATTTCCACTCACCTGCCGGTTTGCGGTTGTACTTGAGCACTTCGCAGAGCACCAGCTTATTGGGGTCTTTTCTGAACGGGTCCCTGAACATGGCAGCAGGAATTAGGTACATGTCGCTGTTGGACCCCTCTGACTGGTAGGTGCTGGAGCCGTCAAAGTTCCACTCAGGGAGCTCTGACAAACAACAACAACAACAACAACAACAACAACAACCCGGATCAAAAACCTGCATCAAACACGTCGTCATCCCCCCGAATGATCTTCATCATACTGCTTACCTTCTATCGTCTTTGGTTCTGAATCCAGAGTTCTGGTCTTACATCTCAGTCCCTCTCCAGACCCATCTATCCAAATGTACATGGCTTGCACCTTCCCCCCCTGAGGGAGGCTCATGTACTGCTGTTTAACAGCTTTGTTCAGTTTTGAACTCGCTGAGGTGGCCATTTTCCTGACCCTGAAACCTGCAGAGATGAAGTGGAGACATGATGAGTCTCAGTGTGTCTGCAGGCACGTGTGAAACAGCAGGCATGTTAACCCAAATCCCCCCTGAAACCCCCATCATGACACAACAGCTCCGTCTGAGGCACCGGCCTGACCAACTCCTGCTCTCACACAACCAGCTGTTTCCTGCGAGCGCATGCAAGCGGAAAAAACAACACAGCAGCGGGAATTTAAGAGGAAAGTTAACATTACTGTGAAGGCTTTTAGCATCCCACACACACCCAAAACAAAAAGCATAAAAAAATGAACCCAGTAAATAAAGAAGCGACTTACTTAATGTTAAGTGTAGGAAAATATCAAAGGATCTGCAGAAGCTGTGGATGTGTGTTCCCTGTGTGGGTTTCTATTGTTTTTCATTCCTGCTGCTCCTCGCTGCGTCCACGCTGGATTTATAGTCCTGTTCGGCCCACCTGATTGGTGGAAGGAAAACGTGACCTGCCCGTGACGAAGAGGAGGAGATGCGGGAGCGAGCGTGTGCGCGCTCTGCGGACAACAAAAGAAAAGAAAGTGTGCAGAGAGGCGTTCACGGCGCGTTTGCGTCTCTCAGACACATGCACGGACACTCTCCCGTGTTTTAACAAAACAAACCGGCTTCAACTGTGACACGCAAAGGGGGTAAAAGGGCAGTTTCATTCACAGTGCGTGGGGGCTGTGCTCAGTGGAGCGACAAGCGAGCAGCACGCCCTCCATCGGCGGCTCCTTGTAATGAAAGGAACAGGTTGTCCCAGATGCTTTGGGGAGCAGTTCGGACTTTATCTCATCATTTCATGTGTAAATGTGATGAAACCCTTAAAAAGAGTCTCTCTTTTTCCTCATATAATGATGTGATGAGTACTGGACCCTCCTGTGATGCTGCAGAACAGCTGACTTGCAAACGATGCTCTTTTTCTGGGAGGTTCAAAGATTTAACTCGGAGCAATATTAAATATTCAGATGTCAATATTGAATTCACACACGCGCTCACTCGGATACATAAACCTACTATTGTTTGACACTACTGTACACGCTGTGCTGCAATACTGTATTACACCTACATACTACACATATAAATATAGTACCACTGACATCGCTCTCTAATATCGTGGGGTTTGTATTTACACTCTAAGGTTTTATTTATTAAAAACTAAGTGCACCTTTACTGCTTCCATCAGAGTTTAGAGGGTAAGCAGGAGCCGGATCCTGATAATCAAATGTACGGCAGGTATGAGCACCTGTACCAGCAGAGGTTCTGTCAGTTTGCTGCTCTGCAGCATTCAGGTGTGTGTTAACATGATGCCAGGGAGGAAAGCTTAGAGAAGCAACTGTTGCTGCCCATCAGTCTGGGGATGGTTATAAGATCGTATCCAAACAATCTGAATTCCATCAATCTGCAGTGACAAAGATTATGCATGTGTGGAAAACATTCAAGACAGCTGCCAGTCTTCCCAGGAACAGACATCCCAGTAAATCACCCCAAGGTGCTCAGAGAGACTGCAAAAAACCCAAGAGCTGCATCTCAGACTCTACAGCCCTCAGTTAGCATGTTAAAGGTTAAAGTTCATGACGGTACAGTTAGAAAGAGACTGAACAAGTTTGGCTTATTTGGAGTGGCTGCTAGAAGAAAGCCTCCTCCCTCTAAGAAGAACACAACAGCACAGCTTAGGTTTGCAACACTGCATCTAAACAAACCACAAAGAGGTCCGAACAGCGTCCTTTGGACAGACGAGACCAGCAGCAAACCAAACAGCGTATCAGCACAGACGCCTCAGACTAACTGTCAGCACGGTGGTGGAGGGCTGAGGATTTGGGCTTGTTTTGCAGCCAGAGGACCGGGACACCCTGCAGTCACCGAGTTGACCGTGAACTCCTCTTAGAGTCAAATGTGAGGCCGTCTGTCCGACAGCTCAAACTTGGTTCATACTGGGTCATGCAACACGGTAATTATCCAGAGCACAACAGCAAATCTGCAGCAGACTAGATGAAAAGAAAAGAAGCTAATCAAAGTGCTGCAATAACATCCAGACCTCAAACTGGCTGAAATGCTGGGGCGGGACCTTCAGAGAGCTGTGCAGAAATAAATGCCTGCAAACCTCAGTGAACTCAAACAACACTGAGAAGGAGAGTGAGCCGAAGCTCCTCCACCACCCTGTGAGAGGCCGAAGAGGTCAGACAGAAACTTCCACTCAAAAACAATAAACAGGAAGCAATACTTCTGAGTAACTTCTGCAACTGAAATATATAAAATCAAATTCATAAAATCAAATTTAGTAATATAATTATTCACAAAGGACAATATGCTTGGTATAAACTGGATGCATAATAATGAAGTATATTTCCTTTGACAAGATTCTACTAAATGTAACATTTTTCTGTGAGGAGCACATTTTTTTTATTATGTTAGAACTGAGAGAGGGTGCACTCTCTATTTACCATGACTGCATATATGTACAGTACAGCAGTGCAGGAATTACTTACAGTATAAACGACTTCAGATGACTTACTCAAAATATAATGAAAGATGTACTGAATGCCCCATAAAGATGACCACCTACCTTTTAGTTTTAATAACTTTTATTTTTATTTGTTTTCAGTTTTTATTTCCAGTTCATTTTTGTTATAGTTCCAGACTTCTTATTTCAGTTGAGTTTTTCTTGTTCAAACATGTTCAGATTTAGTTTAATAGTTTTAGTTTCACTATTAGTTTTATCCATCCAGCCATTCTCTTCCGCTTATCCGGGACCGGGTCGCTTGGGCAGCAGTCTAAACAGAGAAGCCCAGGCTTCCCTCTCCCCAGCCACCTCCTCCAGCTCATCTGGGGGGACCCTAAGGCGTTCCCAGGCCAGTCGAGAGATATAATCTCTCCAGCGTGTCCTGGGTCTGCTCCGGGGGCCTCCTCCCGGTGGGACATGCCCGGAACACCTCACCCAAGAGGCGGCCAGGAGGCATCCTAATCAGATGCCCGAACCACCTCAACTGGCTCCTCTCGATGTGGAGGAGCAGCGGCTCTACTCTGAGCCCCCCCCAAATGGCCGCATTCCTCACCCTATCTCTAAGGGAGAGGCCAGCCACCCTCCGAAGGAAACTAATTTCTGCTGCTTGTATTCACGATCTTATTCTTTCGGTCACTACCCAAAGCTCGTGACCATAGGTGAGGGTAGGAACGTAGATCGACCGGTAAATCTACTATTAGTTTTAGTATTTATAAAAATCTTCAAGGTTTTTCATGAATATAAATAATTCTGGCACCCACCAAAGAGGTTTTGGCTCTGCACCCACAGGAGTGTCATAAAAAAATATTTTTAACCTTTTTATGTTTGGTTTAATTTACTAAAACTTAAACAATCATATAATGGCTAAAAACACCAGCGACATGCAGAGACTCCTACTAAGTAAGGTAACATAGTCTCTTCCCTAACTACATGTGGACCCCAAATAAAATCTTATTGCAGTTCATGTTGTGAGTGAATCATTTTTCATTTTCTTTTTAAAAGTTTGTTTTTAATTTTTATTTTAGTTAAAAGATTTTTCATAGGTAGTGTTAGTTAACTACAGTAATGATGCACAGTCATGCACGTGCATGCATTAAACAGGAAGCTGCAGAAGGCAGAGTATTAATAAAGGATTTATTAATAAATGAAACAAAGGAGGGCACGGAGCCCCCAGGTCACGGACAAGGCCCCGAGGGAAAAGAGCCGGTGTTGTGCCAAAAAGTGATCGTCTGCCAGAAAGTGATTTTTGATGTTTCTATGTGCTTTTATGTGTAATGTATTTGCTCATATTGGTGAATAGAGTGTAGTCAATAGGATTTATGAAGGGCTTAGATATAAAATGAAGAAATAACCTGTTATTCAAGTATGTTTATGACTCTGCATTATTGCACGTATGTATAATAAATCCAGTCCTCTTTGGTCACTGAAAATATCTTTATAGAGTGTAATGTCATATTTGTTCTGATTTCTGCTGCCCTCTTGACCACATATCTCTTTAAAAATCTGGCCAATCGCAGTTTTTACCCTGATAAATAAAGAATATATAAAAGTCTCTGCCAAAAACTGATTGCAGCTTCTACCTTGTGACAGAAATGTTCTTTGTTACTCAAAATGACTTGATATCATTCACGAGAGATATGTTTGACATATTTTTCACAGATTATAGATCAGCAAGTCATTTACAACAGTTTAAATATGGGCAATCATTTTCTGGCAATCACTTTTTGGCAGACGATCACTTTTTGGCACAACACCGGCGTAAGAGAGAGGCTGAGCGCACCAAACGCCACTGCCGAGCATCCTGTTGGCTAATGTCCAGTCACTGGATAACAAGCTGGACGAACTCAGGGCCAGGATACAGTTTCAGAGGGACATAAGGGACTGCAACATCATCTGACTCACGGAGACATGGCTGACCCCCCTCATACCGGACCACGCCGTACAGCCGTCGGAGTTCTTCAGTGTTCATCGCACGGACAGAACGAGTGATTCTGGAAAATCAAGAGGAGGAGGTGTGTGCCTAATGATTAATAACAACTGGTGTGACAGTAGGAATGTTGTCCTTCTGAAACAATCATGTTCACCTAACCTGGAGCTCCTAACCCTGAAATGCCGTCCCCACTACCTGCCCCGCGAGTTCACTTCGGTCATCTTCAGCGCCGTCTATATTCCACCTCAGGCGGACACAAACACTGCACTATCCGAGCTACATGAGGCGATTTCCACCTATCAGGCTAACCAGCGTGATGCGGCTCTCATCGTAGCCGGGGACTTTAACAGTGCAAACTTGAAAAAGCTGATACCGGAGTTGATTCAACACATCGACTGCCCCACCAGAGGAGAGAGGACCCTAGACCACTGCTACTCTCCATTCAAAGATGGCTACAAAGCAAAGCCTCTTCCGCCTTTTGGGAAGTCTGACCACACCTCTGTCTTTCTCATGCCGAAATACAAAGAACGGCTCAGGCAGGAACCCCCTGCTGTGAGAGAAGTGACACGGTGGTCTGATCAAACAGAGGCCGCTCTGCAGGGTGCGTTGGATTCAACCGACTGGGACATGTTTCGCAGCAGCGCGGGAGGAGACATCGAGGAGTTTACGGAAACTGTTGTGGGATTTATTGGGAAAGTTGTTGGTGACACTTCACTTAGGAGGACCATCAGGACTTTTCCCAACCAGAAGCCGTGGGTGGATAAATCTGTCCGCGACGCCCTGAGGTCCCGCACCGTTGCCTACAACTCCGGCCTCGCCTCTGGGAACATGGAGGACTACAAGGTTGCATCATACAACGTCCGCAGAGCAGTGAAAGAGGCTAAACATAGCTACGGCCGCAGACTGGAACAGCAACTACAACAGTCTGACCCCAGGGGACTGTGGCAGGGACTACGCACCATCACGGACTACAAAGCACCACACACACACCCGGTGAGTGCCGACGCTTCTCTGGCTGATGAACTCAACATCTTCTTTGCGCGCTTCGAGTCGGGAAGCCGACAGCCCGCTGCGCTCCCGGCCGGAGGGGCGGAGACACTCACTGTGACGGAGCGCGACGTGAGGAGGGCGTTTAGACGTGTAAACACCAGGAAAGCGGCTGGACCAGACGGTATTAGCGGACGTGTCCTTAAGACCTGCGCTGACCAGCTGGCACCTGTGTTTACACTGATATTCAACCTCTCACTGAAACTGTGTGTGATTCCCACCTGCTTTAAAAAGTCCATCATAGTCCCAAAGAAACCACACCCCAGCAGCCCCAATGACTTCAGGCCCATAGCGCTCACCTCTGTGGTGATGAAGTGTTTTGAGAGACTCATCAAGACATTCATCACCTCCTCACTGCCCACCACCCTCGACCCACTACAGTTCGCATACCGGCCAGACAGATCCACAGACGACGCCATATCCTTCCTCCTCCACAAGACCCTTTCACACATAGACACTGGTAAGGGGAACTATGTGAGAGTGCTGTTTGTAGATTACAGCTCAGCATTCAACACCATAGTTCCCTCCAGGCTGGTCTCTAAGCTGCTGGACCTGGGCCTGGGCCCATCCCTGTGCAGGTGGGTTCACAGCTTCCTGACCAGCAGACCACAGGTGGTACGAGTGGGTCACCTCACCTCATCCTCCCTCAACACCGGATCCCCCCAAGGCTGTGTGCTCAGCCCTCTGCTGTACTCACTGTACACCCATGACTGCGAGGCCACGTCAGAGTCCAACGTCATCATCAAGTTTGCTGACGACACCGCTGTTGTGGGACTAATCTCTCACAATGAGGAGACAGCCTACAGGAGAGAGGTCTCCCGCCTGGAGAACTGGTGCCAGGAGAACCACCTCCTGCTCAACGTCAGCAAAACAAAGGAACTGATTGTGGACTTCAGCAGGAAGCAGCAGAGGGACTACCATCCACTTGTCATCAGTGGTGCTGAGGTGGAAAGAGTGGACACTTTCAAATACCTGGGAGTGACCATCTCACAGGACCTGTCCTGGACTCATCACATAAACATCACTGTGAAGAAGGCCAGACAGCGTCTCTACCTCCTCAGGCGGCTGAGAGACTTCAAGCTCCCACTCAAGGTGCTCAGGAACTTTTACACCTGCACCATCGAGAGCATCATGCGTGGGAGCATCACCACCTGGATGGGAAACTGCACCAAGCAGGACTTCATGGCCCTAAAAAGGGTGGTTCGTTCAGCTGAACGGACCATCAGAACCACCCTCCCCAACCTGCAGGACATTTACACCAAGCAGTGCAGGCTGAGGGCCATGAAGATCCTAAAACAGCCCAGCCACCCCGGACACTCTCTCTTCTCCCTGCTCCCATCAGGCCGGCGTTACCGCTGCCTGAGGGCTAAGACTGAAAGGTTGAAGAAGAGTTTTTACCCACAAGCCATCCGTCTGCTCAACTCTGAGCCCTAACTGGACCATTATTGCACAGTGTAAATATTATAATTTAAAAAGTGTGTATAGTGTATAGTATATAGAGTATAGTGTATAGTGTGAATTACTTTTTTTTATTTTTATTCTTCTTATTTATATGTGTGTGTATATATGGTTGCAGGTACAAAATACATTTCACTGTGCATTGTACTGTGTATAACTGTGCATGTGACAAATAAACACTATCTTATCTTATCTAATGTACAGCAATGAGAAGTGACTCTTTGTAAATTCTGAAACTTGGACCGTGACTCCAGAAAGTAGATTGTGTGTTGGCTATGGCCTTATATTATATTGTCTCCCTCCCCTCAGCCCCCCCTCAGCAGATGACCCCCCCTCCCTGAGCCTGGTTCTGATGGAGGTTTCTTCCTGTTAAAGGGGGTTTTTCCTTCCCACTGTCACCAAGTGCTGCTCATAGGGGGTCGTTCTGACTGTTGGGTTTTCTCTGTATTATTGTAGGGTCTTTACCTACAATACAAAGTGCCTTGAGGCGACTGTTTGTTGTGATTTGGAGCTATATAAATAAAACTGAACAGAATTGTTCTTGTTATGGTTGAAAGAAAATGCTGGTTGGGTCCATGTTGTGGTTCAGAGCATTTGCTCCAACAGGCTGACTGTAGGAGCAAATGTCTTTAAGAAGAGCGGCGTCTAAAAACACAAAGTCCGAGGTTTGAATTTACAATGTTTGTTACTGAGGAGGCCACATTCACTGCAGAGATGTTCAGTTCTTTGCAGAAGTGTTGACCAACCTCTCCTTTCTTTGTATTTGGCTCCAAGAAGCCAGCAACAGTTCTCTAAGCTCTCTGAAGTTTTTCTTTGGACATTCACTGACCAACACACAACACTAAAAGACGTCTAATCAAGGGATGAACCAGAGTTGTGTCCACACATAACAGACAACTTAGCAAAGACCCAGCTGTAAATTGTCTCGAGGTTGCACGTTGCAAAAACCATAATTTGTTTCCCTCATTTTGCAGAGGGACTCTGTTGATCGCTGCAGCTAGGACATCTGTACCCCATGGATACAAACGATGCTCTCCTGTTCCAGAGCATCGCTGGATTAACCTCATAATCTGCCCTGGGGCAGAATGTCAAACTCATAATTTCCCCAGGCAACCAGATACCAAAAAGAAGAGTTTAATAACAGCTTAATTAAAATAATAATTAACTGACAGAAATGAATTAGGAACACTCGATAATTTGGTGATGATTTCCTAATTTTCTGTTGCTTTTCAAAAAGAAAAAAAAAAGAGGCGCTAAACTGGCTTGTTTCAGACAGAGGATTATTGACGGGTTATGTGTAAAATAAATCAAGATAAAGATGATTTTGATCTGTGAATCATGCAAAGCCACATTATCAGAGTCTAAGAATAAAAACAGAGCCAGGAATGAGCAGAATGCAACACAAACTCTCAGCAGTTGTTACAAACCAGCAGAAGCACCAACATACATCAGATGGTTGATAATTCTCTCCAACACTGTGTTCACAGCTCTGACTGTGAGCGCAGAAGCCCCACCACCCTGCTGTTCAAACCTTTGTTCATGAGGGGCTACCAGTCCCCAGAAAGGTGGCATAAAGGGGGGCACCAAGGCCCAGTATGAGATAAAGATTATTTTGAACTGAGTCATACAATGCAGAGTCCACAATTAAACAAAATATTCCCCATTTAATCTGCTGTTATGAATTATTTATTAAAGAAAGTCTCCAAATCTCTGGGTGATGTTTACAACAAATGAATTCAGTAAAACCTAAAATACCAAAAGTCCTCAAACTTCAGGCCTTTTGGAAGGAAAGAAGCATAAAATCATAGACGTGTAAATCTCTGTTTTTGGCACCTGGATGGTCCCTGAGCAGCTCGACTCACTGCACCGGGCACAGATCTGAGGTCAGGGTTTGGCTCCCGTAAGCAGAAAACAAGTCTTTCCACTTGAAACAGGTTCAACAGCAACAACCGTGCCAACAGCTAATCTGAACATTTGCTGTCAGTAAACCTGTCAGTGCGAGCTTTGACAACAGACATTAAGAAGAGACGTTATTGTGTTTCAGATGCGTTTTTACTCGTTTACCTGTCAGCAGCACGGAGCTGCGTCTGCCGCTGGAAGACACCTGAGCAGGTCTGAGGTTTGATGGGTTGCGATCAGCGCTCCTGTGGTCAGACTGCATGCCATGCCTGTGTGAGATGGCATGAAGTACTGGCTCATTCTAATTCAGCTTACAGTTTCATATAGTCACAGCGTATCAGTCTTGGTTACATCATTATACAAAACAAGAAATGTGCAAGACAGAAAGGATTCCACAGCTGCGTCTTGACATAACCTCGAAGTTTCTCTTTATCGTTTGTTTGGCCTCCGTCAGGCTGACCATCGCCACCTGACAGAGTCCTGGCATCTGTTATTAATAATCTGTTAGTGATAGAGACACACCCAGAACGAACTGTTCTTATCTGAAACCAAACTTTATGTACTTGTGTATTTTAATCAGTTATGTTATTTTCCAGGGAAGTAAATGTACGTTTAGTAAAGACAAAGAAATACCATGAACCTCATGAAACTTCATCAAAACTCATTCCCTTCACTGCCTTCTGTGAGAGCTTCAGGTCATCCTAAGATGCTTCATTCATCTATTTTGTTAGAATTCGTTTATTACAACACAATACAAAAATACTAAAACATCACTTTTAAACCAAGAATATGAACTTATTGATTTTCCATATTTCTGTCATACTGTTTCAAAAGTGGGTCATATTAAGCTCAAGCTTAATGAGGTCAGTGTATATGACCAGAGGGGTGACGGGGTGACACGGACACCCTCTGAAACACGACCTGCAGGGATGGGCATTGGGTGAGAGGTGGGGTACGCCAGGGACAGGCAGGCAGTCTGTCAACAGGCCAACACAAATGGCAAATTCATAGAGACACGCAATCATTCACACTCACATTCATACCTACGGCCATCTTAAAATCCTCAGTCAACCTCACGTGCAGTCTTTGGACATCACCACGCCACCTGCTTTAAATATTAAAAAAGAAATATTATTCTTATTCTTATTCTTAACAGCTCTGTCTATGAGCAGGGCAGCCCTACCCAACTCTCCCAATCAAACCTTGTGTTTGTGAGGGGCAACTAGTCAGAAGAAAGATGGCTTAAAGCAGGGGTATCCAAACTTGAGGCCCGCGGGCCGCTTCTGGCCTCGCCCACTTCCGGTCCGCGAATTGATGTAAAAAATAACATACAATTTGGCCCTTTAAGTTACTTTTTTGACATTTCGCCTTCCCCTCCAAATGAGAGGGTTAAGTTAAAGGTCAAAAAAGTAACTTAAAGGGCCAAATTGTATGTTATTTTTGACATCAATTCAACCAGAATTGGGTGGGGCCGGAAGCGGCCCGCGGGGCGCAAGTTTGGACATCCCTGGCTTAAAGGGATGACGGCGTCAAACAGAGAGGCTCCAAAGTGGCTTGTTTTGAAATTGGGGTTCCACCAAGGCCCAGAACAAGAGAAACAGATATCAGTGTGTACTGTGAATCATACAAAGCAACTCTCTGCAGTACCAGAATCAATTTGTTTGCAACCACAAAAGGACAAAACATGATTTTGTCGAGTACCAGAATGCACGTAATGTATAGAACTCCATCTGCAACAAGTGTATACCTTCAAAATAAAAGCATAGAAGTTCTGCAGCAAGACCAAAACCTGATTTTTACTCATAGTTTTGTCTCCAAAGCTACTAAAAATTAATCATGAAGAATAACAAGAGATTAGCCAGCGTAAGTGAAAGAAAGGCCTGACCTATTTTTCTTGCCAAGTTTCTCTCTCTTTCTTTCTTTCTTTCTTTTGGCAGACTGAGTAATGAATGTAAAGTGCATCCCTGCAGGGCAATTAATAAAAAATGTTAGATGCTGGAATACTGAATGTAACCATAATATTATCACATAATACTTTAAATTTAATTTTTTCTATTAATTTTTTTCATTGATGTAATGGATTAAGGCCCCAATGAGAGGACTGAGCTCCCTGCAGTTCCACAGAGCTCAGCAGGAAACATTTGCAGCATGTGGAACCAGCCCAGAGTCCAGAGACCGAGAGCTAAAAACAGCCTGACTCACAGCTGAGGTGGATTACAGTCAAAAGGAAGTGACAAAACGGCTCATTTGAAAAATAATGCATGAAGTAAACAAGCTTAAGAGCACCAAGAGATGTGCTCAGACTGCGACATCTAGTGGTATATATGCAGAACAGCAGTTGTATAAACTGCGCTGTTGTATAAGTTAACGCGTCATCATGTAGCCGCTACATAGAATTACAGTGAACCCTCGTTTATCGCGGGGGTTACGTTCCAAAAAAATATCGTGTTCTGCGTCCTGATTGGCTGTCAATCAATCTCCTCCGTCCCTCGTCTCTGTCCAGCACAGAATGTGTCCGACAGAGACGAGGGACGGAGGAGATTGATTGACAGCCAATCAGGACGCAGAACACGATGCGCGTTCATACACTGTTAAAAAAAAAAAAAAAGCATAAAAAACTGCACTAAATAAATCCGTGAAACATCGAGGCCGCGAGAGGTGAAGCGCGTTATAACGAGGGTTCACTGTAATTAAAAAGAAAACCCTCATCACCTCATTACAGCCTCGAATTAAACAGATTTAAAGGAGGCAGAATCAAACTTACTGCAGGAATAAAATGATGCTCATCAAAACTCACATTAAAGATTAGATTTTACATTTAAATTTTTTTTTTTTATTGACAGTGAGATGAAGGCCACATCATTCAGTTAAATTGAGTCAGCCAGCTGATTATTTTATTAACTGCACAGTAATGTGGCTGCACTGCTGTCCTCCAGCCTGATATCTGCTGACTGGATTTTTGTGTTCTGCGATGAAGCTATTTTCAGACTTTTGGACATTTTTGGCTTTTTGGAAACAGTTAACAAGAAATTAGAGAGAGAAACAGGAAATTATATGCAACAAACACGCTGGCTGAAAACCAATACATTATTCTCAAATTGATGTGAGCCCTTTGGACAATCCTGTATGTACAGGATATTGACAGCATATGGCAGAGAGTTGCATGCAACTGTTTTACCAACCTCCAGTAGCTCCATGTGGCTTGCCAGATAAACTGATAAATGAATAACATGAATATGCATATGTGACGGTGGTGCAGTGGTTAGCACTCTCACAGCAAGATGGTCCTGGGTTCAATTCCACCTTGGTCAGGGCCTTTCTGTGTGGAGCTCGCATGTTCTCCTCATGACTGCATGGGTTCTCGGACTACTTCCCACAGTCCAAATACATGAGTCAAATATAGAAGTCATTAGCAGGACTCTGGAGAACTTGACTGCATACTGAGGAGGTAATTCAGCCATTTGATTCAGGTGTGTTGGATCAGGGACACATCTGCAGGACACTGGGCCACGAGGCCTGGATTTGAGGATCACTGAGCTAACGGGTTTAGGTTACCTGGTGATTCTAAACGGCCCATAGCTGTAGCCCTGTGACAGGTGTACTAGATGTGCCCCGCCTCTGGCCTTGGGACAGCTGCGACAGGCTCCAGCTGTCATTCTTTACTGTCTCCAACTGGAAAAATGTTTACATTTGTGCATCAAAAGTTTTCATCGATTTTGTTCTATAATTTTATAAATGCAATTCCACGAATGCAGTGGCATTATTGTAATGTAAATATGTGAGGTACTAAATAATCATAAATATAGCACTGCATCACCTACATGTACGTTTCCTTCTCTATGTGCTATACTTCCTTTAACCACAGGGTGGCGCAATCACTCCACCTACTGTATTTCTCCTCTCCAAAAGCAGGAATGGAAGCTTTCTGCATCACTCTGTATGGCACATGTTACCATGAAGGGCAGAGAGTATTTTATTTCTCTATTATTGGCTCTGTGACTGTCAACGAGACACGTTTGAGTAACAATACGCACTAAAATTGGAGACTAATCTGTCATTGTCTGAAAATCAGAAGGAATATAAGTCATAATTCTGCACTCACAATTAGAAACATACATATTTTGGATATGAGAGTGGTACATTGAGCTTCAGTGTGTTGTATTTCAGAGTGATTCCAGTTCAGGGACTGATATACTGGCAGGGTAATTTGCTCTCCAATCTCTCTTTTGGCTTGGAATACTAAATGTTTGGGTGGGGAGACGTGGGTATGAGGGTGGGGGGTTAAAAACCATTAAGTAGGACACATAAAAGAGTGCCAGGCGCAGTGATGGTCATTTCACCCCTCAAACAGAAATGGTAATTGGCTAATTTCCGTTCTAACGTGTGCTATAAAAGCCTCGGCAGCCCTTTTAATTACGCCTCCATGAAAAGACTTACTTTGCACAATAAAAAACGGTGTCAATTAGTATGCAGAACAATGTTTAACATATCAGAAAATTAATCTACACAGCACTTTGAATTAAAAGTTTCTTTCTGGAATAACTGGGGCAGGCCAGCTGAGAATGCTTTTGTATGTGGTCTAAATTACTCCTTTGTTACCGCAGTTGAAAAGCAATTAAAACGAGTGTGGTCGTATTCTCTGCAAACCTGTCACTGTTATACTGGAAATTAAAAAAATTTTAAAAAAGCTCTCTGTCTGCTATCTGTTCAAACTCAGGCTCATTCACGTCGTCAGAATTGGATTCTGGAAGGATAAAGTCTGGAGAAATCCGAGGCTATAACAGAGTCCTGGATCATTCTTGCCAAAGGAGGTCCTGTTTACTCGTGTTATTGTTATGGAAGAGATGAGCTTATCTGATACCTCGCTCTTATTAATGATGAAGGACCGTGCAGCTTGAATGTAAAAGCTGCCTTAGGCCATGTTTTTATGCAGCCAGCCCACATCCACGCATCAGATACACATTCTTCAGATGCTTCATGACTGTTTTATAGGACATTGTTAAAAACTGCACCATTTTTATTGGTTACTTTTTATTATTTAGGATTATTTTTGTTACGTACAACTATCTTTATTATCTACATTTACATATTTAAATGATCGGATTGTTAAATAAGACAAAAAAAAAATGCAGAGAAGCGGCTCAAAGCTGAGTAATTTCCCATCAAGGTCTCTCGAAGGCGTCAGGCCGCTCCATCGAAATGCCAGCAACACACTTCCTGGTGAGAACCACCCCAGAGGCGGCTGACAGCAGCTCATTTCCCTAAAACACACTCTTTTAATTAAACAAACAAGGAGAAAAAAAACAAACAGAAGATGCTCCTGCAATTCCCACGTGAGAGAGAGGTTTATTAATATTTAGAGACCCCGTGGGCTTCCAGGCATTTCCTCGGATTCAGCAGTGAGGTGGAGAGGTGCAGCAGCGTGTTGGTCCTGCACTTACAGGCTGGACCATCATGACTCTGCCCGCTCCAGTTAGAACATGTGTGCTGTGTTTCAGGATGATATTTGATGTCATTTGCTTTTTATTTATTTCCCCTCAAAATTGACACATTACTCATTTGGCCATGTTTGTGTGACTTGACCACTTTTGGATGGATCAGCTGTGGAGGTGTCTGCCTTCTCCTCTGTACGATGAAGGCAAATATCACCTATCAAACTCCAAAAAAAAAATCTGCAGCATGTGTCTTTCCGGAAATCATGACCTAGTTATTCAAAATTCATAAACCTTGCTGTGAACATTTTCTTTTCAGTATCTACATCTGCCAACCAAATGCAGCATGCAGCTAGCTAAAGGGGGCCCCTCTAATGTTTACATCCAATCACAGGTGACAATGTTTCCAGTGGAAACGGTGTCGTTTCGCTGTGACGCGTTTACACGGAGACGTTTCAGAAACGATCTCCGTTTACACGGAAACGCAAAACCGCTGAAAACGCTGCAGTTCCTGTTGCCAGGCCACCGGTTGGCAGTGTGGCTGAAGGAGTCGCAACCATAGTGCACATGTGCCAGTGCCCCCCTTTCCAAAAAGCATCGTTTTCACTCCGTTCTCGTGTAACCGGGAGGCTGAAAGCATCAAAACTGTGCCGTTTTCATTTTGAAACAGTGTCGCGTAAACGGGGCCACAGTCTCGGGAGCGGGGCCTCTCATCATCGGTCTGTTTAAAAAGACGGAATAGTTTCCATATAAAATAATAGTAATAATATATTTTATTTGTAAGCGCCTTTCATGACGCCCAGCAGAGGTAAAACTAAAACAAATCAGAGATCAAACTGCTCATATGATTTGTGGATGTCTTTCAATATTAAGTTGATGATTTCTGGAAAAGGTTTGAAAGTGGCAACATCCCAGTGAAATGAGTCTCATCTCGGGTTTAGATGTGAGGTTCACCTGCATCAGGAAAACTGACTGTTCATCACTGCCTACAGTGTTCAGGTATGTCATCATGTAACATTCATACTGCATGTTTTATTCTACACAAAGCATTTTATCGACCTCACATCGATGGCTCATTTAGAATCACCAGTTAACCTGATGTGTGTCTGTGGGAGGAAACCAGAGCCTGAGGAAACCCACAGCCGGGGCTCGAACCAGGAACCTTCTTGCTGTGAGGTAACAGTGTAACCACTGCATTACCATGCTGTATGTTATTACCATGTAAGCCAAATACGTTGTCTGGCAGCAGAGAATGTGATCATCTGTCCCAGTATCCTGGATTTTACTGAAGACCTCCTGGTAGCACAGGACGGCTCCTCAAGACCTCAGTCAGGTCACATGCACATTAACTAAAAACCATCATAACTGTGATGGCTGCTTGCTCACTGACAACATGTTTTTAGCTAGTGCCTGTCAGGTTGAGTGTTACCTGGGTTACAGAGTCAGATGTACTGAGTAATTGGAGTACTGCAGTACAGCTGGGTATGCAGCCTTCATCGTGCTCCCAAATTTGAAGCCATTAAAACTGCTTACAGCTAGAAACTAAAATTAAAAGAGACTGGTCCATTTCCTGCTCCATGCTTTTGTTCTTGGACAAGTGCAGCTCTGCAGGAGTTACAGTTAAATATAATATTTATTTATCGTCTGTTGGCCTTTGCCTTTGACATTTGCATTTTTGTTACAGATGTGCAATCACTGCAAACCAAACTAAACCTGGACTCTAACAAGTATTTAAATCATGATGCAAACTAAAAGTTGACAAACTAACACCAAACCTGCAGCAGCGAGGTCCACAACCAGCACATGCTCATAGACAGCATGTATTTGCTGTGGCTGGTAGCTCTAAAACTCTCATTATCTCAGCTGTATTCTCTGGCACACAGACAGCCACTCGGCATCAACAGAAAGTGTCAGGCAGCGAGTCTGAACTGCCTAAAGCAACTTAAACTTTGTACCTGCTGAAATTTGAAGCGCTGTTATGTACACGTTCATTTCTGGGGCTGTACATTATTAAATAAAGACCAATAAGACTGATGCTTTTGACGTGCCAGACTTCAGAACGCACGCTTCCTGGAATAACTGCGTCAGATACGCATCCGGCTCACAAAAACAGCAGCAGAGTCGATGTTACCGGCTCTGGATTGTTACCGTTCCCAACACTGACATCAAGGTTTTTACACTAAACTGTAGAGTGTGCTGAGAAATTAGATTTACTGATGCATTAAAGCTAAGCTAACTTTGTTGAGCTCCATACTAAATAGACAGATATGCGAGTGTCTGAGAATATTTTAATCTTTTAATCTATCTCTCAGAGAGAAAAACTTTAATTTTGAGAGTCAAACTCAGTCTTAAATTAATCAGGACAGACACACAACTCCAACTGAATTCTAATGAGGCTCTCTCTCTGCTGAGGATGCTAAGAGGCACTTCTCTGATAATAAGTTTTGAGGTAACTTTCCAGATGTAGCGACCATACTCAACACTTTCTGCTTATTGGAGGATATTTTAAGAGGACTGCTTTACGTTGAGCAAGTTCACAGAGGATAGTGGTATAAAATACTCATTTAGTGTTTGCGTGAAATATTTTGATAGTTTTTCTGGGGAGGATTGCTCAAAATAACACTGCCACTTCAGTTCTGGAGAATAAATGTGATAACTGTTCTTTTCCTCCTTTGGGGCTCAATGCAACTTTTGAAAAGCTCTGCAGTGAAACCTGACTTTGATATCAAAGGAAACCGCTGGCTGTGTTGGGCTGCTGCTCCATTCTGTAGGCTTGTTGTTGCCTTTGTAGTCATCTTGTTGCTTGTCTCTTAATTGACAGAGAAAGTAGACCACAGTGTTATGGATTGTGGGTGTTATCTCCAGTCTGGCATTCCCTGCGCGCACTGCACAACTCATTTCTCACTTTGGTTGCAGGGGCTTGGAGCGCATCTCTTTCTTACAGCCCTCAGAAGTCAGGTGGCCCTCAGCCATTCCAGCTGTCTGTCGGGTGTCATTGTGAATCAGCATCACGCAGGGGTGTAAAAGACAATCACACAGTTTTACATGCTACATTTGCCTTTAATTGAGGGGAAATCGTGCGCAGAGCTGAGCCCCAAATAGAAATCTCCAGCAACACTTCTGTGCATGTGTAATTAGCGCAGTAAATCTCCTAATTAGCTTGTTGCATTGTCAGTGGTTATAGCAGCATCCGGATGGTGGTGGGGGGTGGGTGAATGGAGGGTCTGGGGTGCGGTGGTGTGGCGGCGATGGCTGTGATGGCTGGGGATCCAGCAGATGGCTGCGTGCTGTCTCGCAGGCACACAGTCGTGGAGCGGAGAGGCAGAGGCTGTGTCAGACAACCCTCTGTAAGGCCACCGCCAGGAGCCCACCGACCCCATCCCTCCGACCCCCCACCCGCCCGCCCCTGCTCTCCTCCAACCCAGCAGCCACAAAAGCAGAAGTCAAGAATAGAGGAAGTCTTGTCACATTGCATGTAAAGGCATCCTGTGTTCTGAGGGGTGATACACCCTGGAAACAAACAACCGCCGCTCGGCTGTGCAGCCCTGATGTGTGTCTCTTTCCCCTCCTTATTAGTCCCTTTTGGTCACATACTGTCACAGATCTGCACTGCTTGCAGTTGAGATTTGGCCTCAAGTTGACATAATCCATTGTGGACTGTAATGCTGGGTCCCTTTATTGAACAGAGCCCGAATGCACCACAGTATTTATGCTGATATCATTACAGGTTTTATGCAGTCAGATTTTTGCAGTTGTTGTGAGGAGAGTGTAGATGAAGATGAAAACATGCAGACTGAACGTGACTTTTTTAAAAACATCACTTCAGTCCTGAGCCTGTGAATAAAGATAGAAGGTGTAAAAAAAAATGTCTCTCTCGTTGGTCATTGCTGCTAAAATATATCGTATTTAGGACAAATCATCACAGCGCTCCTCCGCTGTGCCTCAGCAGCCTGAAATCTGCTCTGACGCAGAGAACAAAAGCAGTTCGGGGGACTTTTCCCTCCTCCAGATGTTGAATTTGATTTGAAAAGAAAAGGTGATTTTGAGGGGGTTGGGAGGGGGAAGGGAGGAGGGAAGTGGGTGTGTGTGTGTGTAAGTGTGTGTGTGTTGGGGGGGGTGCAACAGCAGCTGCTGCGAGAAAGCGAGCAGACAGGGATGGAGCATTACAACGCCAAAAGGTGAGAGTAAGAGACAAAAATATTCCAGGGCAACAACAGCACTGGGCAAGGTGTGCACTTTGTTTGTCAAATGTTATCATGGCTGATGGATTTCTCGCTGTGCCGTCTTGTTTTTCTCTCTTAAAAAAATCACACTTCATTAAATACATGTGCCGCCCTCACAAATTCAGCAAACTGGAAAAGCTGCTGCTTACCGGCTCATATCGAAAACTAAAAAACACGGTGAGGTTCGACAGTTTTAGGAAAAACTCAGTCATTTCTTTAATATTTCAGCATTGGCTGCAGATGGGCAGAGATTCATGTCTTCGCCATCTTCTAATGTTTTATACATTAAACAATAAATCAATAAATGATTAAAATAATTCACAGATGATAATGAAAACTGCTGGTTGCTGCTTTCACTGGCAAAAGTATTTATTAGCTCCATCCATTTTCTTCTGTATATCCAGAGAAAAAAATAAGCGAGTAATAAATGTTGTATGATCAATGAGCTCAACATAAACCAAACAACTGAGGTCTGAACAGTTAACACGAAGCCTCTCTATAAGAGTCAACCCACCAGATTTAAGACCTGATATTGAATATTGTATTTTTAATGTACAAATGTCTAATTAATTTAATTAATTTTACGGGGTAAAGCTGTGATTCATGTGTGTCTGTAGCCCATTGTTGCTGCCTTGGTGTCAGTGTGTAAAGTTAAAGTAAAAGAGGACCTAAAGTTGATCCTTGAGGGACACCAAAGATGACAAAGAGCAGCCATGGATGAGGTCTGGGTTGGCAGTGCTGTTGAAATAAATAGTGTGAAAAACATTGAGCACTATTTTCAGGCTCAGTACAGACATTACTTTTAACCTGTTGGGTAGCTTTATCCACGTGATGAGCATGCCCTCAGAGCAAACTGAGAAACAATCATTTTAAGAAGCTGGTAATTATATGATTTTGTATTTTTGCTCAAAAACTTTCCGTTTCTTTGCTTGATCTGCTAAACTTTTCATCACTGACCCACCATCAAACCGGTCATGCTGAACGATGTTTCAGGCAGCATAACGTTCTCCACGGCTTCTCCAGACCCTTTCAGGTCTGTCACAGGTGCTCAGGGTGGACCTGCTCTCATCTGTGAAAAGCACAGGGTGCCAGTGGAGGACCTGCCGGCTCTGGTATTCTATGGCAAATGCCAGTTGGAGTAGGGCTCTGGCAGTGCTCGTCCTGAGCAGATCCCGGTCCTGCTGATGGGTTAAGGACCGGCAAACAGCAAACCTTCAATGGCACGTATTGATGTGCCATCCTGGAGGAGCTGGACTACCTGTGCAGCCTCTGTAGGGTCCAGGTACGGCCTCATGCTACCAGCAGTGGCACTGACCCTAGCCAGGTATGAGGAGGGAAAAATGTGTGTCCTCCACCTGTAAAACCATTCCTGTTTGGGGGGGTGTCTCATTGTTGCCCCTCTAGTGCACCTGTTGTTAATTTCATGAACACCAAAGCAGCTGAAACTGATTAACGACCCCTCTGATACTTACTGACCACATCAATATCACAGGAGTTTAATGACTTGATGCTGAACTCTGATTAAAAAGTGTTCCTTTAAGTTTTTATATAATGGGGGGCCCATAGCAGGGGGGGCCAAATGCAGATTTCTGTAGAAAATCTGCCATGGCTGCCTCTGGATTGTAAGATTGCCTGAAATTATAGGAGTAATAACAACACTGTTGTCTATCATGGAGTGAATGGGCTCACATACTGCCAGCAACATTCACCTATTCACACACATCGCAGGTTAGACGGTATTTGACACCGCTGGACAAGAAAGTATCGAGGCTGGTGCAATCATCCATCTTCCTGATGGCTACACCTTCAATCATTTTTAAACGCTTCGCTTTCCTTCTGCTGAAATCTTTGCTTGCAGCATTTTGTCACTTTTGTAGAGAAACGTTTTCTTTTTTGCGTAATAAATCAGGTCCGTCTGAATGAACCTTTGTTGTTACATCACAGTCTCGCTGTCCACGTCTTTCTCACCTTTAATCTTTCTGATCGGCTCTGAAATCCTGAGAAGTCTGCAGTTGTATCACAGTATAAATATATTATATTGCAGCTAGAGAGTTCATGTAACATCCCCATTTTACTACAATTAATATTAACGACGTGATGATGTGAATATTATTTTATCAGATGTCAGTTTGCCAAAGGCACAAAAATCCAGAAAGTGTCAAAAAGTGAAAACAATTTGAGCAGCAGCATGTCCTATATATTTCTGATACACTTTAATTAAATGACATCCAGTGATTGAAAAAGATATAGTTTCAATTAAAAGAGGTTTAATTGAAAAAGGTCATTTCAAAAACTAAATGTTCTATTAGAAATTCAATTACCTCCCAGAGAAAAGGAATATAATATAACTCTCCATAATGGACTCTGGAATGTAATATGTCGACCAATTAACTATTTTTTATTTGATTTAGGTAGATTTTATGATCTTTGTTCATAATATCAATTACATGGAGAGCTTTGTGAAGGTGGCGTTCATAATGGCTGCAAATGGCAGAGGAGGAGAGAACCCTTGACTAATTAATGCATCCCTAACCAGCTTTCAATTATAACACAAATCATGCACTAACACACATGTAGGTCAGGATTCTGAGTCTTTGTTCATCGCAGAGTTTCATCACAGAAAACTTGTCTTTTCCAAACTGAAGCCAGCACCCGAAACGGCGCCGTTCTAGTGAAATAAAGTCGGAGTGCCGCATGTACTTGGAAGACTCGAGCGGTGCTTTGAACGCTGTCAGGTGGATCTTTGCTCCGTCTGGCTGCTTTTCCACTTTTGACAGATATCAATCAATCCAGCAGATGAGGTCAGCTGTTTTAATTTGCTCACGCTGCGTCCTGGGAAATGAATATTCAGCACTCTGATGATAGAGCTCTGCTGTTTATGCACATTGAAGCACACATTAATTTGCTGGCACTACTGCTCTTTTTTTTATCCCTCCTCAGCGTATTTATAACATGCAGGCTGCAACAGGGAAAAGTTGTGCTGAGAACATTTTTAAAAAGCAGAAAATATGAATATTTAGTGATGCTCGTTTCAGCTCAGCTTTGTACTGAATCTGGACCAACAAGGAGGAGGAGGTGCACAATCAGTAACCTGACACGAGAAGGTTCAAACCTTATGGCAAAGATGCATCCAGTAATAATATATAACATAAGTAACACATCTAAGTTCATTGTTAATCAGAAGACTGACAAATCTACATCACACACCTGAGTACACACACAACTTCATTTTTCATTTGAGACCAAATTTAAGGACGTTTAATAAATGCCTTTTATATTGAAGCAAGATCAGGACCAACTTCCTCTTTGCTTCTCACACCCTAACGCTGGTGGCCTGACTAAGTTGCCCCTTTATCATTGTACAAAGCTTTGCACTGACCTTCATGCAAAGCAATATAAGATACATAATTATGCCCTTTTAGCCTTCTGTCCACAGCTTAAGCTTCTTTCCTCTCTGTTATCTTTGTTAAGCAGTTTCAATAAACACACACAAAAAGAGGCCACGGTCAGCAGATCAGCCTCAGCCAAACGGCACATCAGAGATAAGAGTCCAAACCGGAAGACAGAAAATACACCATTCCCAGTATTTTAGCTTTTAAACATATTTCCTCTGTTTCCCAGCATGCAGTTTTGGAGGAGGTCACAGTGACCTCAGCCCTTTTTCTGATAATGATTTGCAGAGATCCTGAAGGCTGACATTTTTACATCTGATATTACTTTGATGCAAGTAGAAAAAAGTGTGCCTATTGATACGATTATCAGGCTTTACTGCAGCATTAATGTGAGAAAACAATTCATTTCCAGAGAAAATGATGCCAGTGTTACATCACAGGCTCAATTTTCATTTTCTTTGCTTATCATGGAATTAATCTTCACCCAAACCAGTCACCACGATAAAGAACAGTGAATATCGACTCAGAGCACCACGACTCCAAACTAAACAACTTAAACGGGCATCAATCATTATAATAATAATCAGGACCCGTTTATGGAGACTTAGTTCTGGTGGTGACAGTGTCACTGACCTGGGCTGGACTCTCAGTACCTTCCTGTTTCTATGTGTACAACTCAAATGAATTCAGTCTCATTGTGTTTGTGTATGTTTGTGTACGTTCATTTTTCTGCTTTCCCTGCTGAGCACAAACACGTCGCACAATAACTGTCACGACTGTTTTCTGTTAATGTTCAGTGTTTGTTTCTATGTTTGCAAATTTAAAAATAGGAAATAAAAAAAAATGTGCATCATCGCTGATAAAATATTTTCTTACTTTAATTCTTTTTGACAATTTATTATCTGCATGTGATCAGTTAACTCTTAATTTTTACAGCTATGCAAAAAATAAAATCAAAATCTCCCAGCTGCTGCTTTGGTGTGAGGATTTGTTGCTTTTCTTTTATAGCCCTAAAAAAACTGAGACAACTTAATATGTCACAGTGAGTCTTTGAAAATGGTGACTATTAGGATTATTTTTTTAATACATTTTCTGGACTTTGATATCTGTCAGAAAAAATAAAATTATGTTGATGTGCTGAGCTGCAGCTCGTTTGCTGAAAACGAGAGCACAATCAGCTCTCTTCCAGAAGGGGGCACTGTTAACCAGGCAGGGAGGAGAAGCCCGCGTCAACGGAAATGAAGGTGAAGATTTGTTACTTAAAAACAAAACTCTGAAACTAAATTGTGGCAATCATATCGGCGATATTCCAGAAAAAGAAACAGGAGAAGTCATGATGTGATGAGCTGATGGCAAACGCTGCAGCTTCCTGATTACAACATGCAGAAATGTTCAAACTCATGTGAGAAAATGTTCCTTAATGCAGGAAATCCAGCTCAGCTGCAGGAGAGCTGCTGCAGAGCATAAGACCCCCCCCCTCTGTAAAACACACAAAGCAAATACACACCTGATTCACCGACGAGACGCACTCACACACACACTGACTGATGCTTCATACAAACCAGCTTTATTACAAATTTAGTCTCCAGTGTGAGGATTTGTTTGAAATACAATGCACACACACACACGCACACACACACACACACACACATACACACACACACACACAGACACACGCACATGTAAATACTACAAGCTGCATAATTTCATTGTGCTTCCACAGGAGCGGCGGATTATTATCACTGCATAATGTATTTTCATCTTGATAAAGTGTCGTCAGTTATTCAGAAAAGAACAGAAATACAAAATATTACAAATAATTACCTGTACATGAAGCAGATAAGGCAGGCTGCTGACTGATGTGTTTCTCTCATACAGTGTAACTGAGCACAGTAACCAGTCACAGTGACTTATCATTCAGGCGCCTTCTTCCAATTTTAGTTAAAATAATGTGACAATGTAACACTGCTATATTTACATTTTGCAAACTGCAAATTATCTTACAATACAACAATAATTTAATATTTGGTATTTATGTAGATAATTCACAGCATTATTTTAAGAATGAAACTGTGAAATATTTTTCATCTATGATTAAATATGCCTTTAAATATGTATCCATGTGACATGTATCCATGTTTTCTTCAGGATTTGCTGTTGTTTCTCACACTGTAAATGTATCTGATCTCAGTAAAGACTGAACTTACATGTAAAATGTCACTTATATTCTGAAGCATTAACAATAATAATACAATAATTTATAACATTTGAAATGCATCATTCTGAATTGTATTGTTGCTTCAAACCTCTTTAAATGTAACTTTTGGTAAATACATTTGCTACAAGAAAATCATACATTTATTACACATAATTATGGGATAACAGTTTAAGTCTTTTATTAAATCAGAACATAAAATATTTTATCTTAAAGAATATTTTGCTGAAATTTCATATTTTTTGTTTCTTCCTTTTTGTTCAGCCCTGTGTGTGCCTCAGCCACAGCATGGAGTGTCTATCACACACGTGTGTGTGTGTGTGTGTGTGTGTGTATGATTGTGTGAGTGAAGGGTTGGGGCGGCAGCTGGCTGAGGCTTTTTTCAGTGCACCCGCCTTGGGGAGCCCCCACTCCAGCTGTGATTGATGCGCTCCTGTTGCTGACCGTGCAGAGGCCGCAGCACGGGGACCCGCCGAGGCTGATGTTTATTTGTGGTCAGAAACCGCCTCGGTCAGGGGGCCCCGGTCGTCAAACATCTTAATCCTCGCAAACACAGCTCTGGTTCTGATTTTCTCCTCGGGCGGGACACATCAGCTTCTCCTCCTGCTCCTGACTCGAGCTAAATCTCTGCTGATCGTAGCTGTTGTTTCTCACATTGTCTGAAATGTGTTTTCAGAAGGTGAAAATGCTTCAGATATCACTTTTTCTTTTTTTGTATTTTGGGAAAGAAACTTTATACATTTTCTGTTTTTCTTAACAGGAAAGCACTGCTGTGAGAGAGCGTTTTCTCTGACACATGCAGCCAAATATAGTTGTAGACACTGAAATCTAAACACTCAGGACTTATGGTTTAGTGGGAGAGTGCCAGATACACTCATGTCTCTTTGATCACAGTGGACGTCGGCTTCCCTGCTCTGGGTGAAAAATGCTTTTTGTATGTGACGTTCTGGAGCACTTCAAGGAAATGATCGGTCAAAGTGCAATCAGCAGGCAAAGCCGAGGCTTCGTACCAGCGTCCCAGCGGGGCCGTGGAGGTAAACCCACGGAGCCCTGAACTCACAGAGGGAGCGCTCAGGCTTGTTCTTGTTTCAGCTGCACTTTTTATTGTTCCTGCAAAAAGCTGTTATTTAAAAATTGTAATTATTCACTTCATTG